>NC_080759.1:60167487-60502183 GCF_020826845.1 Diceros bicornis minor
GAAATCCCAACCAATATAATAGCCCTGACCTGAGTTGGGTCTAAGAAACATTCTCCAAGTACCTGGAAAGAAAAGACACACTGACAAAGACCATGTGAGCCGGAGCTTAATTTCCAAGTGCGACTTCTCCCTAGTGGGGCCCCAGGACGGAGGCGTAGACTCCATTGTCTTCCAGGGCAAACTTCTCTCAGGAAACTCACTAAGGAATATGAGTCTTATTCCATTTAATCACCAAATGCGAACAAGGAAGAATCCTCTTCATTAAAGGCACTCAGAAATTCTGGCCAGCTGTTTCCTGCCACTTGGCTGAGGACAATAGAGGGAATTCTCCGTGGTGCTCAGCGCAGCTCTGCAGCGTAATTACACTTCCATCGTTTTGTTCCTGAACTGGAATCCAAATCCAAGAGCGTTTCTGTGACGTAGGGGCTTAACGTTTGACTTGCTTTAATGCGTATCACACATGTGAAAGGTTCTGGAGATTCTGGAAATTGTTTCCAGATAAGTCCTTGTTTTGTCAAGTACATTTACTCCTTAAAATTCATTGAACTTCTGGGACTGGCCCGGTGGCGCAAGCGGTTAAGTGCGCGCGCTCCGCTGCGGCTGCCCGGGGTTCGCTGGTTCGGATCCCGGGCGCGCACCGACGCACTGCTTGGTAAGCCATGCTGTGGCGGCGTCCCATATAAAGTGGAGGAAGATAGGCACCGATGTTAGCCCAGGGCCGTCTTCCTCAGCAAAAAAAAGAGGAGGATTGGCGGATGTTAGCTCAGGGCTGATCTCCTCACAAAAAAAAAAAAAAAAAAAAAAAAAAAAAAAAATTCATTGAACTTGAAGTCCGGGAATGGTTGGGAGGAGAAGCCATGGCCAGTGTGCCACATACACGTATGACAAATAGCCATTGACGTGCCCTGTGTCCACAAGATGTTCTATAATTCTCTTCTGTCACCCTATTTTAGAGTATGAAGAATTTTTTTCCTCAAAAAAATGTTGTTCTGGTGCATTATGCTCACTTTGCGATGGGGCGTTATCCTGAAACCCAAAATTCTCTGGCTGCAACCACAGAATGGCTGAAAAGGAAGTTCTTGTTTGTCTAAACCAGTAAAAGGACCGCTCAGGTGCACTGTAGTGTGGCATCGCTGGTGTGTCTGTGGACCCAGAGGCAGCTAGGGCGTAAGAGGGGCCCGTTCACCAGGGGAGGGAACTGTCTCAGAATGATGGGACTCTAGGGTTTCATTGTCTACAGAGATCTGCCCCTGGAGCAGGCGTAGCCCCCCTGAACCACAGGACTGATAGAGCCTGTGTATGGGGGTGAGATGGCAGTTCAGGGTCCAGGAAGGCAAAACCAACCACCGTCCAGCCCATCTCACATGCCACCTCTTGCCCCTGTGCACGGTCTCCACTGCCTGTAATTCCAAAGCTGCAGGTGCAGAGTCGCACAGAATTACTCGTTGCCACATTCCCAATGGTAAAGTCAGGATTCTGCTGCTACTGTGACCACAGGCAGTCTAAGTCGTCGATGGATCTGAATGTGTGGGCAGAAATGATTAATAATGTAGTTAATAAAATGCTTTATCAATTTCTTGAGTAACACAGACCATTGTGAGTATGTAGTCTTCTGACTTAGGAGTTATTCAGTGTCAAAATAATTCATGTAATTTTATTTCCTGGGGATTTCAGACTGAGCTAAGCTCCCAGCTGTGGTCTCACCATACTCCCTAAGATTCTTCCTAGGACCGAGGAGTCCCATCACCGTGTAAGAATATGAAGGTGTAAAACAATTCCTCCTTGGTGCTAGGTCACCCAAAGGATGCCTGCTCCAGGCCTGGGCTAAGGAGATGTGACAGGTAACTACCTGAAATATGGCTGGGTTTTTGTTTGTTTTAAGTAGGTATCTTTAGGAGCTGGCACCCACTGGCTTTTCTCAAAGACACCTGTGTGCATCAAGGGCCCTGACTTAGGTGCCTGCCTGCCTGAGTGAGGGTGGACCACCCTGCACCTAACCAGAGACGGGGAGCTCCATGCCAGGCCGGGAGGACACTCCTCTGTGCTACGTATGACTCAGGCTGATGGCTGTGTGATAACTCCTTGACACTTGTTGGGCTTGATAATACTCTAGGAGCCGAGTCAGCACTGACTCATCACCATCATCCTTCACTCTGCTCACTTACCTCCAAATTGGCAGAAGTTAGAAAATACAATGGCTTCTATTTTTAAATGCGCAGGCAAGGATATTCTACTTAGGATTATTAAGTTCTAGCGTTGCTTTACAGCCTTTGGAGACTGGGCTAATTCAAAAGTATGAAGTGAAATTTGCGATTAATTTTGTAAATGTGTCTATTGGGATTCTGATAAGGAGAACAATAAATATTCCTTTCAAGATATAAATTTGTTTTTTTGTATTGACAAATAATACATAAATATGTATAATCACATAGTAATTTTATTCTGAATTGATCATGTGAAGGGTTAACAAAATGCAATACTTAGGTGTGTCATTACGTGACGAAGTTAAATTCACGTCTGAATCTGTGGTGGGTACTAAGAGCCAAGAAATAGATAAAGCCTGTTCTGGGATTATTTTCCTAATTCTCTATTTTTCAAGGTCACAGATCTTTGCTTTTCAGCCAGAAGTGACTGATTTCATGCAGAAATTAAATATCTTTCCACACTAATCTCCCCGTCTACTACAAAATTTTTTTGAAAATGATCCATTTTGGATTAATTAAAAAATATTTTTGGAAAAAAATTTCCTTAAATGTTTATAACAATAAATGTATAATTTGACAATCAAAATCAAGCATTTGAAATAATCACCACTTAAAACTATGCTAGACCAATGGCTGCTCTTTCAACTTGGTGGCCCTTTAGCTTAGCCTTGAAAATGTGACGAAGGGAGCACGAAACTTGGTAACTGAAACCTTTTGAGACCAGCAGCATCACCCTTTCCATCCTGGAGACGAAAGAATGGGTGATGCTAACGGTAATAATGATCGTGATAATTTGCAGAAGGCAACCCTAAGTAGTCTGGAGAACGAGGATTAATATGTAAGCTACTATACTCTATGAAACAGTCAACCTGTTCTTACCAGAGAGGCCGAACCTGAGACAGAGGCAGAAATGCAGTGCAGGGCCTGTGGCAGCGTTGGTCTGACTTTGAGGCATGCTTCTGTGGCCACAACCTGGTCCTGCACATTTACAGGGCCCAGCATGGTTTGCAAGAGGGTTGTGGCCTATGTCTTCGGCCTCCTCCTCATCCTCAGCACCATTCCCTCTCTCTCTGTCTCTCTGTCTCTCTCTCACTTCCTTCTTTCTATAGAGTCTGAAAAGGCTGCACATTCATTTCCCCAGAACTTCTGGCAGCTAAGGCTTAGCCACAGAACCCCGTTCAAGTCAATGAGGTAAAATGGAAAATCGCTGTGAGTGTGGAGGGAGGAGACGGATTCTGAGAAGACTTCTTTTCCCTGATTATAATCAAAACAAAACAGAACAGAACAAGCTATCCTCATTTCCTGCCTCATCCCTTCCTTCCCGTGGGAGGAGGTGCCTCTTGGAAGGGTGGCAGTGGGCTTCCCATCTCATGTGGACAAGCCCAAGGCTGCGGAGCTACAGGGGAGGGTGAGAGCTGGAACGGGGGGACAGAGACTTGGTCCTCGGGACATGCATGCAGTGGCACTCCCCAAGGGGAACTTGACCAGTTCTTCTCTTCGTTTGTGAAGTCCTGTCTCAGGGAGCTGGAAGAGGTCCTCAGTGACCTAGGAGGACTCGGAAAGACAAAGAACAGAGGGACCAAGACCCACACTAGAGAGGGAGGAATCCCACGTCAGTGTCCAAAGAGTACTCACAAGAACAAGCAGACAACGTTTCTGTATCCAGAGCTGATGAACTGAAAGGTGGTTTGAGGATGTTTGTCACTTGCACACGTTCCTTTGCACACGGCAGGTGTTCCATAGATACTTTTGAGCAGACGAATGAACTTACTTCTCCATCTTCTTCCCCACGATCTCTGAAAATATCTCTATTTGAAGTTTTGGATGAGGCTCATAGAGGAGAAAATCTTTTCCTGGAAAACCCCAGAGCATTCAGGCACGAGGACTTGTGCACACACAATGTGTCATATAGAAATGGGCTTTGGGGCGTTGTAAGGCCTATTTGGATATGAAGTTGCCTGTTTCTTCCCTCTCACTCTGAGTCCACTTACCCTGACATTTCAGCAGTGACGGAGGTTTTCCACACTGTCTGCCTTCACAATGGGGATGGTACAGAGAGAGCGAAGTGCTATTTCCTTTGTGAATTGTAGCTTTTTATCTAAAATTGGCAGTCATTGTTTGTCGTGCAGGTATAGAGCTTCATTTCTCTGTATGAGGAGCAACTTCCTTAGAAGCTATTCTCGTTGCTGGCAGCCAGATGCGGGTGGGAGGGTAACATCTTCTTGGCTTGGGCTGTATTCAGGCCTTTCCAGGTTGACCCAGATTCTTTGGGAACACAAGAGACTCTTGGAGCGTCTGCCTCTTCCTCACTCTCCTTCCTTTCTCCGCCTCTGCCCTGGAAGGGTCTGCAGCTGGTGCGTGTGACTCCACACCTCGTCTCCTGCCCCCACCCCAGGACCAAGTCCTTCCTGGGTCGGGTTGCTCCTCTGTTTATCTGAGGTCTGAGTACACTTGATTCCTGACTTTGAGAGCCTATCCCAGCTTCTGGTAAGCTGGCCGGCCACGGCTCCCAGCTCCCTCTGGGTCCAGGCAACTCCCAGCATCTCTTCACTGTCCTCGAGTCCAGGGAGATCTCGGGAGGCAGGGCAGGGCTGCGCAGGGCCCCTGACTCCAGACCTGCCTTCCCTCCATTGGTGGAAAAGACACTGCACAGTGTCTAGCTCTCCGGGGTGCCTCTCTGTCCTGTGCCCACCAGGATCCCGTCCTGGGCATTTCAAGGGAAGCCTTTGGAGTTTAAGAAACCTTTTTCTTTCTCAAGGACTTGGCTCTTGCAGTTGAAGTTCTGGATCCCAAATCCAGTGGACTCCTTTCTTAAAAAAGCCTTTTTTGAAAATCACAGCTGAGCAATGGCATCCTGACTGTCAGTTTCATTTGTCTTTGCCCTGATGCTCTGGCTGCTTCAATTAGGGAAAAATGAACCATTAGCAAGAGGAGAATTAACAAGAATTAAAAATACACTGGGCTAAAGAAAATAACAGTATATTTGGAAATCTTGTACAGAATGTGATCCCACCACACAAACGTCTCTACATCTCCAACAAAAACAACAGACTGGAGAACCAGGGTTCTCAATTCTAGGAGCAAGAGATCGAGAGAAATCCTTCCTTGAATTCTAAGAGCTTAGACGGAAACATCCAGAACCTGAGGTGGACGGCTCAGTGCATAGACCATGGCCTGTTTCTCTATATTGATACATAATGAATATACTTATCACCAATAATCTCTCCAAGGAGACTGGTTGTGTGCTTTTGTGATGAAGCCTGTAAACTCTTAAGCCAAGGGCTATTCTAGTGGACAGACAGAAGGTTGCCTCTTCTTTCCTAGAGACAGTTACAGAGACTAGTTAACTAATTAATTAATCAATTAGTCACTTCATTCATTTGACACATATGCACACAACACGCACTACAAGTGAACCTCTGTGTAAGGCACTTTTCCCCATCACCAAGAGCTGTAAGTGGAAAAATCAAGATGGAATATTACTGAATATCAACATCAAACATACAACCTTTAAAATGACTAGTTGTTAATTCTAAACCAGAAGATATTTTGAAGAGTGGTATAAGGAAGCCACTGGATTTCAGAGCATAAAGTAATGAGAGAAGCAGAAAGAAGCCTGAAGAAATGTTTGCAGAGTTCAAGACTTAAACCTTTTAAAATTGTCTTTTAAAGGTAAAATTTTATTTTATGGAAATCATAAGCCATGTTACTACAAACCCAGATCAACCTACTGCATATAAAAACTCCATCACCTTGCCTCAAGGTAAGAAAATAAAGTTTACTGCTATTGAATCATACTAAAATATTCATCTGTCGGTACTTTGTCAACCATGGTTTTGATGGCATTTAAATTGAATTTAATATAAATTTAAAGGCATCTCCATTTGATGTAATGAATATTGTGGGGTCACCATCAACTTCAATTTTAATACCTTAAGTGTAGTCAGTTCCAGCTGCCTCAATGCATTTGTAGTTGGGAGTTACTTGTTATAATATATATTCTTAACACTTGGTTATTTTAAATTTGCAAATAATACTGAAGCCAGAGGTGGAATCCCAACTTTAATATCATGCCCCTGAATAGGTTCCGTGAGCAATTCCTCCTTCAGTGGTCCATCTTGAGTGCCTGCGGAGTAGCGGGGGTGCCCTGGCTGAGTCGCTGCCTCTGAAAATGCTGGTTTTCCATACGCTGATGGCACTGACGCCCACGCACAGGCCTTCTCTAAATATTTTATATGTGCACAGTAGGAGAGAACCATGCTTCTCTTTTTTTTTTTTTTTTTTTTTTTTTGGTGAGGAGATCAGCCCTGAGCTAACATCCGCCAATCCTCCTCTTTTTTTTGCTGAGGAAGACGGCCCTGGGCTAGCATCGGTTCCTATCTTCCTCCACTTTATATGGGACGCCGCCACAGCATGGCTTACCAAGCAGTGCGTCGGTGCGCGCCCGGGATCCGAACCAGCGAAGCCCGGGCCGCCGCAGCGGAGCGCGCGCACTTAACCGCTTGCGCCACCGGGCCGGCCCCCATGCTTCTCTTTTATTGTGCGTAATATTTTCTTTGTTTTGTTGTTCAAAAACAGTTAATAAGATGCATTGACAATTTTCAGAAGTAGGCATCGGGGCAACTTGGGCGGGATTGGCACATTAATAGCCTGAGGTGTGAGTGATAGAGGTTTTTGGTATTTGGTGTCTGTGCATGCCTGTCTACTGCTTCTCAAGAGGATAACGCATGGTGGTGATGGGGAAGGACCCTGAAGCGTGGGCTGGAGTCAGACACGCCGAGGAGGCTGCTGAGAACGCTGAGGTCCCCTGGGGGTGGCCATGAAAGACGAGAACCAGACCAGCCTGGACAGGCAGAAGTCCACCTGATCATGTCATGTGTTGTGTGGATTTCGAACTTTGGAGTATAGGAGATGGGAAAGTTTAAAGTGTTTCAGATCAGAGGCGTGGTGTTTTTCATGGTAGAAGTAGCCCTCTGGTAGCGGTATTGAACAGAGCTTGGATGTCGTGAAATTGGGCACAAGGAGATCAGTGGGTGGATTGTTCCAGAGGAGAGGGGTGAGAAGCTGAGTCACAGCAGGGGTGGTGAGGACAGAGGAGATGACAGAGAGGAGAGGCATTTGGAGGATGTGGTGGTTTTCAGATGAGAAGGGAAGGAGGGAGGGAGAT
Organism: Diceros bicornis minor; assembly: GCF_020826845.1. Taxonomy (NCBI): domain Eukaryota; kingdom Metazoa; phylum Chordata; class Mammalia; order Perissodactyla; family Rhinocerotidae; genus Diceros; species Diceros bicornis. The sequence continues at coordinate 60,174,859 of NC_080759.1, forward strand.
GACCCAGGTGCGGATGGCAGGTGTACTGGAGCCACCGAGGAGACGGGGCTGTGGGGCCCCAGTGTGTGTGTGGGGGCTGGCACCAGTTTCAGTGGGGACAACACTAACTTTGGACCTGTGGGGACTGGGTGCTGTTTGGTAGAGAGTTGACACACTGGTTTGCAGATCAGGAGAGAAGCCTGTCTGGCCTGGAGTCACTCTGGGAAAGCTATCAGAGTGTGTTGGTAAAACCACAGTGGGATAATTTATCCCACATAGAGGGGGCAAAACAAGGAACGAAGACTGAAGATGATGTGTCACCAGCCCTTAAGAAGGGGGCTCGAGCAGAAGATCCAGCAACTGAGAAACAGGAAATCCTGGGAAGTGAAAGGAACAGGAGATGCGCTGTCACCCTCCAGATGAGGAGGGGTCAGAGGGTCAGATTTAGAGGCTGGTTGTCCAGACCTGACTCCCGGAGGCCCAGGGGAAGTTCCCGGCTCATTTGAGCGAGGGCCAGTTGTAGCTGGTTGGGCGGCACCGGGACGTGGAAGGGTAGAGAAACAAGACCAGGCTCTCTGAGGAGGAGGTTAGTCCTGGAGGGAAGGAGGGGAGAGGAGGGCGGCCACAAGAGGACAGAGTTCCACGGTCACGGGTGGTGATTACATAGGTTGGTCAATGCTCAGTACTGGGGCTGGGCTGGATACACGGGAGCAAAAGCCAGGGAAGCAGGGGTATGAATAGTGCCTTGTCATCTTGGTCCCTGTATAGAACAAGGTTGAGGCCTCCTACAGAAAGGACGATGATCCCTACTCTGGACATTAGGATGGGATGGAAGCTTCCAGCAACAAGACAAGTGACACGATATGTTGACATGCTTGGAGGTGATTACCAAGGAGACTCTGTCTCCCAGTAAAGATTTATGAAGTAGGAGATATTCCACCAGCCCATTACTGGGCTGAATTATGAGCTAAACATGCATTTAGAGCCATGCTTGTAGGTGTTCTGCTTAAACTGTGCATGAACCTAGTTCATTTTTGAGGATAAGGGAATACTAAATTCTGTGAAACAATCATTTATTTTTTCTCTCAGATTTAGTTTTAGGCTGTTTTTTTAAGATCTACATTTGCCTATCAGATGGAAAAATAAAAGTGTTGACATTTGAAACTGGATGTATATGGTACAAAATTTCAACAGAATGTGATAGAAATGTAGAGTCTGTTTCCTTGGTAATTTTATAATGTTTTTGCTTCTCCCAGTAGTGCATGTGATCCAAAAGTTGGTGGAGATACTCAACACCCTGGAATCAGCTGGTGAGCTGTTGGCATGCTCCCCTACACCAAATAAACCCACCGTGATCAAAAGCAATGGCAAACTGAGAAAAATATGAACAGGTACGCTGCAGGCCTGGGTTAATTTTGAATGTGTGGCTGGGCTAGCTCTGGGCCAGAAGCTCATTTCTAACTGAAACTCTGTGTAGATGGGTGGCAGGGAGGGGTGGTTTCCATCCTTTCCTGGTGGGCAACTCAGAATCAGTCCACTTTCCTCTCGAGGCCTGGAGTCCTTCCCTGCCGTGTCCACCCCTGGACAAGCAGCAGGCCCTGACCCTAATGCCCCGTTTTGCTCTGGATCCACTGTGGCTGCGGGCCCCAGCCCTGCTCATCACCCTGTGCTTCACCCCATTTCTGGGCCACAGGGATTCTCCTGACTTACTTTCATGGGCAGTTGTGCATTTTTAAAAAATTAAATAATCTTTATCCATCATGTCCATGTGTTTGGAGTGGAAAGGAGAAAATTCAATGTCTGCTCCATTTATCAACATGACCTTGAGATCTAAGTTATTTAAATAATTAAAAATTGCCATTAGGAACATTTAGGAAGATATAAAACTAACTGCAAAAATCAATTGCCTTCCTACGGACCCACAACAACCACTTAGAAGACGTAAGGAAAGAGAAAATCTCATTTAAAATGCAGCTAAGAACACACAATTCTTATGAATAAACTCACTGAGCGATTGCAAAATCTATGAGGGGAAACCTTCAGATACTTTTCTAAGCCTCGGAGATAGACTTGAACCAACGCAAAGGTGTCTGCTGATCTTGGATAGGAAGACTCAACTCTACCTGAGTTAATCAAAAAATTGAGCCCAGGTCAACACACAGGCCAGCAGGTGTTTGCTGTAGCCATGGAGTTGATCCTCGAGTTTACATGGACAGATGATCGTGCAAGAATACCTATAAAATCCCCAAAAATGGTGAGCAAGGAGGAAGGGGAGGACCAGGCCTGCCAGATAAGAAAACATGTGATAAAGTCTCTAACTAAATGGTTCCAGTGCAAGGCTGGGCAAAAGACCAGAGGGACGGAGAAGGAAGAAACAGATCTAGGGAACACGGGGCGTGTGAATGATAAAGGCGGCACTGCATACCATCAAGGCAGAAATTCATGACATCCAGGGAGCGGAAGAGCCATTTGGAAAAAGCCATAACTGAACCCATATCTCACTCCAAACAACAGAACAAACTCCAAGTGAGTCATAGATCCATCTGCAAAAAAACCTAAAGATAAGAAAGAAAAAATGAGATCACGTGCACTAGAAAAACACACGACAAATTCCCTTTTTAACCTGAGTGGTGAAACCTTCCAGGATTAACTGGATGAGCCCTAAATCCAGTGACAGGTGTCCTTCTCAGAGTAAGGCAGAGGGAGATTAGACAGACAGACACACGAGAAGATGGACACAGGGAAGAAAGCTGTGTGAAGAAGGATGCAGAGGTTGGGCTAATGAGGCCACCAGCCAAGGAGCACCTGGAGCCATGAGAAGCTGGAAGAGGCAGGGAGGGTCTTCCGCCAAAGCCAGAGCCCTTGGAGGGAGCACAGCCCTGCCGACACCTTGATCTCAGGATTCTAGCCTCCAGAGCTGGAAGAGGGCACATTTCTGCGGTTTTCAGCCCCTGGTTTGTGGGGCCTTGTCACGCAGTCGTGGGAAACCAACACGGTGAGCTGCCCGTCCTGGAGAGGGTGATTATAAACTGGTGCAGCCACTCACGGGGGCTTCCAGTCATGGGCAAGGGGAGTCAGAGAACCTCCATGGGGCATCTGGGGATCTGTGGTGACGTGAGCCAAGCAGGCGCGTGTACGTCGCATATGCAGTGGGTTACCTGTTTTATCAGCGAGAAGGCGACAGGAGAGTGTGAACATCTTTCCTGACTTTGCCAAACGAGTCACAGAAAGGCAGCACTAGGACCAATGATGAAAACAGTCACCCAGGAGGTTAGCGGGGAGGGGGAGGAGAGGATGTGAGAACTCTGCATGGAGTGGGAGCTGAGTTTTGCAACAAGAAAGTGTTCTACATGGTCAAAAATACAGCTATATTTTAAAAAAGATAAAAGGCAACCTTAAAACTGAACATAAACTGGAACAGATGCATACCAATCTGATACGAGTACAGAAGAAAACGTAACCCTTGCGAGGGACCCTTAAGCGCTGGGATCTATACACCTTTAGTGGAATATGGTCTAAGGCCAACACAACAGGTTGCTGAGAAATGTTTGATGACTGTTCACACATGAGTTGACGTATATCACGTGGAAAAAGGACCAGAAGATGCTCGGTAAGCATTAATATCGCTTTTTCCCGGGCGGTGGGTGTTCACGCCCATCTGTACGACACTCGGCGTTGGCTGACTTCAGTAAGGAACACGCCTTTTTTAATGTGCAGAATAAACGGAGCTAGTTGTTTTGTTCTTTGTCGATGTTGATATACGTGAGCAGAGAGGGCAGAGAACAGAGTCTAGACTGAGAATTACAGACGTCCTTGTGGAAAAAGTGAGGGCAACCAAAAGAGAACCATAGTCAGAAATAAAATTGAAGAAAATGTTCCTACCTTGAAAAGGACATTTTAAATGCTTCGAATACTCCAGGAAGATACAGGGCTTGCGGTTTTATTCCTTTTTAATTACAGAGATGCAAAAGACAGTTACTGCTCTTTAAAGGGACCAGAGGTTAGGCCTCCCCTGACTCTACAGATATGGAGGACAGTACACCCCCATTCCAGCATTTACTCCCAGGCAGCTGGGTGTTTAGCAGGGAGTCAGTGGAAAACTGTTGTCATGAGAGTGTATGTGTTCCCCTTTCCCCTTCCCAGATATTTTCGGGTGGCTCCTCGTCCTCCTCTATGTGTCCATGAGCCTCAGGGGGACTGGCTGTTTAGCCAGCTCTCAAGAGGTCTGCCTTGTCTGGGCCTGACTTCACCCGCTGCCATGCCTGACCTCTGGGAGGAACAAGAATTGACCCAATTCAGACAGTGAGATCTCAGGAAAGGTTTGTGGAGGCTGCTGGGAAAAAGTTCTGATTGTGACACAAAGCCAGTTTCTGTGGCATGTCCAGAGGTCATGCCCAGAAAGTGTGCAGTCTCCCTGGGCACTGGCAGCCTTGCTGTGACCATGAGGTCTTCCAGCCTAGGATGGCACTGATGCTCCCTGTCACAGAGTAAGAGATAGAACATACCTGAGGCATCAACAGCACCCTTTAACTTCTCCATCCACTGCCTGGATGGCCTCCTTTACCTCTGCATGCAGCTAGTCTGTTCCCTGTTGTTCCAGCCTGTTGGAGTAGGCCCTTTTGTTACTACAGCTGAAAGCTTCCCATTGACACAGACTCACCACCCAGCTCCACAATGCTCAGACAGCATGCCACTCGGTTGCCATTTTTGAAAAATAAAACTCTACAATAAGAAGACTGAGAGTTGAAGCAAACCAGACAGGCAGAGACGAGGCACAGGGCATGGAAAGTCACCATCCAGTAAATCTGAAAGGGTGTTGGAGAGGTGATTACAGAGCAGAATGAAATGGAGAAACTCATTCTCCAGAGGAGGGTAATTTTATCAAGAAAAACTAGGATGTTGAGAGATGGTAAAAAATACTAAAATTTTACCTTTTGCTAAGGAATTAAAATATGAATTAACAAATTTCTAAACGTAAAGTAATCATGTGAAGAACTGAAGGCAGGATACACACATTCTGCAGAGCCCTAGAAAAGACAAAGCAAACTAAACATCATTCCAATAGCAAAAGATTGGGAACATCAAAGACTTTTTTTAAAGTCAAAAATAATTGGCAGAAGGCCAAACATATAAATTTTTATAAGAGTAAGTCAAAGGAACGGGACGTGATATCATAAAAACCATAAACTTAATTTTATTAAAAATGTAAGTATATGGAAAAAAGACAGAAATGGAATATCCAAAACGTTAAAATTATGGGCTAGTCAGATCACACAGGTGATTTATTGCATTTTTAAATTTTTTAATAACAAATGAGTATATTTATAAGTGTAAACTTACCAAACCTGAATACATATAGATGTATATATAGACACATATTTATTGTATATATATTTATTAATTATACATGGAATTATGAAAACTACAGGAAGATGCTTTTGGTTTTGTTCTTGTCACATATTTTGCTTTAATTGTTTCATGAGCGATAGAGTTTGCTCGTGACCTAGATGGGGGATTCTTGGACAAAGGTGTCCCCGTGTTGTAATCTCTCCCTGGGGGGAGATACAAGCACCTGCTGAGTTGGCACTGACGGCACCCTGGATCCCTCCTCGTCTCTGGGAAAAGCGGGTCCCCTGGTTGAGAAGCTGCCTGTGACCAGTGGTGAAGGGGCGGTGGGCTTGTGGTCTGCATCCTACCTCAGAGGGAGGGATGGGGGAGGGTCCCGCACTCACACAGTCACTCATCAAACATTCAGTGAGCCCCCTGGAGAAGCGATGAGGTTGTCAATGCTGATGCTAGGTGTCCTGTCCTGCGGGGGTGCTCTCACTCCAGGCTTTCCCAACAGTGAGACCAGATCTTTGATAGTGACCACACAGACTGGCTGTCCTCATCTCAAAGGGAGACGTCTCCTCAAGTTGTAAGTCAGCTGAAAAAGTTAGTTTCATAAGAAAAAATATGCCAAACCCCTCTAAGCCTGGTGGAGGAGGTTAGAGTCACAAAGAGGAAAAGTGGAGAATTTGGACGAGAAGGAGCTTCCCTAGCCTTCCAGAGAATTCTGCGGAGCCAGAAGTGCGAGTCAGGTCTTCTCAGTGCGAGGAGCAGCTGCGAGACAGCATTGAGACCCAGGAGCAGGCAAGGTGGGGGACGTGGGGGCCCCAGGAAATGGACATAGGAGAAACCAGAGGACAGAGCTGGGATTTCCAGCCACCTCCCCGCACCACTGGCTGATCCTTTCAGAGGCAGGATGTCACACCCCTGGGGACTTAAAGGTAATGTGCGAATATGGAATTGTTTCCAAAATGATCTGCTGGTAATTCTCCTTGTACGTCATATCCAGCTGCTTTTCCTGTGGTTATTTTGTTTCCCTTTCCACATCTGGAGGAACTCATTAAGTTGGAGGAATATGAGGGTTGAGAGAGTTTCTTCTAATTAAAATAAAGCAAACTAATTAGGAACACATCCAGAAAGAAAGAAAAAAAACAGAGATTGTTTTCCTTAACGTGTATGGCGATTTGATGGAAGAAAAGGAAAGTGTTACTCAATTGTGTGTGTCCAATAAACTTGCTCATCAAAGTGGATAGTTGTCAGAAGATGGCCGAGAGTCTGGAATGTGGTCCAATCCGAAGGTTCTCCTATTATTATTAATAAGGTCGTGCTTTGGTAATCTTGACGACTGCAATAGCATTTTCTCATGTGGTGTCTTCTTCATCATCATTACTATTTTTTTAAAAATGGCAAAAAAGGGGCATTTTCTGAGATCTGAATCCTCTGCTCTGAACACCCCACCCACCAGCCCCCTCCTGGAGTCTCCCCTGAATCCCTCAGAGGAAGACCCCGCATTTTCCCCACTCTCTTTCTACACTGACAGTACTGATCATACTTTTGGGTTTTTTCCAGGAGGCATTTTGATAACAGTTTCCCCAAATTCCCTCATCCATGCCTTAAAATCCCTTATATTCGGCTACCCCAAAGCAGATTCTGAGTAAGGATTTGAGGGCAGGAGTTTATTTGGGAGGTGATTCCAGAAGCCTGGTCAGGAAGAGAAGAAGGGTCCCCCTGGAGGCCCTTCCAAAGGCCCGTGGGACTTACCTCTGCGGGGCCCATGGTAGGCGAACCAGATCAGTTGTTTATCCACCGATTTCCACCCCCATTGGCTGCAGATGCTCCGAGGGCAGAGAGAAGAGGGGTCGGGGCAGGAAGCCATGGCAGGAATGCAGCCTCCTGCACAGCGGGCCTCCAAGGTGAGTTGAGGGGTGCTGGGCATGGAAGCATCTGCTCCAGCATCATCGGGCTCAACGTTGTTCTTTCTGAGGGTCACCTGCCAGTTTCCCAGTTAGACCTCGTCCTTCTGTGCCAGCTTCATTCATCTGCTGCTCTGTCTTTGCCTTGCAAGCATGGCCAGCTTCAACCCTCCACCTCCCCTTGCCCCTGCAGTCCCCACCCTCCCATCTTGTTCCCTCCTCTCTCTGCCAGATCCTGAAAGGAGCAGTCTGCACTGGTGTCCACGATGCCTTGGTCACCTCAAGTCGGTCCTGCCACCACCCTGTCAAATTGTTCTCTTGTGCAATCCCAAGGCTCTTCTTCTCTGCCCCAGCCACAGCCCTGACCGTTCCAGGAGGCTCCCCCTCCCTATATCTCCAGACTGCCCTGCTGGGTTTCCTTCCTACTTGCGCAGTTGTCCCATCACTCTCTGCTCATGCTTCCTGCTCCTCCTCCCCTCTATGTGGGCAATTCTGTGAGGTTCCTGCACTTCATATAGTCAAAAGATTTGCCACCAAACAGCCAAATGTGCACATTGAGCCATGATCACTGGAAATGTGAGGTTTTGTATTTATTGTCTCATCCTCTGGCTCCTTACCGGGTGTCTCTTTCTGGTGGAGAGGCTGACACCTGTGTGTTGTCCCCCGTGCTGGCCAAACCAAGCTGGCCAGGAGCTGGCTGGGGACGTCTGTGGTATGGGGACCACCTCGGCGTCCCTCGAGACGACACTCCTCTCAGTGGAGGAGCAGGTGGGAGAGACACGAGCAGAGCCTGTTCAGGGGCTCCGTCCCCGGCCATGGGGACGATCTGGCCTGGTGAACACAGAGACTGACCAGGGAAGCAGGGGCTCAGCCATTTGTGTTAAAAATGCAAACACGTTCTGCTTCTGTGTCATCAAAATTTATGTTTTTAAGATAAATAGGTCTTACATTTTGTCACATTGCAAGACTCCATCTAAATAGTGCCTGGCTTGTGTCCCCTCCCCTCTTTTAGCTGCCTGGGGTGTCTCAGTGGGGAGGAAGCAAATCTCCTCCAGGAGCTCTGAGGATCTTTAAACCCCATCAATGATAAACGCACGCAGCCCAGATCTGATGAACGGGCACTCGATACCGTTAACCTTGTCTGATAGAAACATTTTCTTGCTGGCGCCTGACTATCCCTTTCAGACGCGTGCAACGGGAGGGTGTGGACCCCTCACCCAGGCGAGGGAAAATTCCGGAGGGCCATCCGTGTGTGGTATCCACGGGTTGAGACCTTCTTAACGCATTTCACTTGTGATCTTTCAAAGCTGTCAGACCAGAATGATTTTCAGTCACTTAGCTCTGGAGTGGATTTAAAATCATGTCCCAAAGGTGGTAGATTAATAGATTAAAAAGGCAGAGTATTAATCTAGAGTATCGTCCTGTCTCCTTACCCATAAGATATAGCATCGCTGTCATGCTGCCATGGCAGATCTTCGATGAGGCGTTGCCGTGCTTAGAGCCGGCTTCTCAGAAACATGTCCGCTGACCGCTCGGACCTAAGTGCTCCCTGATCTGACTGGATGTTGGGGGGCATGTCCAACGTCCCCGTAAAGCCATGAGCTTTACAACTCGGTCCTTTGGACCAAGGGAAACGCTGTTTTACATCCTCATGGTAACTCTCGGAGAGAGGTGAACACTGTGTACTCATCTTTGCTTTTTTCTTGAAAGAAATATTCTTCTTCATTGTTTAATGTTGAATTCCCAAGGAAAGCAGGAGGGAGATGTTAAAGACATCAGTTCCTCTCAACGTTTTGCTATTAAGGATTTGTGGGTAAGAATTCGAGTTTGGATCAACAGCCATCTGAAACCTCACCAGCTGACCGGGACATTTGTTTGAATTGAATTTGCTAAACAGCTGCTGTGTTCAGAGGAGGCTGAGGTTTCAGTGCCTCTTCTCACATTTTGCAGCTTCATGGTCAATTTCTGGAGCAGAACTGGGAATTCTGCATTGTGTGAGGGAAAGACAGCTTTAATTCCTCCCGCAGTTAAGGCAAAACTCTCCTCGCCTCGGAGCAGAATTCTCGCGTAAGTGGAATTGAGTCCAGAGCGTGGCAGACCTGAGGGGCCCACTCTGCATGTTCCTGCTGCTGCCCGGTGGGACTGGTGTGTTCTGGGCACTGTCTGCACACTTGTGCACAGAGCGCCTGCTCTCACGGCAGGACTGTGCTCGTCTTCTGCTGGATGGATGAATAACTTTAGGACAGAACCTGTACCCGCCCCCTCTCTTTCCCCAGAGCTTGGGATCTGCCAGGCACACAGCAGGTGCTCAATATGTGCTTCATGAATAGAGGAGTGCTTGGGGGAATCTGTGCTCTGCCTACCTAGAGTCCGCACATTCGCCCTGGGACAACCTTTACAAACCTCAAAGAAACGCTTTGGCAGCTCACTCACTCACATGGATTGTTCTGGAATCTTTCCTCTTCTTCTGTATCTTACAGAAACCGCACAAGACTTTGTACTTTAGACACACCTTCGGATCCGACTCCCCCTTATGATGGGAAGGACCCTGTTCTCAGAACCAGCACCACCAAGCAGAGCTCAGGTGAGATTCTGAATGCTGATGGTTCAGGCCCAGCTCGAAGCTGTGTTTTCTTCTTCCAAAATTTCAGAAACAAAACATTCTTCCAGGAGCCCCTCAGCGGTCTCGCCCCCTAAATCATGAGGAAGTCTGAAGTTTCGTGTCACTGGGACCATATTTTCTGAGGTGTTCTTTCAAAGCATGTTCCTGGAAAAGTACTTTGGGAGGCAGAAACTGAACGTCTTAGAAATTATTATTATTTTCATTTCGCCACGAAGCAATGGGGCAGAACGGCACTGGCGGCTGCGTGCCAAGTGGGGTCCCGCCGGGGCTCCTGCACATCTTGTCTGAAAGACCGCACAGCTGGGTCCTAGTGCTAGGGCCTGGGGATGCCCGGCATCAACACGCTCTGGGGCCTCGCTCACCCCAAAGCAAGGGTCTGTGGAGCTCCCAGACGAGGCCACAGGGACGCAGACGGCTCTTACAAAGAGGCGGTGGTTTAATTTCTGAGGATCTGTGTGTGTTTTACACGTGGAACCCTGCAGCACAGCTGTTTGAGCAACTGGCGCAAATACTAAGTTAGGAGGACCCCTAGCAGAGTGGCCAGCTCAGTCGCCGCCTCTGTGGTGCCCCGAGGCCAGCTTGGCTCCCCGAGACTCTGGGATACCCAGGAGGCTGGGGACAGTGCCAGGCAAGGGGCTGGACTCTCCTCCAGGGAGCCCAGATGCCCTGGCCGAGGCCCTGAGAAAACAGGGCAGTCTTCAGGCATTAGTAGAGTCGGAAGTCTCTGGAGAGTTTGTACGGAAGTAAAGAATTGTGGGAAGAAGAAAGGGGTTTTCCTGGAAGGCCGTCTGGGGTCCATCTGCAGGCCCCTTTGGACGTCCATTTAGAAGCTCAGGTGCAGGAGTGCGGTCTCTTCTCGACCGCCTTTGAATCTGGGCATGTTTTGTTTTTTAAGCATGATGCTGCTGTGAATTCGAACTTGTGATGGAGGTCTGGATTCATCAGGATTACGCGTTTTACACGGAACCGTGTCATCTGTGGCAATAAATGTCGCTGTTTGAACTGATGGGTATGTGACCTGTAGGCCTGGCATGAGACGCCGGGGTCTAATTCCACTGTCCTGCTACTGCGGGCCCTGGAGCCCCAGACCCCACCGCAGTGAGATGGACAATGACCCATGTGCCACCTCTCAGGGTGACGGAAAGAGAAGGTACAGACTGGCATTCTCAGGACGTACTGCCCAGTGGAAAAGGCCTTCAGCCAACGTGAGCTGATGTGGTCGTGGTCATTGGAAAGGTGGGTGAGCTGCCCAGAGGTACACTTGCTGTAATGTATGAGTGCGTAATCCGTGTGGTAAGCACACTGCCCTGTGCACATTACCAATACAAAAAGGACCCTCTCCTTTTCTGTGTTTTGAACGTCCACGAGATCAAAATGTCTGTAAAACCTGCTTTTCTTCCTTTCAAAAGTATGTTTTTAAGATCTAGTCATCTTGCAGCGAAAGCTGGGGCGTTTTTGGTTGACCTGTGTGATTTCATCATTGGACTTATGGTCTCCCCGTCCTCAGTGAGCTCCAGAGGCGGAGCCTCCTCTGTCTCGTGGCTGCTCCTTTCTGTGCCTGGTGCAGGAACTGGTGTGCGACTGCAGCCCGTCCACGAAAATGAATGAGTGAGCGAGGGAAGGGCTGTACTGCCTAGTGTCCAACACGGACACCATGTGTTCCTTCTCCCAAGGAGCTTGTGGGCTGATGAGGAGACAGTGCTGTGCCAGAGGCCCTAGTACGTTTGGATGCAGCGCTGTGGAGTGGAGAAAGGGTTACTTGCATCTGCAGCAGCCCAGCATTTCCATCCCAATAGAGCAGGCTGACCGAGTGCGGGCAGAGCAGGGGCTCCTGAGGCCCCCTGTGCACTTTAGAGTGTCCCTTGGTGTGCATGGAGGATGGGCTGGGTGGGGGAGCAGCAGGTGGCCGCTGTAGTCTAGGGGAGGGAGGAGGCCCCCTAGCCACAGAGAGGTGGCGGGATGCAGAGCAGGCTGGGACTGCAGAGCAGTTGACGATGCAGTGTGGTGGAGGGTGGAGAGGCATGGGAGATCTTGAGAGCGTCTGCTGGCTCCTGGCGTGGGTGAGCGTGCTAAAGAGAGAGCCGTGCAGCCAGATGAGGTGTCCAGGGGAGAAGCTCACCTGGGGGGTAGGGATGATGAGCTGCAGGTGACAACAGGTGGTCCCTTCAGCGATGTGCATGAGCGGTTGGTGGTGGATTAGGTATGTCTGGGAGATGGGTGCTCATGTAGGATGGCCTGAAGCCTCAGGACTTCCCTGCAAGGAACCCCCAGGGCAGGAGGACAGGAGAAGATCAGAAGGCTGAAGATGGAACCCCAGGAACTCCGACATCTAGGAGGACCACAGGAAGAGGACCAAGCAAAGAGAACAGAGAGGGAGTGCACAGAGGGTTGGGAGGTGAGGAGCAGTGTTTGATGGATGGAACCACGGGATGAGCAGGTTTCCAGACAGTTAAGTGTCACCAGGATGTCAAGGAAGAGAAAACAGCCTTCGGATTTTCTGGATGGGATGACCACCACCAGGCCAGTGGCCAGAGAGTTTGGTGGCAGGAGGGGGGCAAAATTTGGTGGAAGACGGGGAATGGCCAGGCTTTTATAAACATTTTAAACAAACATCAAGAACGTGACATTCTCACACATTTCAGTTATTTTGTTTCTGAGAAGAGTAACGTTCCTTCACGGTTTTTATGAAACAGGAAAGGTATTTAAACATGTAACTTTGCAAATGGGTCTTCCAGCCTTTGCTGCTCAGGGTAGCCTATGGACCCCGTGTCTTACCCAAAATGCATGTTGCAGGGTGCTGTGGGCAGAGCGGTGCTCCGTCCTGTGTATTTCCCTGGATGTGAGTGTCTCGGTGTCTGCACCAGGCACCGCTCAGCGCAGGGAGGGCAGGACGAGGGCAGTCCTTGCAGAGACGGGCTCCTGAAGCAAATTCATATAGGGGACACCTTCTGGCATCTTAGGCGGGGCTGGCGATAGACTGGAGGTTTAATTACAGGTGGAAGGAAAGTCCCTGGATGACTTTTCTCGTTTTAGTCACAGGCACAGTTCGCAGCCCTGGCTGATTTATAAACCATCAAAGCCGGGTCGAGGGTGAGACGAGGATGCAGCAGAGGCAGGGTGGGAAGGGTAAGGAGCTCTGAATGTGAGATCCAGAAACGGGTCCAGTTTAGACCTGAATGAGTCCTTGCAGGTCTCCACTCTGTCCTGGCCCTTTCCACGCCCCACTGGACACAGAGAGAAGAGCCGAGGGGCTTGCTGAATCTGCCTCCCCCTCTTCAGGGCCAGGTACCTTAAGTACCTTAAGTAGTCGGGTTTTATTCCAGCTGCTGTGTAGGTATGGCCAAGCTTGCGTGCCACCAGCAGGTCTGATTTTCAACGTGGACATGTGGGGCTGAGAGGACACCCATGGCTGAGGGAGGGAAGAGGAAGAGAAGGATGCCATTAGTCTTGGAAGGAGCTGATGTAAGCCTAGAAAGCAGGCCTGGGGGCAAGGATGAGGAGGAGAGACCCAAGGATACTTCCTGCAGATGGATCTCCCAGTGTTGGGAGGGTGGGATGGGTCCTTGTCTTTAAGTGGAAAGTTCTTGCTAGATACTAACAGTTGGTTTTCCCCCATGAGGTTGCATATCCTCTTGATCCCACGATGTTAAACCAATAGAGCAAGATCACGGTGAGCCCTCACGTTTTCTCTGGCAGGCACATTTGTGTCTCTGTGTGTGTGTGTGGCTGCAGCCCAGGACCTGGGCCGGCCTGGCCCCATGTCCACTTGTGTGTCCTGTCCTGCTGCTTCCTGGCCCCCTGCCCTCCTCTCCACGTAAGCCCTCGGCTGAGCCAGGATGGGGTGCCTGGACACCTATGAACACACACAGGACCCACAGCTCAGTGAGGAGGAGCCCGTGTGCAGCGGCTGCTCCGACAAGAAATTCCTGAGCCCAGTTGAAAGGGAAGTTCTCATTTCAGGAGGACATCCCCTCCCGCGCTCCACCAGCACACATCACATCCAGACCCTGGGTGGACTGTAGATCTAGGGGCTGAGGGTGGGCAGCACTGCTGTCTTCCCCTTGGAGGTGGGAGGTGGTCCCCTCCTCAGAGGGTGGCCTTCCCTCATGAAGGGAACTCAGAGACCCGGGCCCTGAGGCCCATCAGGGTGGAGCCCAGAGAGAGCAAGGCAGTGGGCTCCTTGGCCCCTGAATGAAGCCCCCATTCCTCTCAGGGAGACGCCGGTCTCCTCAGAAGCCTCAACTTCCCTGCCTGCACTCCTCCCCATCTCAGGTCCACTTCCCCAAGAAGCTCCTTCCTTCCGTGTTTTCCTCACTTCTCTCCTTGGGGGCAAGAAGAGGAGGGTCAGCTCCGCACCGAGGGCAGCTTGGGGCCATGGTGTGTGGGGGGATGGCAAGGAACTCCCCACCTTTGTCCCCACACCCTCAGTGTCCTCAGCGACCTGTCGGTGTGTGCTCAGGTGGCCTGTGCCATGTACCCCTAGATGGCCAGGGACCCGGCACTTCACCCACCCAGAGATTCACCCCTGAAAAGCCGCTGGGCTTGCCGTTCTTTCTCTGTCCTCCAGGTGTGCCCATCTTCTCCCATTTCCTGGGCAAGTAAGTGCATTAGTGTCCTGGGACTGCAGAAACAAGTTACTGCAAACTGGGGGCTTAAAACAGCAGACATTTATTCCCTCACAGTTCTAGAGTCCAGAAGTCCAAGATCATGGTGTGGGCAGGGATGGTTCCTTCTGGGGGATCTCAGGGAGAACCATCTCAGGCTGCTCTCCCGGCTGCTGGAGGCTGCCTGCAGTCCTTAGCTTATGCAGGCATCAGCACCCCAATCTCTGCCTTCGTCTTCACACTGCCTGCTCCTCTCTGTCTTCTCCTTTCCTGTCTCTTACAAGGACACCCACCCCTAGATTTAGGGCCCACCCCAACCCAGGATGATCTCATATCGAGATCCTTAACTTATTTACATCCACAAAGTCCCTGATTTCAAATAATGTCACTGCTATGCTCTCAATGTCCATGTCCCCCCAATTCATATATTGAAGTCCTAACCCCCAAGGTGGTGGGATCAGGAGGTAAGGTTTTTGGGAAGTGATTAGGCCATGAGGGTGGAATCCTCATGAATGGGATTAGTGCCTTTATCAAAGAGACCCCACAGAGCTTCCACAGGACATAGCAAGAAGGCAGCTGCCTGCAACCTGGAAGAGGCCCCTCACCAGAACCTGACCCTGGTGGCACCTCATCTTGGACTTCCAGTTTCCAGAACAGCGAGCAGTACATTTCTGCTGTTTATCAGCCACCCAGCCTGTGAGATGTTGTCCCGGCAGCCCAAACGGACGAAGACAGTCATGTTCTGAAGTTCCAGGTGGACACGTCTCTTGGGGGAACACTGTGCACTCACCACAGTGAGGTGTCACTAAGGATGTCTTGCTCATGAGTCAGAAAAATCAGAGACACAGGCCTCAGATAGGCTCCCAGCCCATCAGGGAGGCATCCTCCTCACCCTCCAGGTTTGTTTGGTCTGTGAGTCCCACTGTTGGTTGAGTGCATCTGCAAAGGGGGCAGATGAGAGCCGAGGGGAAGAAGGAGGTTTGTTTTACTTCGTGCATGTTTATCTTGTCAATACGTTAACTATTTTACAATAAACCAATCGACATGGTTTCTAAGGTGAGGGCAGAAACTCAATCCACCTCTTCAAAACCCAGTGTCAATGGATTTTTTAAAAGAAATTTCTTGCGTGAATATTTCCTTTTAATTTTTCTTTGGGCTTTATTTTGCATTTTGTGATGGGAATTCGAGATTCTCTGAAAAGCCCTTGAGATATGGATGCATTTAAAATTAGGAGCCACTACTATGAAAAATTCAGGCCCCTAACTGTATAAAGCTCTTTGGCATGAGGAAATCTTGCCCAGCATCATTCCAGCTCTCTCGGAGGGCCGGGGTCTGACCTTGGTCTCCTCTGTGTTTGGGTTTTCTCTCCTCTAAAGTGGGAATTAATACAAACATGACGTCTCTCTTTACCATAATGAGTCAGAGGCAGTGGATGCAGACAGCATTAGTGCAGGCGGATTAGAAATCCCCAGGGAGAGATTTGCACAGATATAAGAGAACCAGGCTGAGCTGTAAGGGTCCTGGCCGGGACAACTTTAGTGTCAGGTGGGTAAACCTTGGCCCCACCTGGAAGTAGAGGGGGAGCTTGTCTCGCTGAACCCGGTGTGACACAGCAGCCAACCCTGGGCTCTGCTCCCAGAGCAGCCCAGCACCCCTTGTTCTGGCGTGTCACTGCCCCACCAGTAAGTGGCAACCCGCTGGAACTCTCTCCAGGCCTCTTGTGAGTCATTCTGGTAAGGACACAGATTTGCCGTGAACCTCCAGGACCCTGAGGGTCTCACCTTTGAAGCCTGTGGAACATTTAGATGGCAAGCCTGGTACCATAATTTGTACTCCAGATGATGAGGCTGATCTGGGGAGGTGTCATTTTGATGGATTCATTGTCAATCGTCTGACTCTTCTCCTGTGACACATCTGCAGATAATTTCCCTCCATAGTCTGTTTTGGGGTTTCCTGGTTATCAAAGCCCCTGACATCTGGCAACCGCATGAGCGGGGAGGAGCGCAGGCCTGCACTCTGGCCGGCCGCCCCACACACCTCCGCGTCCTCTGCCCCACGCGGACATGGAGAGACTACACACAGAGGGGGGCTGAACTCACACTTCCTTCTGCTATGGTTTTCTTTTTCCTTCCTATGTTTCTATCTTGTTTGTCAGTGTAGTGGGACCAGCGATGAGAAACCGGAGGTAACAATTTTGGGTTAATATCAGGCAGTTCTGCAGAGAACACTAGTTGCACTGTTCGAGGCCTGAAGTCACTCTGATTTAGCCATCCTCCCGGTCCGGAGGGTGGTGCCATCGAGGCTGCCAGAGCCTCCCGTTTCCCCGGGTTCTGGGTATCCTCCATGGTCCCTCACCCCGTAGGACACTCCTGTCCCAGCCCTGGCCTGCCTGCTCCCCGGAATTTCTCTCTGTGACGTCATTCCTCTCTGTGCTCACACAATGGCGGACAGGTTCCCTCGTCAGCACCACTGATGAGCGGTTTTAGAATCCAGTTCTAGAAGCTCAGAGAGTCTGGGAATGCCATTAACAGGCCTGCCCAAACCTAGAAAAGGGTCAGAGTGACGAAGAAGTTGGTAACACACACGAGGCTTTCCTCGGTTCCCAGGATTCATGCAAGAAGCAAAGAAAGCCTGCAAGGAGGAAAAGCAACTGTCCCCACAAAACGAGCAAACACAACAAAATCAAAAACTGCCTGGTGAGAAATCCCATACCTCAGCAGGTGCTTGCGTGAGAGCAGAAGCTCAGGCCATGGCTCTGGTCCAGGCTGCTCGTGGCAGACGTCCCAGGCCCGGTGCCCAGCGGTCCCAGCAGGTAGACATCAGCAGCTTCCCTGGGTGGACAGACAGGCCAAGGTCATCTCCAGGGGGCCAGGGTCCTCTTAGGCTTTTGCGATTCACATGAGGGACTGCACTCCTGCCTGGACACCAGGAACCGTGCAGCCGTGGCCATGGCGAGCCTGTGGGGGATGAGGTCAAGGTGCTCAGGCACAAGGTGTGCAGGTGTGCCCTCCACATCACTGCCCAGTCTGCCCCCGCGGGAAAGGCGAGGTAGCAGCGAGGGCCTGGGCCGTGGGGCAATGCCACTGGGTGGTGCCACTGGGCAGTGGACACGAGGCTTATGTCACCTGTACTCTAGGCTGCTTCAGGCTTCCACAGACAGAGGCTAAGTGTGGACCTCTCAGCGGATCTGAGTCTTGAAAGACGGCAGCCCCTCTTTGTGTGTGCTCTGCCTCCAGGGTAAACGGAAAAGCTTTCTTTATTATTTTGAGATTTCCTCTGCTGGGTGATTCTGCTGGGTAGGCAAACAGCAGGGGCGCTGGCTGGTGGTCGGCCACATGTGTGTTTGCCAGGGATCTGTCTTTCCCTGCGGGTCACAAGGTCCCTCAGGGCTGCTGCTTTTCTGCAAACGTGGTTCAGTGGTTAGCTTTCCTACTGTAGATGTGAGTTCTCGAATGTCTTCACCCAGTGAATCTTCATAAAGGAGACAGAAACACAATTATCTAGATGGGGAGTGTGGCTGTTCCTGTTCCTGCAAATTCACGCCTTTGGACACCATGAAGTTACATGAAAACAAGAGGAAAGAGACAAAAGAACAAAAAGAGCACAGCGTTACTCTACATCCACATAAAAGCTCTGTCAGCACAAAGTGGAGACGTCGCCCCCATGCTTGCAAGAAGAGTCTGTTTCTCAACCTTCTGTTTGCAGCAAGAGCTTCCAAAGAATCTCAAGAAGGAAAGACAGAAAGGAAAGAAAGAAGGAAAGATGGGAGGGAGGAAAGAAGAGAAAGAGAAGAAAGAAAAGAAAATATCCCGAAGGTATCCAGAGAGAGCAATTTAAATCTGAGGCCCCTGGGATTGGCTTTAGAAAGCTCCCACTCTGTGATGCTTATTTAGCACCAGCAGCAAGTGAGCTGCTGTTTGGATGACGAAAGCCTTAGAGATGGAGTCTTTATAGGAAGTGATGGCCTCCCCATTTCCAGTATGTATCTACAGCGAGGGGGAAGGTTGGAGGCAGGGCTGTGGCTTCGAGCATGGAGGGCGTCCTCGTGGGCAGCAGGCACTCCTGAAGGGGACAGCGTCTGAGCCGTTGACACGCTTTTGTCACACTGTCATAGTTCTTGCTGAGCAGTCATGAACACAAGCATTTGCTGGCTCTGATTGACCAGGCCTTGACCCTCCAGAGGCTGGAGAGGATCTGGAGAGCAGAACAAGAGCCGATTCAACTCCAGGTGAGAGAAATTGATTCTCTCACAGTCTGGAGGCCGGAAGTCTGAAGTCAAGGTGTCGGCAGCGCCACACTCCCTCTGGAGGCTCTGGGGGAGGACCCTTCCTTGCTGCTTCCAGTGTCTGGCACCTGCCTTTGTTCCTTGCCTTTGGCTGAACACGGAGATTCCTTTACTCAGACGTCTCAGGCAGGACTGTAGACCAGGGTGATGCAACCTCTTCATGTTGCTTGGACTTTCCATGGCATGGTGGCCTCAAGGTAGCAGATCCCCTTATGTGATGGCACAGGGTTCCATATTCAGTGTTCCATGAGCCAGGGAAAACCTGGATAATTTTTACAGGCTAGCTTCAGAAACCACAAGCATTCTTTCTGCTGTGTTCTTAGTTAAAACAACCACAATCCCTCTCAGATTTAAGAAGAGGGGATATAGACCATATATCTCAATGGGAAGACTATCAAAGAAGTTCATGACCATTTTTCTTGAAAAGGATATTGCAGTCTGTCCTCTGGTCACAAATTATTCACATTCTGCCCTTGTGCAAAATAGGTCAAGACCATCCTCAACCATTCTGGCTTCAGGCTCAGGGGTCACGTGAGGATGGGGCTTCTGTGTGTGGTTCCTGGTATACAGTTCCTCCCAATCTAAAGACCTGTGTACAAAAGAGTCATTCTTCCTTTTCTATAAGAAATGACCTGAATTTGTAGCTTGATACCCTTCTCAACCTACTTCCTGATGTCAAATGTAGCTCCAAAACACTCTTTTCATTTTGTACTCTTTCTGTATTATTTCAGTCCAGGCTGACACAATTTCTTTAAAAATATTATGGGTTTCCTTTGTATCATTTTATAATTCACTCCATTAGTCAAAAGCCACATCCACAAAACTCTTAAAGGTAAGTTCTTCTCTAACTTGAGCTCCCTTTGAGCATAGAGTGGGAAACAAGCTTAAGGTTCTTAGAAGCCCTATTATTTAACAGGCAGGGTCTGTGCCTAGAGATTCTTAGAAGGCTTGTTAGTTTGAAATAATATATGAAGGACTGCTTTAAATCTTTCTCTGTAGAGCCTGAAGACATGAAATAGTTCATTTTCAAAGCTAGCAAGTCCTGCCTCTTTATATTTCCTCTAAATTCTGCTTGAAAACGGAATAAATTTTTCTGTTAACTTATCTCTCTTTATCGTTACCTTATGATGTTCAGCTAAAAGAAAACAGTTGACATTTTCAATGTTCTGCCTAAAAGTCTCCTTAGCCAAATCCATCACTCACACATTTGCTATTTTCTCCATTATTTCAGGCAACAGTTTTGCTAACATTTTCCACCACTAAACGGCAAGGGTCTTCTTTTCTCTAATAACATTTTCCTCGCTTTTTATTAAGTATTCACTGACATCTGCTATGAGACCTGGCTGGCTTCCGCTAACAGTCTCCTCAGGCTTCCTCTACCTTCCACTAGCCCTAAAACCAAGGCCACATATTTAGATTTTTGTTATGATGGAATCCCACTTCCAGGGGCCAAATTCTGTTTCAGTTCATATCGATGTAAAACAGATCATCCAAAACTTAGTGGTATAAACAACCATTTTATTTGGCTAATATATTCAGGGGATCAAGAAATTTAAAAGGGCACAAAGGAGATGGTGTGTCTCTGATTTGCAATGTCTGGTCCTTTAGTGGAAATACATAAAGTTTGGGCTGATCCATAGGATAGGGGAAAAATCATTTGAAGAAAAATTTAGCAAAGCTGTCTGGTGCTCCAACTGTCAACCAGAATGCTTCCACGTGGCCAGACTTCTCAAGCTTGACAGATTCTCCATCTCCAGGGCTCAAAAGAGGAAGGTGGAAGCTGCATTGACTGTTTTGAACTGGCCTCAGACATCATATGGTGTGCCTCTGTCACACTGTGTGGGTTGAAGCAGACACTAGCCACTCAAAATTGAAGAGGAGGGGACTTGACCCCCACAACTCAATGGGAGGAACAACAAAGACTTTTGTGGCTGTTTAAAAATAAAAGCCACATGTATTATGCCAAATTAGATTAATCAAACCAATTCCAAATAATGAAACTGCCAGATAAATGAGGGCAAATGGTTTTCTACTCATTCATTAATGGAATGTATGCACCCATATATCTAGCTATCCATCTATCCATCCATCCATCCATCTATCCACCCACCCATCCATCCATCCATCCATCCATCCATCATCCATCCATCCATCCATCCATCCATCATCCATCCATCCATCCATCTACCCACCCATCCATCCATTTGTCCATCATCCATCTGTCCACGTGTTTACACACATGTTTATAAAACATTGGAGTCCCCACTATGCACCTCATGAGACAGGCTATGCAAAGCTGTGTCGGTTGAGTCCCTGGCCATCCCTGTCTATCCTCATTTACTCTGCCCTGTCTCAGTGGGCCATTCTGATCCCTCCCACTCTGGGGGAACAGTGAAATCCTCCCAAGTGCCCCCAGCTCCCTCCATGTTCCTCTCTCATCCACTGTCTGCCCAGCAACTAGAAAGTCTCTCTAAAATGCAAAGTGGATGGTACTCTTTATTGATCACAACTTTTCAGGAGCTCCAGTTTCTATGATAAAGCCAGGTGCCCTAGAGTGTTATCTGAAGCCTCAGTGATTTGGGCCTCTCTCTGTCCAGTCTCAGAATCTCAGCCACCTCCTTCCTGATGACTCCAAGCCCCAAACAAAGAGCTCTACCCAGACTCTTGAGGATACCGTGTCTCTCTCTGGGTGTCTCTCTATCCCTGTCTCTCTGTCTCTGTCTCTCTCTCTCTTTTTCTCTGTCTCTGTCTCTCTTTCTCTTTCTCTCTGTCTCTATCTCTCTCTCTTTGGCCTTGGTAACTTTGCACAGAGCTCTCTGTGCATTTCCTTTTATACGAGGAACCCCTTCTCAGCGTTCCAGTCTCATAGTAAATGCCTTTGCCCTTTGGAGCCTTTCCTGACTCCCAGGGTTGGTTCAGTGGGGCCTCCCATGGGCTCCCATCCAAACGTTTCCTGTGTGTGTTTCAGTGCCCGTGGCCATCGCTGGACTCCATGAGGGCAGGATTGGGTCTGTCTCGGTCAGCATTGTGATGCTGACACCTAGCACGATGCCTTGTGCCTAGGAGAGCAGTCGGCATTTGTTAAATTGTTTTAGGAACTGCTTTTTTAGGTGATCGTGGTCACTTCAGCGCAGGTTGGGCTCCTGAGCTGAGCAGGAGGAGTCCACGCCCGGGAGTCCCACATTGGTTTCCTAACTTGTCTCAGCAACGCCAAGGTCTGATGTTGGATACCAGAGGAGGACGCCTGTCTTGCCATGGCAGTGGCGAAGAGAATAAATAGAATTCCCAAGTGTCTTCGAAGAGGTGTTGTGAATCCAGGCTCTGTTCCCTATCGTGCTCCACATGAGACAGAAGTTCTTTTTAATTTCCTAGCTGACATCTCAGGCTCTGGGGGAGTAAAGCTCAGAGGAGACAGAGGCGGCCAGAGTGTGGGTGCTGAGGCGTGCCCAGCGGGCATCGACACCCGTTTGTTCAATATCGAGTGAACAGAATGCCTGCTGTTCCTCATAGCCTGACGTGGATGTATTCATGAGTCCTTCCTAGTACCTGTGGCCAAGGGCTGCAAGCTTCAAGAAGTAACGTGCAAAATATGAGCCTGTCCATGCGACAGTGTGAAATCAGGCTTTGGCCCATAAAAGGCGCTGGACCGACCTCCCAGGAGAGGTGTTCCCTTACATGTTCTCTTACACCCACACTGGGAAAGGGGACACTTTTCCTGATGGTTGTATGTATATGCATACCTTTTCTTTTTCTAACTCACAGGTAATTTTGACAGATAGATGGGCAAAGAGAAGGAAAGTGAGTGGGCCCGGCTGGCGTGAGGTGTGGAAAGACCTCCTGTGGGCCTGAGTGAGGGACCTGCTTCCCTCTGAACAGGACTCTCTGCCAAGTCTGTCTGGGAACTTTCTAGAAGCAGGGCCCCAGGTATAACACCCCTTGGGGGGCATTGTGGGCCCACTGGCGCTTGGCCTGTGCTTTTGCAATCCTCCTTCTGCACCAGCGATTGGAGCTGTGATGGAAGGAGGAAAGGGGCTCTGCGGGCGTCAGGGTGATTTTACAGGTTTGGGGGCTGGACGTTTCTGACCACTCTTCCCAGGACTGAAGGGACCCTCGGTGAACTCACACTTTCTGAAGTCAGGTTGTGACCCACCCTGGGTCAGGTGTTCTGCAGTTTACATGTGGGGAAATTGAGGCCAGGGAGGGTGGGCTATGTGTGTGAACCCTCACGTCTAGCAAGGGGCACTGACAGAATGGGAACCAAGTTGTGATGGCCCAGCCACAGGGGGTGCAGGAAATGTCAGGGGTGGCGCAATCTGACGGTTATTATGAAAATGGACTTTTTCATAGTCCAAGGCTGGAGGTCAGAGTCTCCTGTCCTGGGCAGGGCCCCACTCTTCCTCCCATCCCACATCTTGGAGAGTTTGTCACGGTGATGCAGGGATGTGAGGAAGGCCCCATGTTCTGCAGAAACTACCAGCAGGAACCAGGGACCACAGGAAACCAATCCATCTGCAGCTCACCCCTACTTCCCAAATCTGGGCTCTTTCCTACAGAAGCAGGTTCTCAGAGACAGAAAGGTGGGACCGTGTCTTAAGTGCTGACAAAGTCCTGTTTCAGTCTCCTCCACTCGGAGCACCCACGCGCTGTTTCAATGGCGCGTGCATTTTTTCCTGTTGGTAACTGCTCCCAGTTCCCCGGGGGCGCCTCCCTGCTCCAGCCGTGGTTCGTGCACCTGTTTGAACCTGAGCTTTCCTGGACTCATCTCTCCTTGACAGCTGGGGGGGTCTTGTCAAGAGGGGGCGATTGTTTACAGAGGGAGCTTTGCCGCCCCCGCCCCTCCTGTCAGTTAGTTCAGCACCAGATGTATTTAATTATTGCCATGCACGCTAAACACCCCGCGTAGCCATTTCCCCTTCAGCAAGATGGTGAGTGTGTGTGCGTGTGTGAAAAAACGTAAACAGATTGTATAACAAAGTGTTCTCTAGCTGTCAGCAAGAGCTTTAAAAATAAAACACTTCCCTCTCAACTCACAATTGGCTGGCAGTCTGCACATAATGAAGAATCGCTCCGGGGACCCGCGGAAAGATGTGTGGGAAAACTTTAATTAAAAGCTTGTCAGTACAATTTTACCTGGATGACATCACCCACGTGAAATGCCGCTGCGGGCTTTGTTGTCTGTGGGATTGCAGGGCACACACTTGTTTTGCTGACAGCAAACAATTCAGAAAGGCCTTTAAGAGCTGGCGGTGGGTGGACGGGAGTGGGAGGGAGCGGCTGGGCTGCCGGTGAAGGCCCACCGTGTGTGGGGTTCTGATTTTCTAATGAGCATCTGGAGGCAGCTCCCTTGGGCGTGGGAGCAGGGGACGGCCTTGGCCGTGGGCCCTGCGCAAGGCGAAGCTGGCTGGGGTCTCCACGACTTTCCGTCCCACCCGATTCTCCTGGGCGGTGCCAGGCATGGGTGCTGGGAATGTGTTCACCCTAAAGGCACTCCCCAGCTCTCCCATCAGAGCAGGCGGCGCAGACAGCCAGCGTGGGCAGAGCGAGCGGTGACCCTGGTGGGCCAGATGGCCAGCTCCCTCCCTGGACAGAGCTGTATCAGAGAAAATGTGCCTGGGTCGAGCCTGGGTTTTCAGATTTGCCAGAAAGCATCAATGCAGGCAGTGAACATTGGGGTTTTGTGTCCTTCCAAGCACGCTTCACTAAACACTTCCTTGCGGCAAACCAATTAACTTCAGATGTGCCCTCAACTGAAGACACCCACTCCTGCCTCACCTCAAAGTGAGTCATCAAAACTAATACCAAATCCACCTCCGCCATTTACAGTGACTTTTGAGGTCAGAAAGAGAAATTGCGTTTTAACCCGTGTAAATACCTTGAGCCTCCTGACCACCCGCGTTAGAGCTGCCAGAGGCTGGCACTGTCTTGGCTTATGGATTTGGCAAAGGATCCCTCACTCTTTGTTGGTTTCTTTTGTTGCTCACTAATTTGTTACAAGCTCGCATTCCTAATATTATCGGATTAATTGCAAGTTATAGCAATTAAATACTAATTAATGTATTTTCTGAACAGTGCCTTTCTTTTATCTATAGCTCTTTACTTGACATACAAATATTTTGATAGTAATTAAACATTACAATGCAACCCGACACTTTCCAAACAGTGTTCAGACCCAGTAAACAAGCAATATGTTATGCTTATCACAGTATCAACTTAAAATCATGAACCACAGAGCAGAGCGGAGTGTTGACGTGGCTGAAATCATGACAAACCCGGGTTGGAGTGAGCACGTGGCTCTTCAGGTATCCGCCACGGTTATTGGGTGACTGTGTCTTGCATGGACCACAGTCATGTCTGCACTTTAACATCTGGGTTAAAGGCTTTGAGGAAACTACCGCCCACCTGTCCGGCAGGAGGAGTCAGGGCAGTTTCAGCCTGGGAAGCTCCAAGCTCCTCCATTCGCAAGTTTCCAGCCTCGTGCTCACAAAGGAAATATTGGAAACTAATTTGGCTCACATCAAAGGCAGCTTCTATAGCTGCTGCTGTTGTCACCTCAGGAATGGGCAAATTTGTTTGTGGCAAAGATGGGCTGTCTTCAGTTTATGATTGGATTGAACCCCAAAAAAATCATTCCTAAGTTCAAAAAAACCAGCACTGCCTAGTATGGTGAGGTTCACAGGCCAATACATAAAAAGCTCAACTCGACCTTTTAAATGCAGCTGACTGCCCTGAAGCTGATCCTGGGGGAGGTACGTTCCAAGCTTCAACTCCAGATGTGGATACGAATCCCCTTCTCCCAGTGATTGTTGGGAAATACAGTGGTGGGAAGGAAGGTGACGCCCTTGAACGTCCATGGCGGATGAGGATGTTATTACCCAGGGGGTTGCCTACTCCATTCTGGAGGGACCTCCACAAGACTCTGTGTTGTCTGAGCTGCGACTGAAGGCAGTTCACCGAGCTGGAAGGTTCCAGATGTGGATGCAGGTTCTGGATGCTGAGTGTATAGAGGGTTCCTATAAGCCGGTTTAGTAATTTTCTTCGGAATTTCCCTTGTAACCAGTCCATGCATAGGACGTTTCACAGGACCAGACATACACCCCTCCCACTCCTGTTTCTCCTCCCCTCCTCCTTCCCTGCCTCCTCTTTTCCTTCTCTTCCTCCCCTTCCTGTTCCTCTTCCTCCACTTCCTGCTTCTCTTCCTCCACTTCCTGTTCCTCTTCCCTCTCTCCTTTTGCCCCTTTTTGTTTCCCAAACTAAATCTGTTTTTCCAAACTTAGGGGAGAAATTGCTTGAGTCTCTATATTTTATTTTCTTCAAAGAGATCCAGACATATTTTAGATCTATATTCTTATCACTTTCTATTCTTCTGTAGCGTCATCTGTTTCATTATCAACTTTTTAGCATCTTGTACTGCCAACAAAATTTTAATTTTTGAGATACCTATAACCCCTGAAGGATGATGAGCCTGCTGCAGCTAGCTCCATGAAATGTAAAGATGTCTTCTCTCTCCCTTCCACCTGTGCTCAACTTAGTTGACATAAGTAAAGATGCGACTATTCTTAGGAGCACCTTTAAAAAAGGTATTTAGATGGTGGTTAGTGGTCTTCTTATTAAATATCATAGTTTTGGTTGGTAAAATTTATTTTTCTAAAAACATCGTTTTGAAAGAACACTTGTTAGAATCACGGATACTTGTAGGTGCTTTCCAGCCTTAAGACACAGATTATTACTTCCAGAAATATTTACTGGGTCCTCACCCAGAGCTGCCCTAGACAGAGTGAACCCCTCTGCCTCATGTTGCTGTTGGTTTACTGGGGGAGAACAGTGTTAAGAAGTCACTCAGGGGCAACGAGAGGGCTCGGAAGGCAGTGGGAAACCCAGGTATACTCTTGTCTGCTTCAGAGACGCTCATTCTGTAGGGGCCGCCCAAACTCACCCTGTTGGCTGATGTTGCCCTTTGCTGCTAATTAAAACCCTCAGTCTTTTTCACAAGAGGCCATGTTAATCCAGGCTTTCTCACCCAGTACAAGTGGAGTCGGTTTGTGACCCTGCCTGCCCTGCATTACAGCTACCTGTGACTTGAGCTCACTGGTTGTGATCTTCTGTTTTCTCTGTGAAGTCTGTTCCTCAGTAGTGGGGATCTCTCCCGACTCTGAGTCAACATGTAATTTAATAATCCTGGCTTCTGTTTTCTTCCAGCTTGTTGATATAAATGTTTCTCTTTTACTTTTCTGTTATTGGCTTAGTATGATTTTACATAAGTCATTACATATATTTACCCATAGATGACTTATTTTAAAAACACTTCTTTGATAGTTATTCACATTACTTCACAAAAGAGTTCTAGTAATTAACTAGAGTACTTGTCTAGGAAAAGACAGAAGAATTAATGGCACTGAATTCTTTGTCCAAGGAAAGATGACATGCAGAGTGTCATCTAACAAATTACAAAGAAGGCATTTACATTGACAAGAAAATGATGGGATATTTACTATGATGAGACTCTTGGGTACCCATTTGGAAAAAAGAAATGTCTTATGTGAAAAAAATACATCTATGTGAAAAATTTATCTGATAAAATACAAATATACATCTTACACAAAAATAAAATTAAGGTGGATGAAATATTCAAATATGAAAAATGAAACCACAGAAGTTCAAGAAGAAAATTAAGTGCATTTTTATAACATTTGTCTGTTTTGAGAAGGACTCTCCAAATATAGATCTAAATCAAGCTGAAAAAGAATGAAAACTTTGACTAATGAACATTTAAAATCTACTTAGAGAAAATAAAAGTAAAATCAAGTGAGAGTAAATGATAAAATGGGAAAAAATACAACATTCATGACAAAGAAAGGAGCTCTACAAATCAGGAAGAAGGTAAACATCCAAACAGAAAAATACTCAGAGCTCGGGAATAGACGCGTCACGGCAGCAGCATCTGCAAGCGCGCAAATAAGCCTGCATGGAGGTTTGATCAAATGGGTTCAACAGGCCTGCAAACCTGTCAAAAGTTTGTAACCTTGCTGATAAATTAAATGGAAATAGAAAGTCCATATTTTACACTGTTAACATTTAACACAGTGACGCCCAGATAGGGAGCTGCAAAGCAAGGGCTCTCTCCCACACGGGCACGTCGTGTCCAGGGCTGCAGGTGTTCTAGAGGAAGTTAACAAATTCAAATATTCAAATTCAAAGTGTACAAATTCATTAAAAGGATGATTTTCCCCTTTCTTCTTTGTTGTTTTCTGATTATTAATATCTGCCCTAGCTGATTATTTTTGATAAACATGTAGCACTTTCATAACAAGAAAAGTAGTGACTTTAAGAAAATATTCCTCCTTGCATATATACAGTTTAAGCCCTAAAAATTCTAAGTCAAATTTGCAAAGTAAAAGTTACCCTTTGGTTATGCTCCGTCTTGTTCCTGAAAGCATGTGAGTGAGGTGGCTCCTGGGTTGACATAAAATGCTGCCGACATCACTGAAGGGTGAGAGCTGGAGAAGACAGACAAGAGGGCTGTGGGAACCTGGAGCCAGGAAGGAGGCGGAAGTGTCCAAACTTCCCACGCTCTTCACTTTCTCCTTTCCATCAGCTAGTTTGAAAACAAAAAACAGCTAGTTACATAATGAATGTGTCCAGGAAATAACAACAGAAGGAATTGTTTAAGCAAAGTACCATTGATCTTGTTGGATCCAGTCAGAAGCCCCCTCCAAGGACTTCTCATAAATAGGGTCCCAGGGATGGATGAAGAACATTTGCAACTTCCCTCCGACTGACAGAGAAAAAGGACTCCCTGCCAGTGAGGATGTAAGCTTCTGCAGCAAAAGAGGTCATGCTCCTTCTGGCCCCCTCCCGACACTTTGTGATGCCTGGGCATCTCTACTTGTCTGTATGACTGTGACTCTCCGAGGAGTGGCCAGATCCCTGGCATTCATTTTCCAGGTTCAGTGCCTGAAACTGTGGTGGGCTGACAAGGGGGCTCAGCCTCCCTCCTATTAACCCGATGATCTGCGTGACTTCTTTGATGATGGGACTTGGAGGTGAAAATGTGAGCCCAAGCTTCTGAGTTCACCATCCTGTTTAGGTTTTCTGATTAACTCATCATTTCTTTCTTTTAAATCCTAACCACTGAGATAGCACATGAAAGAATCTTGGTAAGTCTAAACGGAATGATAATATGAACGAATTCAGTGTACATGGCGAACTCTGTGGCTGAGGTTTGGTGAACCCAGCTGGCCTCTAGTGCATACCACCCAGCGCATGTGACACAGCTGCCCATCCCCCTTTCAAGCTAAGAGTAGATGAGCTGCAGGACAGAAAGCATTTCAAGGTAGTTGGGCCCCGGGCTTTGGAAGTTGCTGATCTGCAAGTTCCGTTTTGCTTTGGGTCTGCCTGCCGTGGATGTTGTAACCGGTCAGTTGTTTTCAGGACTAAATGGAACCTCCACGAAGAGTGCAGCAGCAACGTCTTTACTGCTGGAGTTGGTTGGCTTTTCACAGCAGCTCTGACATTCCTTGGTCCCCTAGATTTGTGCATCTTTGGCAGGACATGACCAAGGCTGCATAATTACCTGTCAGCTTTACACTGCCTGAGGTGTGGAATCTATAAATATATGTGCCTGACTTCACTTGAAATCAAGAGAGATCTCTCCTCTTTGCAAGACCTCATCATCTGTTTGAAGAAATGTGTCAAAATTTGCTCTACTTTTGTAGACTCTCTCCAAGTCCGTGGCTTCTCCCCACTGCTTCACTATTGTGTCTGGAACAAGGGAATGGGCCCATCCAGGGTGGAGGAGAAAATGGCCCAGGGGGAGAGTGGCCTGGTCCACAAAGTCTACCTGAGCCCGTGGGAATGAGGACTTGGCCTCAGCACCTTCCATTCTACTGACAAGGCCTTCCTCTATCTCCTCCATCTCTCCACATCACTGTTTCCATCACCCACTTTTACTCAAACCCATGCTTTTGTACCACAGGTTAATTTGTTTTCTATAAAAGTACATTGGAACTTCTAAATTTTCATAAACTAGTAATTAAAATAAATGTATTTCAGGCTGGATGAAAGGTTGCCAGCTTTTATTTAAACAAACAAAAAAAAGACGTTAAGAATAACCAAGAACAAAACATAGCTACTACGATATACTATCACCACCTTTGGTAGAGGAAAGGACATTTTAAGCCCCCAGCCATAGAAGGATATAGTCTCAGAATAAAGAGCAGTGCTTTCCGAGCATGGTTGGTTGGCAACTTGAAGCCAACCTCCCTACATTTCTCCTATTTTTTGTATTTAGCCCACGGTTTTTGGAAACCATGTGGCTAAGTGGTGGTTGGGGACCCCGCTCCAATACATGGCTGCCTGCTTTAGAGTCAGGTTTCCACTTCAGCTATAAATGGAATAAAACCCAGTTATTATGTAGTCTCAAGGCAGGAATAATTTAAACATCTCCCCAAATATGCTTCTGTCCGTTGGAAATAGATTAAAAATAAACAGGTAATAAAATTGCTTGCAGAAGAGTCATCTCATTTATCAACTTTTGCTCAAACTTTGTTTGCCAACTTCCACATTAAGCTAAATTTCACTCCTAAAGAATCTGCTTTGATCTCCTTGTGCCTGCCATCCTGAGAGTATCATGTAACATGAGATACGTTCTTTGGCATCCATCTAATTCTTCTTTGGCTTTTGGTAATTTTGTGATGTTGAGTCATCTGAGGAATCCACTGGCTTTGGATTCTATAATTTATGCACACCACTGGTTTTGTGCAACACAGAGCATTTCAAATAGGCAGCCTTTATTTCTTTGTCTGGATTTATTTTGGCTGAGAATACTGTGTCATTGCTCAGACTGTGCCAGGTACTCTCTCACAGCATATCATTATTTAAGGATTGGAGCTTAAAACAAAACAAAGATAGAGGCTCTGAAGCTAATGCAGTGATACTTCTGCGAGAAAACATATATCAAATGATCAGCTTGTTAGAACATCACTCATTTCTGTGTTTTCAGATTGAGTTATGCAAATCATCATCTAGGAAGCACATAATCGAATGATTGGCTGGATGAACTCAACCAGTCAAAATGATCCATCTTGAGATAACAGATATAAACAGAACTGCTCCTGTTCTGTAGCAATTTAACAACAAGAAGAGTATCTGTCATAACATACATAGTTCTCAGGTTGATCAAGTCGCTATTTACCTAGGCACACTTAATTTCTGGGATGGAGCACTTGCCAGGGTTCAGAGTTATTCGTTGAATAAATGAATGACTTTCTCTCCTCTTCAGGTTACTACAAAACTTTGTCTGTGATAAGGAATGCCAATCCTCAGCTCAATAGTGGCACAGGATCAAAATCACCTTTGGGTTTCTGAAGCCTTTCCATCCATATATCTGGCTGATCATGCAATCCTGCAGATGGTAATGGTGGGTGATGCTGGCTGTGTGACTTAGCGACAGATAGGATGGAAGAGGAAGAAGCTGGCTCATGTCCAGACTCATCAGAAGACCAGAGAGTGTCGCCACCACAGTTACAATACCGAGGATCAGTAGAGCTTTTGAGTTATACACGGCAAGTGAGAAGGTTGATGTTTGTATAGTGGCCATACTAGAACTATGCTTTTAAATTAATATTTTCTCTCTTAAAGATGATGTTTCCAGTGGGGAAGCCCATTTAACTTAAGGCCCATTTTAGGCCGTGGTACTAAAGATTTAGAATCATCAGAATCTACATTGCATTATGGTTTTCTGTACTTCAGTGACTGCAAATTTTCTTTTGCTGAGGGTAAATTTACTATGTAGAACTAGCCAAAAAGTCTCTTAACACCTAACAGGTAAAGAAAATTTAAACACAAAATCCAATAACCAATAAACCAATACTAGTCATTTTGGTGTCTTCAAATAAAATGTGTTTACAAATAATGAGACTGATTATTTTTAAAGTTTTAAAAATGTGTTTTATAAGATGATTCCAAAAGGAATTTTTTTTAAAGTTCTGAAATTTTTTAAGTAATAGTGTCATTATTAAAATAAGTCTACACTAAAACGAACACTTATTGAACACAACAATATATTAGGTGTTAACTAAGTGTTTTACGTGCATGATCTCATTTAATTTCCAAACAATCTTTTAATCTTAGCTCATGGTTTCTTTGGAAGGACAACTATCTCTAAAACATAATGAGTTCCCTTGTTCATCAAAGGACTCTGTCAACAGAGTAAAAAGGCAACCCAAAGAATGGAAGAAAATATTTGCAAATCACATGTCTGATGAGGGGTTAATATCCAGAATGTATAAAGAACTCCTACAACTCAACAACTAAGAGACAAACACCTTGATTATGAAATCAGCAAAGGACTTGAATAGATGTTTCTCCAAAGAAGACATACAAATGGCCAATAAGCACATGAAACATGCTCAATATCACTAATTATTAGGGAAATGCGAGTCAAAACCACAATGAGATACCACTTCATATCCATTAGGATGGCTATTATCAAAAAAATCCAGAAACTAATAAAGTGTTGACAAGGACACAGAGAAACTGGAAACATTGTGCATTGCTGGTGGGAATATAAAATGGTGCAGACACTGTGGAGAACATATGCGGTTCCTCAAAACATTAAAAATAGAACTGCCATATGATCCAGCAATTCTACTTTTGAGTAAGTATTCAAAAGAACTGAAAGCAAGAATCAGAAGAGATATTTGTACATCCATGTTCATAGCAGCATAGCGAAAAGGTGGAAAATCCAAGTGTTCTTTGAGAGATTGATGGATAAACACAATGTGCTCTCTACATGTAAGGGAATATTATTCATCCTTAAGAAAGAAGGAAATTATGACACATGGTACAACGTGGCAGAACTTTGAAGACATTACACAAAGTTGAACAAACCAGTCACAAAAATACAAGTACTGTGTGATTCCATTCATATGAGATACCTAGAATAATCAAATTCACAGAGACAGAGGTAGAATGGTGGTTGCCAGAGGCTGGGGAGAGAGAATGAGAAGTCATTGTTTAATGTGTACAGAGTTTCAGTTTTGGAAGATGAAAAAGTTTTGAGGATAAATGGTGGTGACGTAGTAAACCAGTGTAAATGTACTTAATCCCGCTGAACTGTACACCTAAAAATGATTAAAATGACAAATATTATGCTATGTATATTTTACCAAATTAAAAAACAAAACAAAAACAAAAAACATAATGAATTTCTTCTCTCTTTGACTCCAGTCAGCTCAAAGTGTCAATTACCAGACTCGGGTATTTCCTGGGTGTCCTTCTCAGATTTGCTGTTTCTTTGCTCTTTTGTCCTCATGCCAGCTTCGCTCTCTGGGTCCTGATCTCTCCATTTAGTGGGCTCTATCTGTCTCTGGTGGAAGAGCCGCACCCTTAGTCTTGTCCCAGGGCATTTTATCCGGTTGAAAGCGTGACCTTTGCCCTGAGATACCCTAATCTATTCAGAAGTTTTAACAAAGGGCTTGATGGCCGTGTCTTTGATGAGAAGAAATTGCACCTTTAATTTCTGAAAGCCCTTTAATTTCTGGACACCCTGTCTATTCCCTATTTTCTTTTCTGAGCTCAGATCCTTCTTATAGTGTCATGTCAAACACGGCCATCCGTAACTAGCACGTGGTGTTAACCTACCTTCATCCTGTCTCTTCAATCTGTTCGGTATGTTATATGCCACCCAAGTTATCACAGGTGAGGATTTTACCCTACAGTTCACCATTTCAGAAGATGGATTGGCACCATTTCAGTTTCCAATACCAGTTTTATCATTGGCTGACACCTGTGCCCTAAATCAGTGCCACATAATTGGGATTTTCTGTTATGACAACACCCCACTTCTGGTACCAATTCTAGTATCACCTCTGATAAGCTAAGTTATTTTTTGGTGACAAAAAATCTTAAAATGTCAATAGTTTAAAACCACAGATTATATTTCTCTCTCATCTTGAATCAAGTGTTGACAGGGAAGCTGTGCTCATTGTAATCTTTCAAGGATGCAGTTTGATGGGGAAACCCTAATCCTGAATGTTGACAATTATGCAGAAGACAAGACAATCCTGCAGGAGTGTCTTGCCTTGCGTATTAAATACCTCAATCCAGAAGAGACTCACCAGGCTCTCATCACAACTCCTTATTGGAATCAGTCACACGGCCTCAGGCAGCCACAAGGGGGCAGGAAATGCAACCTCACCATGTACTTGGAAGACTGGACTTGGAAATATTTGGTGAAGTGGATTGTTGAACCACCTCACACCTTGTCTTTCATGAGACCACTGACTCGGCCTTGTCTCTCTAGCTTCTTTCATGCTTCAACAGAAATTTATTTCGTTTGTAATACTTACAGCCTTCCAAGTTACTGTTAATCTCGTTATCCTCACTGCAAAACATAACATCTGATAGCTAATAGGTGGTCAAAAAGTCAATGTATAAACACATACAACAAATAAAGGTGCTGGACATTTATGTCCTTGTGGTAACGGTATTGGAACTCAAGGGGCGGACAGAGGAGGGACTGTCATGGAGTTTTGATTTAATGACAGAGGCAAAGGCAGTAATGCCGACCTTCTCCTTTTGTAACAATGAAGAACAGAATTATTTGTTGAGCACCTGCTGATCGCCCAACACCATGGCAGAATCTGGGGAGACAAAGTGACAGTGCTCTCCCCTCAAAGCTTTTGAAGTCCAGTGAGGGGGGCAGACGTGTCCATAACCAATGAGGCAGAATGGCTCCAGTGCAAAGTGTGATTGTGAGTTTCATCCTGTGGTGATTGCTCAGGGGAGGACATGCATGGGGCTGTCCAGGACCACTTCAGAGGAGAGAGGCTGGGGCTTGACAGTGAAAGGCAGTGTTGGTGAGGGGATGGCCATGGCGGGTAAGCTAGATGGACGACTCCCAAGTATGAGGACCTGGAGTCTGGGGAGTGAGGAGCATCTTGGGGAGTGAGTGATGCATTTCCTGCAGTACCTGGAAGATGTCTGGGAATGTGGATGGAGAGGGAGGCGGGGAAGGGATAAGGCAATGTGGCAGAGGGAATCTTGGGTGCCTTGTCTGGGACGCTCCTCTGGCTCCAAGATTTAAGATTACGCTGCACTCAGGATGCTGCCATCCTGGCAGAGTTTTAGGTCCACGCGCTAGATGTGGGGACCTCCTCTGACTTTCTTTGACTCTTGGGCCTCCTTGCACATTTATATTTTTCATACAATATAAATAATAACATGTGTCTCATGGAACTGTGAAGGGAATAATGATGTGAAAGAATCTCACAAATTTTTAAGTGCTGTACAAATGCTCACCACTATTATTATTATTATTATGAGAAGGAGTTTGTTCATCTAGCCCAGAAAATTTTGCACAGAAATGCCTATATATTTAAAATAAAGCTCAACCTCTGTGTCATTTTCTTCTATGTGAGTAAGTTCTTCCAGGGAAAATGAGCTCCTTCCCCTTTGAATACTGAATACTCCTTCTCCTTTACTGCTTGATTTTTAATGAGGCAAGAATCAGCCTGGATATTCCATGAGGCCTCTTTGGTATGACTCTACCTCATCTACTGAGTTCCCCTTACTAAGTACCTCTAGAACTTGTTCTTCCCTGAGAAGTAACATAAAACATAAATAGTCATCTGTATTAGTTTTCTATTGCTGCTATAATAAGGTCTGATAGCACAAACTTAAGAGGCTTAAACCACACAAATTTGTTACCCACAG
The DNA here is from genome assembly GCF_020826845.1 of Diceros bicornis minor. NCBI lineage: Eukaryota > Metazoa > Chordata > Mammalia > Perissodactyla > Rhinocerotidae > Diceros > Diceros bicornis. The sequence goes on from NC_080759.1 coordinate 60,210,304, forward strand.
GAGTCCAGGTACACACGGTTCAACTGGATCTTCTGCTCAGAGACTCACAAGCCTAAATCAAAGTGTTGGCAGGGTTGCTTTCCTCCCTGGGGCTCTTGACACGAATCCACTTCCAAGCTCATTCAGGTTGTTAGTGGAATTCAGATTCTCGAGGTTGTAGGACTGAGGCCCCATTTCCCTACAGGCTATCACCCAAGGGCTGGTCACTGCTCCTAAAGAGTGCCCACGTTCCTTCTCACACTCTCCATGTGGCTCCCTCCAGCTATGCGGTTCACGTCCCTCTCATGCTTCAGATCTCTCCAACTTTTCCTTCTGCTGCTTCATTCCTGGTTCCAGCCAGAGAAAGTTCTTTCCTTTTAAGGGCTCACGTGATGAGATTTGGCCTACCTGGATAGCCCAGGATGACTCTTTGTTAACTTAAGCGCATCTGTAGAGCCTCTTTGGCCATTTAACATCGCATATACAGGTTCCAGAGAATTAGGGCACGGACATCTTTGGGGAGCAGTTATTTGACTTGCTATGTCATCATGACTGGAAGAAGAAAAAGCAAAGAATAAATAAAACAAAAACAACCCCCACCTCAGACAGCCCTTGCCCATGCCTACTTGGCATCAAGGTTGACGGATCCCCCCTCAAGCATTGCCTTTGACTTTGTTCTTTGAGCAGGTTCAGCCTCCCACCTCCAGCACATGTTGTTATCATCAAGGGAACTGTAAGGCTGAGTGGAAAGAGCTGAGTTCCAGCTCTTTCCAGCACCTAGGAGGGTGCTGATCCTTGTGGATCTCTGTCTACTTACTTGTAGAATGGAGTTCTAAATGCTTGTGGGTCACCAATGCCCTTGTTCAATTCCTATCATACTTGGAAACATACCTGGAGGGGGGCTGCTCCAGGTGAGGCTGCGGTGGGCCCTGTGACGCCACCCTGTAGACCTCTCCCCTGTGCCCCCTATTTCCTTGCCAGCACTGCGCTGGTTGAGGGGCCTCAGAGGGAACCTTGCTCTGCTGAGGCCCCATCATGCCTCATGTGATTTGTGAGATCTCTTGTTTATGAAGAATCATTGCCTGTAAGTCTCACGCTTTTTGCATTTTGAAGGATTCTGCGGCCTCCCTCAATGGCACGGTCTGACGCTGAATCCAGAGCTTCACCTGGTCTCCTCTAGATGAGATTTTTGTCCTCTTTCGAATCAGCCACTGGTCTTCCTTCCAGCTCCCGGAGCGGCGATTTCCTGGTGCACAGAGCACTGCCTTCCTGATCGATCTCTCTGCTGACGTGGTTTGATGGGTTCATTTGTACAGCGTGGGGAACTGTCCCAATCTGGCCTGGCTTCTGGTGACCTCCTTGCAGGCAAACACCTGCCGAGACCCGCCTGCAGCCAGGCAGCCTCGGGGCAGCAACCTTGGAATCCGTTCTGTCTTTAACAGAATAAAAGGCAGAAACGGAGGGCTTCACGATGCTCTGTAAGCACTGATTTTTTTTTTTTTTACCACTTCCAAGAAGGAAATATATTTATTTTCCAACAGTATGAATTTCAAATTGCAAATATGGCAAGTGGTAGGGAAAATTCAAGGGATGTGTTTCACATCCTACAAGATGGTGTTTAACATCTTTTCTGAAGGCTAGTTCTGGTGCTCCTATGGGGACATGATTCATCTCATAAAAGAGAAATGTCACCTTCAGAAAATTTTGAGTCTTTAATCTCGAGATGGAACTCTTTGGCTAAATCACAGCAATATTTACACTGGTTAGTAGAGGAGCATCGTGTAAGAGGATGGCAGTAGCTGTATGACCCACTCACACAGACTCTGTACATGTATTTCGCTGGTTTTAGGTGAGAGGCGAGTGGTTGGGCTATTTATGTCTGCAGTAAGCCAGGTCTCCTCACAGCTGGCTGCACGCGTGAGGTCAACCAGCTCATACTCAGAGGCGGCCGGAGGCGGGCTGCAGCAGAGGGTCACCCAGAACATCTTCGCCATTTGCTCAGGCCACTGCAGCTGGGTTGGCCTGTCCCAGCCAAGGAGGGGCAATGCTTTCACTATGAAGCTGCCCTGGGGCCACCCCAGCCCTCCCTGCACTTGAAGGGCATCTCTGACGGAGGCAGGAACGTTTCCAAATCTGAGAAATGGGAAGCTGCTCCCAGCCCCCAGCAAGAAGTGCAGCTGTGCATTCACGTCTGCTGTCACCACATGTGGCACTTCCAGGTGGGTTTGTAGTTAGCGCCCGACCAGATCAGGCCATAGTGGATTTGATGAGACCTCATGGAGATGTGGAAAGGAATTAGAAATAGTGCTTTCAAGCAACCTTAAATGAAGGTGAACTACAAAAATATGTCAGTTCATGGAAACATTTATGAGTTCATCAGCAGACTTCATTTTTCTCACATATTAACTGAAATGTGTGTGGCACTGGGGGAATTTGAAGTATAGAATTGTGGTTAAGTTTCATTCTTTATTAAAATTCTTACTTAACCGATCTCCATTTTCTCTGGCTTAGGTCTTGTCAAATTATGCTAATCTTTTGGCTGGTCAAAAGATATTAAAAGAGGCTCATGTCATTTTTCCTTCTGTATCCCATGAGTGAAGGATGTTGGGGACATTTTCACTGTATCCACCTGTGGTCTTGGGTTTTTAATAATGGGATGAAAACAGACACTTAACTGAGAGAAGCCCTCGCTTGAGGCATTCAGCATGCCAGGGAATCAAGATCAGTTCTTATTCTGGACGAATGTTGGAAGAAGTACTGTCAAAGGTAGTTAAGCCCAAACTTTGCAAGAATGCCTTTGACATGGCGATGGCTGTCGCCAAAATCTGTACTTGTAGGTCACTATCACCAGACTGTGGAGAATATTCTAGGGCTCTGTGATGGCCCCAAGAGGACAGATAATTTTTCTCCTTGAGAAATCATCTTTGAAAAAGTCCATATTGCCACCCAGTTGTTAGGTGGAGGAATCCTAGATTCTGGGGCTTCCATTAATTTCCCATAGAGTTATGCTTTTATTATCGATGTGATATTATTGCATAGATCCACAGATTACCTTTGGGAGGGATGAGAGGGGTAGACTTGAGGGCTTTGGAAAATCGAATACCTTGGTTTCTTGAACTTTCCCTGTCTCTGATACTTGGATTGTGCTTCTTACCACGGCCGCGGGATCTGCAGGAGTTTGAGCGGCATTGTGAAGAACAAGGAAAGTTCCTTCACATTACTCAGGACAAGTGGGGAAGAACACCTCTGCACACTGGCATCCGACTCCAAGGCATCACAGCTCAACTTGGTTTGCGTGAGCCTGGGAAGGCTGAGGTGTGATCGTGATTGCTAGTTGAAGGGGTACACTAGGACCACCAGACTCTAGTTCCATTGAGGGTAGGGACCACAACCTATGTCTTCAAGTGCCCTCTCAGAGTGCCCAGCAGGGGCCAGCACAGTGAATTTCAGTACAGGCTGCTGAATGAACAAGTTATATTAGCATTCTACTCATCTTCACATCTTTTTGATCATGATTTCTTGAAAGAAAGGCAATTAAATATAAAGTATGGAAATTTCCATTTCTTTCTAACCTTATTGCCAGATAAAGTATTCCTTTTAGGGAAATGCTAAGATATTACTGATAGTAAAAGTATTTGATGAAGTTCCTTAGGTCTCTGGAAATGAATCTAAACACTGGCTGGATCCAGGAGAAATGACAGTAGTTGGAATGTTCATTCACTCATCCATTCAGGAAGCACTTACAGAGAACTGCTGTGTTCCAAGCACCGATGGGAGAGCCCGAGATGCTGGAGCAGGAGTGTCAGAGGGAGGACCGGCCATGCTGAGAAGCTCCGAGGGGCGTCACAAGGCTCTGCCCCAAGGGGCTCAGTGCAGGCTGGAGCTCTGTGTGGGAGGCGCTAGAAGGCAGGTGTGGGGCCCAGGGCCCGAAGAGGTCACGGGGGAGGCCCAGGGAGGCTGAAGAGGAGCCAGAGGCCAGGCTGGCAGGCCACCTCCCAGCTCAGCCAGCTTGGTCTCTGCATCCTCTCTGACACCTTTGTCCTGCTCCTGGTGGGAAGTCATTGGGGGAGGTGTTAGGAGCAGAGCTGAGAGTGGGGATGTGTCAGACCGAGTGGAGGTATGGAGGCCAGTCAGCAGTGCCCACTCCTGGTCCAGCGTGTTAGCACAGCCTACACCTGTGTCGAAACTCAAAACACATGCTGATTCGAAGGCAGATGCGGTGGAGAGCCTGCAATGTCCTGGAGGGACTCACAGCTAAGGCATGGTACAAGAGGGGCTATTAACCCACAAGAGATCCTTCCTGGGCCTGTTGGAAACTCCAGGGACGACATCTCATCCCACGAGGCTGCAAAGTCATGGCTGCGTCTCAGGTTGACCTGACAAAAGACAACAGACAGGTTTGTGCTCGTGGGAGTGTGTGCATGTGTGTGATTGTCTTCTGTGAGGAAGACATTCACAGGAATATGTATTGTACATGATGACATAAATCTAGGTTTTATGATCTTTATGAAAGCAGTGGCATCTAAATAATATTCATATTGCTAATTGTTCTCTCCCTGAAATGCACATACTCTTGGGAGGGAGAATACACTGGATCAGTATCAGCTGGCAGCACTTCCGCATGGCCACAGGCTGTGGCAGATTCAGAGGAGGTGGGGCCCGGGCCTGGGCCAGGGTCCTTGCAGGACAGGATGACAGGGCCCATAAGGGGCCTGGGCGACTGGAAGGTTGAGGGAGGATGGAGCGATATGGGGTGGGCTAGTGCCAAAAGCAAGTTTCAGAATTCCAACGGGGGATCCGGCCATCTCTGCTGAGCCCTCATGTTCTGCTTCTCTCTGCGTCTCCACACTTTCCCCGCCTCCCCTGGTGGCCCAGCATAGTTATTTTACAGTGATGGGATTATCCCTGAAATGGTAAGATGTGAAGGTCTAAAATAATGTGCCCAACCTCTGATGATGCTGCTATTTCTCTATATTGCAGACATGACCTTTTAATCACATTAATAATGAAATGAGAATTTGTTCTTCAGCAGTAACATACTAATTGCTGTACACCAATGGTGCCTAGGTGGTGTGAATGCCCTAATGACACTCTCAGGAGTAAACACAGCCTTCAGTTCACTCCACTGCTGGGAAAAACGAAAGCATTAACTACTAATTTTTCCAGAGGGGTGAGCAATTCAACCTTTGTGGGGCCAGACATAGTTCCCCCAAACAACTCCAAAATTAAGATAAAATTAAGTCTAATTTTTAACATAGAAAGCCAGAATTTGGTGCCTTGTGAATGCATAATAGCCTCACATGACACATGTGAATGGTGCCTCCTGGGGTCATACAACTCAGCAGGTAGGGGAGGCCATGCAGGTGAGGCCATGCAGGTGTGGGGGCCAGGTGAGGCAGTGCAGGTGAGCTGTCCAGGTGAGGCTATGCAGGTGAGCTGTCCAGGGGAGGTTGTGCAGGTGAGGCTGAGGGGTCACAGCTGCTCTTTTGATCCCAGAAGCACCTGGAGTATTTGTTTCCTGTTTTTCTTGGTTCCGGTGGGCTCGTCGTTGGGGCTGGCAGAAGACAGCCTCTTTCAGAACTTGGACAAGATTTGTAGAGTCTCTGGAACTGTGTATTGACAGTTCTATTAGATAAAATATTATAAAGGGTTGGTAAAAATTAAATAAGAGATTCTATTTTCTCTCCCTTTACTCAGAAATCAGTTCTATAATGATAGGAAAGACAATTTACAAAAATCCACAAACCTTCTGAGAATTAAAGTAAAATGAGAGTTATTTTTCTCACCTAAGGACCAGAAATTTTGCTATTTAATGTCTGTTTTATGTTTACTATTTGGATACAATCCATATAGAATTATACTCTGTGAATACTTTCTGATGACCAAGAATTAAGACAATACCCATTTCTACAGAGTATGGTGCCAAATTTTGGGGATTGTTACCACTCTGATACATAATATACTGGAAATAATATATGGGTGTGATTTTTAAATTACTTTGAGTCAAGTTGAGCATATCTTGTCTTTTGCCTATTTTTCTACGAGTTTTTGGTCTTTTTCTTCTCCATTCTTAAAAACTGTTAATATTTGCAATATTATCTGCTTTGCCTACAGTATAAATGGTGAATATATCTTCTCTCAATTTGAATTTCATTATGCTGATTTATTTTTGACATAACATTGAAAAAATTTGTAATGAAGTTTGTCAATATTTTATTGCTTTTGGATGTCGAGTCACCACTAGAAAAGTTATCTCCACTCCCATTTTAGAATTGAATCAACCCACGTTTTTAATTGTTGCCTAATACTTCTGAATTCAGTTTTAAAATTAAAATCTTTAATACATTTGGAGTTCTTTCTGATGTATAGTGTGAGATATGGATCAAATTTTACGTTTATCCAAATGGTGAATCCAACACCATTTACGAAAAATTCCATTGTTTAAGACAGTGATTTGAGAGGTCAACTTTACCAATTGACAACTTTTCGTTTGTACTTTATTCTGTTCCTGGACCTTCTATTCTAATTTTATGAAATCAGAGTCTGCACAGCAGGTTCCAACATCATCGAACGCAGAGATGTTAATTAGCCCACATAGCTTCTTCTTTTCCAAGAACTGTGCGGAGTTAGTATTTAATAACTTATAAAGTCAAAGACTTTTTAACTTTAGTAACTACTATTAAATTTAAAGAGTGTCCAGATTACTGGGGCCTTTTGGACAATGTTGGGGAGAACATCGTGAGCTTACGCAGCTGTTTCATCCGGTTGTGTTCTTAGACTTTGGGGTAGATGCGTTAGCTGCTATACATTAGCTCATCCAACATGGTGAAATTTTCTGACTCTTGCCTATTAAGCAGTTTTGATTTTCTTCTCATGACTGAATTATATATATTTTTTTCTCCCCATAAAGGGCAAACACTGTTAACTCTCATTCGCTGCTGATACCGCCAATGATTTCAGATTCGGGAGCAGTTGTAAAAGCAGAAAAATGTATTGGAAAGATACAGCTGTTGAAATGTTACTTTGAGTAGAAGCCACAGAGGATGATTTATCTTCCTCTGTGAATTAAATGAGGTGCTTTCACTCGCCAGAAGCGATGTTGAGGTGGGGAGGGGGCACTTTCCCGGCCCAGGGAAAACCCGTCTGTTTCCCCCACCTGAGTCTCTAGGAGGAGAACTCTGTTTCCCCTGAGAAAGCTGGGTGCTCCCCGAATAAAACACAGGCTGTGTCTTTTCTCAGGGCGGGGAGGGGCAGCAAGGTCTTTCACTCAAAGTGAGATGTTGGCATCCTGTGGCTTCTAGGGAAATAAACCTCTTTGTCTGATCCACAAAAAACACAACGCATGCCTCCAAATGTTGAAAAAAGTCAAATGTCATTGAAAAGAAAATATATTTAAAACCACATTTAAGAAAATTAAAACCCCTTAGAAGTCAAACTGAAGGGAGAATTTTTTAACACTGAAAAGTTTCTCTTCCCTTTAGGAGAGCAAAATTTCTGAAATATTAGGGTATATTTTTGGTCTATATATTAATTACTTTCTATAATTTCTCTCCTCTTGGGACTTGCTGAGTATAATAGGGGGGAGACTCAAACCAATTTTTGAAGGAAATAAAATTTAATAATTTAATAAAAATAATACTAATAATTTGAAAACATAAGTATATATAAAAAATGTAAGTATATAGTGCCAGTAAATATCACATAAACTCAAAGGACAATGGTTTTGTTTTCTCTTTCTTGGGCAGAAGGGTTTTTAAAACTTTATTATGTTGACAACTTAAGAATGATTAAACAAAGCCTTCATTGTCCTCCAAAAATGTCCTGTTGGCATCCTGCTCTGGCCCCGGGGCATCCTTCCCTTCTTCCGAGTTCTGAGTGAGTTTTGCATCCTCCTCTCCTTTACAGCATCTCAGCGTCTTTTCCAGATGTGCTGCTCTCTCCAGGTTCAGCCTGATTTAGCATGAGGCATATCACCTTGACTGTTAGACACAACAGAAAAGTTCCTAAAATAGAAATTATTGATCTTGTTTTACTCTCTCTCCTTTTTTAATTAGAGTGAGATACAAATATCGTGTAAAAGTTATGAGTGTTTTTGGTTTTTAAAGTGAAACACACTCTTTCTCTGGTCTGCACAACGTGGTTAGTGAAAAACATGCTGTTTTTATCTAATGAAAAGATGCTTCATGCATAAAAGTTGATATGAAAGGGCAAGCAACACAAATGCACACAAAGGGTGTTCTGGGAATACTTGCTGGGCAAATTGAAGTGACATATTTAGTAATAGTAGTAAGTTTAGAGCTTCTTGACTCACAAACATAGTCAAACATTTCTTATATTCACCATAATTTTTGGCGGGAATGAATTTAAATAACAAAAGAGGCTGAATAATGTTTTGCAAAGCTGTCTTTTCTTTGATTTCATGACTCAAAAAGTGCAGCAAAAACTTGCCGACTTGTCCATTCTATTTAAATCACAGGATTTTAATTAAGGGCACAGGGATTTAGGGCGGGTCGTCCACAGGGTGAGGCGAGAGGCTCAGAGCCTGCCCACTTGGCCTTCGAGGGCCGGGCCCAAACTCATCGTGGCTTCTGGTTCAGCCCTTGAATGCTGAAACCTCAGGTTTTTTTTACACATATGGGTGGGGTTGGTCACATTTATCAACAATTTCTGGTCACCAGCCAATTAGAGGAAGTTTGTGCATGCCTAGAACATTAAAAAAATGTTCAGAGGGTCTGACTTTGTTAGCATGGCCAAATGATCTGTTTTGAATGTAAATATTTTGGTTCCATTAAAAGTTATCAAATCAAAGATTCTGTTATTCCTTCATTTAAATAATTTTGGACGATGCTTTGAAATACGTGTGCTAGACAAGCTCTGCAAAACGACGTTGGGTTCTGTGGCCCCTTTTGGGAATTCGCTTTGTGCTGGCCGTAGAGTTCGGCTGGCAGAGGTTTGCAGCATGAGAGGTAGTTACAGGTGAAGGTTAGCAGCCCAGGAGAGGTCCTCTTTCTGCACGGCGAGGTGCCCAAAGGATCAGATCTACTCTCATCTGAGAAGCAGAACGTGCAAGAGAAAGAGAAGGAGAAGGAGAGGGAGAGAGGGAGCTGCGAGGGGCAGGGCAAGGCGGGAGGAGGGAGAGGGAGGTGAATTTGTTTATTGTTAGAACAGGTGTTTACACTTCATGGTTTCCGTGGTTTAGGATGAGTGTGGGGTGTCGAAGGGGGTGGCTATGCAGTCCTCTAAGAGGGCAAACCACGCTCAAATTTAGGGCTCAGGGTCAAGAATTACGTGGTGACAAAAGTGGGAGACAGCGTCCCGAGGGCCATCATAATCAGTGGCTGGGCCACTGAGAACAGATTCTTCAAGGAAAAGAAGGAAAAAGAAGTGAGTTGGGCAGGGCCGGGTCCTGGGTGTGAGTGGAGGAGTGCGGTTCTCCCTGAAAACAACCCTGCCCGCCAGCAGCTGGCTTGTGTTCTCCATGGCGAACAGCAGGGGAAACACCCCAACAAAACACATGCCCGGCTGCCTGACTCACATATAACTGCTCCTCCTTGCACTGGACAGCAGGCCGAATCGCCCTTTATTACCTCTTGTCATAAACAGTTACATTTTCTCCTGGAGAAACCTGCTTTCCTCAATGAGAAATGTTTTATAAACGGTTCGGATTTACTAACCTTTGTAACTTATGGTTAATTTTAGAATTTAATAGCTTTGTTTTAAGTATACTTGCATTTAGAAACCGCAAATGATTCTGATTACAGCAGTGACGTAAAGTTTTGTTTTGAATTAACTGTATTACGTTTTAAAAAAGGTAAATTTCTCTAATGAAAATAGCCAAGATGGTACGTGGTAACCATCTCGGGAGGGGCACCTGGCTGCCTGGCGTCTGGAGAAACACAGTGTACGGAAGGATCCATCCAAGGAGCTGACGGGGAGCCGGGCTTCCCCTCCTGGCCGTCGCCCGGAGGGGTCAGCCAGGGAGGCCAGGCCGAGGGGCCAAATGGGACACTCATTGTCTTAGCCTCAGGGCGCTGACATGGTGGGGAGATGCCCGGACGCCACTTCCTAACCCAGGAACGCCCTCGCACAGCTGGGTTTGGTGCAGGAACCATTCCTTTCATCATCGTCGTCATTCCTTGCTTTACCCTCTCCGCACTCACTTTTATAAGACAGACCGGATCAGTAAGTACAGGAGCCTCAAAAACACACCACGCCGGATTCACGGGAAACACTGTTCACAAGCTGTCCACTCAAGTGAGGAAAGTCCCTCCAAGGGCACGACGTGTCCCCTTCTGGCCCCAGAAGTTTCAGTCATCTCTTGGATGTTAATTCACTTCATCACATGGACCTCTTCACTGGAGGAGACCTACTTTTTTTGCCAAATCTCTTTGCTGGTGGGTTTTTATTTTGCCTTTTTAAGGAAAGCATTCTAAAGACCGTATAGATTTTATTTCAGGTTGTAAGTTACTAACAGCTTGGTTGGCCCGGCCTTAGACTTGCCCGGAATTGACATGAAAGTTTGTTTCATAAGACTGGTCATGCAATTTTCTTTCAATTCTTACCTGTCAACCCACTCTCTGTTAGTGAATCATCAAACACACATTGGTCTTGTGAAAATGACCAGTGTGTGTCTCCTTGCTCTGCTGTTAAGCAAATGAGAATGACAACAAGAAGACAAGAGTCAACTATTGAAAAACAATCAAAACTTTCAATCAGTACTTTTCAAGGAGTGTGCATTCTTCATGACATGAGCTAACACGGAGAGACCCATGTGATAAACTGATACTGAATTCCAGAGGCAAAACGAAAGAAAATGGGGAGCTGGAGGCACGCAGATCATCTGGATGTTTCTCTTTCTCACTCCAGAGTCAGAATTTCCCTGGGCCCCTGCCCTAGGGAGCCCTCCTGGGGAGGCGGGAGATCTTTCTCCATGAAGCAACATACTGTAATCAGATTCAGCCTCTAGATATCCCCATCCTACTTAAATAGGCAATGATTTGCTCCTTAATTTATAAATGGTAAAGCAGAAAAGCAAGTTAGCCGAACAGTGAATGAAATCTGACATGACTTATTTCTTCCCACTGTTGCTTCAGGATTTATTTATATTGGGGTTATTTATAGATTCTAAATACATATCATCAAAGACCCTGTGGTTTTAATCATTTTTATAGAAGCCTGAATGTCACACATAATATTATTTTCATAAGAAAAAAATCCCCAAGCAAACGCAGTGAAAGCCGGGTTACGGAATATCAAGCAGGAAATGGAGAGGCTATCATCTTTATTTTTTTATTTTTCTGGACTCCTTCAAAGTTAGGGACAATATCATGGACAGAACCACAGTGGTCTTTGTTCAGGCAAAAGGTAATTTTCAAAAATGGCAAAAATTATAAAAACTCTACTGGCTCCATATTTTCTTTTTTTAACCAATGAAAATGTAAATGGGCTGTGTGCTTTTGTGTGAGAATTCTCACCCCACTTTATTGCTCCTCTCCCACCCTCACCCCTGAATCCAATTACATTCCCCAGGGCCCAGTGCCCACCCCGGGGCTGTGTGCAGGGAAGGCACAGCAGAGGAGAGGCCACAAGTTAAATTCTTTTCTCATCTTCCAAGATGCAACCATGGGAAAGCTTTCCTTGCCTTTTACATTTTGCAAAAAGAATTATTAGCCTTAAAATTGAAAAGGGATGGATCTTATGCCCTTTTAGAAGTGAAGTTGGGATGAGCAAAGATGAAAAATCCTCAGAGTGAATTCAAGTTCCTCCGTAATAAGTTGGTTGTCTTCAAGAGCATTGCATTCACTGGATTTGATCCTGGTACAAGATCAGGAGATGACTGCTTTGCTCGGAGTTCTGGTTTCTGTGTCGACGTTTCTTTACCTTTGACTCCCGTGGGATTTCAGGGCGGCCCTTCACAACCATCAGGAAATCCAGGGGTGCTGTCTGTGCATGAGGAAGAAGACTCAATTCTCTGCTGCTGCTGCCTCTGGGAAGCCCCACTGTTCCCGCCCAGTGGGGAGTGTTTACATGATCCTTATCACTTGTAACTATTATGGCAGAACCATCAATTAGCTCTCTACTTGCAAAATCACACCTGGGAAATCTTCTTTCCAAACTTGTTTAACCTTTTTCCTCCCCTTCCCTTCGGTGACAGGTTAAGATTTACGATTTTTTAAAGACGGTTGCAGCACCTGGGTTGATGTTATCATGTTGATGAGAAATGCCTCGGAGGGGGGGTTAAAGCGAGAATTGCAGTTCATTAAGAAGGAACTTTACCTTAGGAGCAAATTTAGTGTGTTGACTAATATCTTTCTAGAGAACAATTAATTCTGACATGGCAGTCATTGGGCAGCCCTTAGATTATGAGTGAGAAGCCGACCTGGCTTTGGACTCTGCCCGCCCCCCCCATGCCTGATGGGGGATGGATGAAGATGGGATTGAGTTCCCAGCAATTGTAATACTGCCAGAAAAGAGAGAGGACAGGGAGCCACGTAAGACATACTCGAATTCAAATCACTCAATTAACTGGTGGATGTATTTTTCATCCTTTAAAATCTGGGTTCAATTTAGTGTTCCTAAAAAACTCATTGGGATAACAGATGAGATTAGACCAGCTGTCTCAGCTGGGCTGGCAACCCCTCTTCTGACCTCCGAGTTTCTAATATTCCGTTCCTGGCCCCTCCGCCCTCTTAACGCCTCTTCATTAGCCTGGTTATTAGAGAGGGCCGGACATTTCACATCGTGCAGTAGTTGGTGATGAAACTCCGGTTTATTGGAAAGATGTAATCTACGGTCCTTGTTTGTAAAGAGCGTAACAAGCATGCTTTGTGTGCACATATTGTAGGCATTCATGTATCTTCTTTCATTCTAAGCTGTCAGCTGCATCGCTCAAGCTCCAGATAGCCATCGCATCGTGTTTAACGGGGCTGCCTTTTTTTTTTTTTTGCATCGTTAAGATATGGCTATGACTCTAAGAAGCCATGTCTAGGAAAGGATTGCTAAATTTGGAAGTCAGGAGCGGGTCCAGTGAAGGTAACACATTCACACAGCATGCAGAGAGTATGTGCATTACTCGTTTGTTGAGCATGGGGCGAAATGTCACACCCTTCCTCTCTCTGGGGCAGTGGGCCAGGTGGCAGAGCAAAACAACTGATGCCAGCAGCTTCAAAGTACGACCTCATTCCCACTCAGATGAAACGGCATCTCTTTATAGGCCGTTTAAAAGAATTTTCCACAATTATAAGTACAAAATCAGTGAAGCAGAGGGAAAAGGAATTTTAACCCAATAAATCAGTTCATTTTTCCTTCCATCTGTCCTCCATGTGAGTTATTCCATGTGAAGAATCCGGCTCCCTGAGGCCCCCAGGGGTGGCCTCTTTGTCACAGCCTAGATAGAGGTCACTCATCACGTTGGGAGTCTCAGCCAATTTTATGGTAGCCTTGGGTGATTGAAGACACTTGGGTCTGGAGTCCAAGAGAGATCCCAGGAGGGCGCTGCCGTGTGGGGAGACCTGTGGGCTGTGGTGATCAAGGACTTTAGGAAGGACCCGGTGCTGCAGGGCAGACCTGGGGGAGGCCCTGTCCCCCGGTTGTTCAGCTTTACTCACTTCCTCAAATAGAAAAACATAACTCTTCCTCCAGGGCTGTCTGGGCATTAAATGAAAAGTCCTTTATAGAAGCATCTAGAACAGTGTGTCGGAGTTACTAAATTCTCAAAAGTGGTAGTTTACCCTTTCCACTGGAAATTTTATGGAATATCCCCAAAGGCTCTTCAACAAGTGAGCCTAAACAAAGCCAATGTAGACTTGACTTTTGTTTAAGGACTAGAGTGCCATGGAGAGTGTCAGATTTCAGACACTGTGGAACGACCTTTGGTGAGAAACAGAAGATAATAATTAGATAATTTTATTTGCGTTGGAGGATTAGCTTCAGACAACTGCTTCTCAATGCACATCATCCCTGTCGGTGGTGGGTGAGGGAAAGCTCCTCCCCTTGCCTCTCTCACAGACGCCCTCTTGCCCTGCCAGCCTTTCAGGAAGAAGATATTGCACAACTGATGGGCTGGATTCCAGGGAAATGTCACCAGATCACTCCTTCCTGCTAAATGTGGCAGAGTAGGCAAGCCACGTTGAGTCCCAGCGGGGGTCAGGCCTTCTTTCTCTCTCTGCTTCATCAAACTGCACTCCCACCATGGCTGCAGACTTGTACAATGGGCCAGTCTAGTTGAAGGCAGATGGTGCAATGATTTAGGCTCTGACTCTAGTGGGCGGGAGCTGCCCTCACAGACCTGTGGCAGGGGCCACCTCCGCCAGGGCACTGCATCAGAGCTGTGCACGTGGGCTGCCATGCACTAGCACTCCCAGTGTGTCATGCACCCCATGTGTGCCCACACTCCCAGCTCTGTTGGCCTTAGGGGACTACATGACCGACCACATCTCTCAGCTCCTCAGTAGGAGTGGGACCCTACTTCCAACTCTGCACTCCTCATGGCTGTACAACTGCTTCCTCCTGGTCTGTCTGCCCATTAACCGTCTGTTCGCCCACCAGGTCCTGCCTCTAGTCCCTCTGATCTACTTGGAGAGGGGCCCTGGGTGGGGTAGATTGGGGCACGGCAGATGAGCCTCCACCCTCAAAGGGCGTCAGGATGGAGAATGGCTGAGCCAGGCCCGTGGTCCACACCCCAGGACTGAGGATCTCTTGAGGTAGCTTCTGCGAGTCACTCAGGTGAAGGATCTGCTTGGTTGCCACGAATGGAAGCCCTTCTGCCTGTGTGCCCACCCAGCACACGGAGCTGGAGGGAAAAGCACCGTGTGCTCATGAGAGCTTCATGGCATTTCCCACTCTTTTCTGCAAATTAAATTCACAACAGCAACGGCAACAACAGCAAACTGAAATCAGTTCCTGAACATTCTCCTCACATCACAGCTACACAGCGTCCACAGTCCAGGGTAAAAGACACAAATTACTGAGCTAGTAACAATGCCAAACAGAAAGTTTAATCTTTTGTTGAACTGACTTTGAACTCGAGTGTGGCACAGATGGAGGGAAAGCAGGTTCCCCATCATCTTTGAATGTCCCAGTTTCTTCATCTGTAAAATGGGTATCTGTGCTGTCCATTCACCTTAACGTGATGATGAGATTTGTATCTGGAACAGGATTAAGGTTTGAAAATTAAAATTAAAGAAACATAATCTAGTATAAAGCATGCTATTCTCTCATTCCTCTTTGTCAGCTTCTTTCTATGGTCTTCTCAGGGAACTAGAATAAATCACTCTGTTCCTTGGGAAATAAATGAAAATGCTTGTTAAATGAGTGTTAAGGGCAATATTTTCAAAGGGGCTGACGGGCAGAACTGAAGCATGCAAGTAAATGTTCTTCCACATTACTTGGTGGGGACAAGAAATGAAGTCCACAGTTAATCTTAACTGACGTGAACAGAAAGATGAGATTCAAAAAGGAAATGAGTCAGAGACTCGGGGGTTGGGAAAGTTCCTGACAGCGGACGGGGGTGATGATGACCCCAGGAAAGTAGTGGTTGGCACAGGCTTTGCCAATGTCTAACAACAGGTCTTGTTTGCAGAGATTCACACCCTCTGAATTCCGCTTCAGTGTGAAATCGTCCTGGACCAAAACTCGAAGCAAGTCCACGGAAGCTCAGTGCCTTGTGGGACATGTGTTTGCAGTCAAGTATCAGCCAACCCCTCTGAAGCCTTGGAAGCAGGGATTGCAATTTCTGTTTTTGTAGATGCTCAAAAAAGAAGAGTTGCCACTGATCAGACTGTCAGAAATAACAACATTATGACTTCTTAGCTGGCTCAGAATTCTTTGCTGGATCTCCTTTTAACTCTTCTGCCCTCAGTCATAACAAACCTTCAGCTGGATCACGAGAAGAATGTCACAAGTCTCACTGTCGACTTCTAGACAGTCCTCAGCACACCCTCTCTCCTTCCAAGCTGCAGGGCATTGGAGGTATCGCCCTCCAATTCCTTCCCCAGATTTGCAGCTTTCTAGAATGTGTCTTCTGACATATTACATGTAATTCCTCATTTAAAATCTTGTTTAAAGGCCCATTTTTCTCCTCTGTCCAGAAAATGAAAGCGAAGTTCTGCTGCTGCTGTCTTCTTTCTCCTGCGTGCAGACAGGAGCTTTTGCTCAAGAGAAGCACGACCCCCTCTGAGGGAAGATTCTTCACCAGTGTGGCTCAAATTATAAACAAAGAGGAGACACCCACTCAGTTTTCTACAGATTCATAAAAGGTGGTTTTATTCCTTTTAAAATTACCTAGTGTGACTGAAAAGGCCTCGAGGCTTTGGTAAACACACTTAGTCATCTCTAAAACAATAGAGCAGTTAATTCCACAAACGTTCCTGGTTCTCAGTGATGTAATTTGCCATGGAAGCCAGGAATCCTGTCCCTGTAAATCTAAGCACCTGTCAAGTTCCCTGGCCTGAAATATCCTTCCCACTTCCTCCCCACCTATCAATGTTTAAAGCCATTTATAGATGCCGTGTCACCGACTGGTTGGGTCAGCTCATTGTCAACATTTTCATTTCAGACATTCTCTAGGTTTGTGTGTTGGAAACAGGATTTACCAATTATTTTTGCCCATAATATATTGGTTTCTCCCTACACAGATTTGAATAAAATATGGATCTAATCATATCACATGAACACAATAGCTCCTTAAAATAAAACCTTTGTAGAACACACATTACTTATCATAGCCTATTAATTTGATATCCTAACTAGCTAACAGGATCACAGATTTCCATTGTATATCACTTAAATCCTGTAATTCAAATATAATAGATTTTAGGTATTAGGCTATATTCAGAAAAGTGCAGTCAAATGAAGGGTGGGGACCGGGATGCGGCATCTATGAATTTGGTTTCTGAATGCAACTTTTGGAAATCAGTTTGCAAAATGTTTGTTCTTAAACTATATTTAACAACTTAAAAAGACATGGTGAGGTGCCTAAAACCGTAGATTACTATCAAGTAGCACTGAATCAAAAAGTCATGGTAAATTTAATTTTTAAAGAAGCCAAGTAAATAGATACTCTGTTTTGAAAATGAGGTTCTTTTATTTTATTGTATTTTTCTGATAGTTATTCCTTCTCCTTATGATCTATTTATCTCTCATGTTTATTTCTTCTGACAATAGAGTTAATTCCACCGTGATTTGGGTGCTCTTGTAGCCGTTGAACTGTTTGCCAATAAACCTTCTTGTTCCCTGAAGGACACATGTGGGACATCACTTCCTGCCCCACTGAAGTCAGGTGTGTACAGTACACTTGCGTGGGTCAGTGAGATCTGAGTGGAAGTGGTGTGAGCCGCTCCCATGGGGACATTCTAAGAGCTGGTGTGTGATCCCCCACATCCTCCCTCACCTGCCGCAAAGGGATCTTGTGCAGAGATGGAGCCCTGGTCAGTCAACCTGGTCCCTGAGTGACCAGGATGAGCAGAAAGCACATCCCCGACCCCCATCCACTCACACATGTGAATGAGAGAGAAACAAAAGCTTGTTCTTCGAATCCCCTAGGTTTATGGGCTGAGAGCTGCTGTAGCATGGCCTCTTATTGCCTCCTAGATTGTTCCATTTGTTAGAATTACTGGTGCATGTTTTGTGATTCGACTGCTTGATCAATTAAGCTTTATAAATCTGTGATGAGACCCCTTTGCATTTCTGTTTAAAGTATTCCTAAAAGGCTTTACTACATAAGGTTCATAGATTAGCTTCCAAATCATTTCTTAGCATCTATCTTACAGGACCTCTGAGGAGTGAAGTTTCAGGAGGGCATGTCCACCTAGAATTCAAGGGAGACCTGAGTGTCCAGGGACACTCAGACTGACAGATCCACCTTTCATCCAAATGCTTCATTTTGCCAGGCCACAGTAGGTACAGGATTCAGTAGAGCTGTGGTGACCAGGCACCCCTTGGTAGGACTAGCCCCTATACACAAAGGGAAACTCAATCATATGCTGGTCATAAAACCAAGGAGAACTCCAAGACAGTTGATGTTTGAACAATGATTTCATGGTGAATTCATCCTTTTACCCTGACCCACACCCACTGGTTTACAACAACCTCAGGTGAAATTCTTGAGACCTGTCAGCATTGGGGAAGAGGGCCAGACTTTATTTGTTAGGGGGATTGTTATCTATGTCTTGGAGGAAAGTCCACAGCTCTAAATGGGTGCTGAGTTTTTGCAGAGGTTGGCATAAGAGGCTGTTTATTTGGTCAGTCATAGGAGGAGAATGGAGTGCGGAGGCTTTCTAGTCCATTGAGGGACCCCGCAATGACTCTCCCTCTCAGTGGTCCAAGGGTTAGGGGGAGTGGTTCCAGAAGGAGACCTTTTAATGTTGAGGGAAGGAAAATAGAACAGAAGGGAAAGATCAAGCTTCCGAGTGGTTCCTTTTATTCCTCCTTGATGCATTCTTTCCCTGGTTAGGCGAGAGGAAGGAGATTGGGAGGCTGGTGAGCGGGAGTGTGGACACCAGGGAGGAACAAGGTCCACATCAGCAGGAGGACCTTCATGTGGGAATCACAGCCCGGGACCAGGTGGCCTCGAAGGACGCCCAAGAGCAAAGGGCCTACAGCATGTTCTGGTCTCTTCGGGGAGTGGTTTGAATTTTGGAAACAAATTCAGTGTGAGTGACACAGGATGGTTACAAGTAAATCCGGGGGAAAGACCAAGAATAGATTAGATTAAATTAGATTAATTCATCCCTCTCCAATTTTCCATTAAAATATCACCGAAGACAGAAAATGAACAAAACCTAGCCCAACTTTTAGAGAAATTTCAACTAAAAGAAATTTAAACATTTTTTTGTCTTTCTGGGTCCCTCTACAGCAAACATGCCACTCCAAGAGAAAATTGTCCTTTCCCATCATCTAATTCAGGCCAAGAGACCCAGGTGGGTTCTCAGGTAGTAAAAGGACCAGCCATCCCTTTCTGAGTGGGCCCAAACTCTGTCTTCCACATTGCGACTCATCCTCCACCCACCCAGGTATTGCACCACTACGCAAAGAAGAACCGCCCGGAGGTGGACGGGAATGGGGGCTGCTGTGAGACACCGTGAGACTAGGTTTGGATCAACCTCTCTGTGTTTTGGGATGAATGACTACAGGGTAAGAGAATGTAGAATGTTCTGTTACAAGAATCAGAAGAAAACATTAGATGACCTGTTAGTATTCTTAAAGGACTGCAAGAATGCAGGGTCCTGGGGAAATGGAAGCAGCATTCCTTAAGAAAATGCAAAGATTAAAAGAACAAGAAGCCATTTGAGGACACTAAAGATACTTAAGGTTGGCGTTAAAAGAAGCTGCTGAGATAGAAATATTGATAGGAAAAATTTTGATGTGAAAGATATCTCATGCATTTGATAAAACCAGATGCAGAATGTATACCACGAAGCATTAAATCACTGTTCCAAAGGACATATTTAAGAACGTCTCTAAGAAGGCAGAGAAATGTACAATGAGAATAAAATGATTAAGAAAAAAAGAATGTGAAATTTATAGAGAACAGAAAGCCCAACTGAGGGTCATACTTTCCTAAGGAAGAAAATAATAGACGTAAAAGAGCAGTAGCAATTAAAACTGCAACAGATACAATGTTTTGAGATGAGACGAGGAGATCATGTAGCCTAGAATGGCCTTCAGAGTTCCAGACACAAGACGGCAGAGGGCCCCATGCAGAAGCATGCACACCTGGATGGACTCTGGCAACTTTCTGAAGCCCAAAGATTAAAAGATGTGTCTGCAAGCATTTTCGAGAAAAGCAATAGAGGTTAAGTTCGTTGTAGACTTCTGCTCTGCAGTCCTAGCCGGTGAAAGGTAACAAAGCTGCCTGATGCAACAAGAAAACTGGCTGATATCCCAAGACGTCATTCTCACACAAATGGCTTTTCATGTTGGAAAATGTTCTAGGGGAGAAGTTTCAGAAAATATACCACCTGTGTGCTCTTCATAAAAGGAAATTAGTTGAACATATTCTATAGCCATTAGAGATAACAGTCGTATATAAAATCAAGAATAAGGAAGTCACGCTACAGAAGCATATACTTTGAGCCTGAAGCCAGATAAATTAGAGACAATCAGAGATGTCCTTCAGTCTGGAAAAGCAAGTGCCCATTACAGGTTACAAAGAATTTTAGGGAAAGTGTTATTTTTGGTTCTTTGTTGGTTGCTTGCTAGTTTGTTTACATATTGCTGATTTATTTGCTTGTCTTGATTTTAAATTCAAGAATTTAACATAATTTTTTCTAAGTTGCAAATAAGGAAGAGAAAAGACATTGACCAATTTTGTGCTTAGGCAATGAGCTAAGCAGTGTGGACCAGGAATTTATATTATTTGGGACTAACTTACACAAATTGCAGCTTCATTTCTCTGTGTAATAAACATTGATCTTAAAAGCTGAATCTGTCTATCTATCCAGCTATCTATCTATCATTTACCTATGTTTTGAATATGCTGATAGTTGTTCATAAATGTGCCTATTTGACATGCTATTAAGTGTACTTTGGAGCTGGAAATATAAGAAAGAGTAACTAGCAGTGATATTGTTATTGAATTTCACCCAATAACACATGTATAATGTACTAAGAAAGACTTGAAGTCAGAAATACTTGCATTATAAGACCCTGCTGTCTGGTCCAGCTTTCTAGCAAATCATCAAATAACTATCAGTCCATCTATCTGTTGATTTCCATGATCTGTGATGCATTATTATGGGTCTGATATTTTTAAGATACAGGCCCTACCCTCATGACATAGTCCCCACCCTACTTATAACGTAGTTAGAGAAGCAAGTGCTTGACATACGATAATTTGTATACAATATAATCTGGAGATAGTTGACTAAATCACACAGATGACACAAGAGAGTCTGGATAAAAACTTCTGTAAGTTTTCCAAGGAGGCAGAAATCAGGCCAGGATATTAACATAGCTTAAAGCAGAAGGTGAAATTTAAGGAACACTGGAGTGAGGGGAGGGGACAATTGTGCCAAGTAGGCACAGAGTGAGCGCAGGCGTGGGGAGGACCTGGCGGGAGAGGGTCAGCAGTGTGGCTGCAGTGGTCTGTTTGAGTTGTTGGAGAGACAGCTAGGGAGACAGTTAGAAGCCAGATGCAAAGATCTTGCACGCCATACCATGAATGCTCCAATTTGATTCTGCAGTTGGGAGCCATTGATGCTTTTCAGGTGGCAAACCACCTGATTAAACTGGATTTTATTTGCTTCTAGATTTATTTTATTGTATCTTAAAAATTGCACAGATAGATGTGTTCATTGTAACAGCTGAAATGCTCAAAGACATGTAAAGGAAACATTCTACCTTCCCCTACCCCCTCCACACCCCTGTCAGTCATGCCTGGTACACATTCTTCCACACCTCTGTCCACTTGTCTTGATGTGGCACATACACACCCAGTGGAACTGTGCCCCATAACATGCAAATACAAACATTGCTCTGAAATTCCTTCCTTTCTTCACATGGTATGTTCTGGCCACCCTGCACACAAATATATAGAGATTTAAGATACTGTTTTTAACAAGGCTGCATTATACTTCATAGTATCTCTATGCCATTTGCCATTATTGGTCAAAGTTTGAGTCAATTCTAAACAAGCATCTTTCTTTCTCTATTTCATCACAGAGTTGTGCTTTCATTTATATGAAGTGAATTTCTCAAAATAGGAATGCCAGATTATACAGAAAGCAAATTGTAAATTTTAATTGCCACTGTTCAATTGTATCCCCAAAAGGTTGTAGCAATTTCAGGATGGAAACTGAAAGTTATTTACAGGGAAAGGGCATTGGAGCAGCATCAGACTTCTCGTCTGCAGAACTAGAGGCTGGAGGCAGAGGGACATCAGAGCAGCAGATGGTAAGATTAGGATTTTGTATCCTCAGCCAAGACATTGTTCATATTTCAGGACAAATGAAAATGATTCTGAACATGTGAGAATATCAAGAGAATGTCATTTTGTTTGCTATGTAACATAAATAATCAAGAGATAGTTTACCAAATGATAAATGAATCAGGAATTTCAAGATACGAAAAGACAAAGAGGTGAGGAGACAGTGGCGAGCAATCACACTTGCAGTGTATAAAATTACATCTGAACACCCAATGATAATGACTCCACATTTGTCACATATGTGGCAGCTAAGGATGCTTGAAATGGAAAAACAAAAACCATGAGGAAGGAAATCATGGAATGGAATTAAAATTTTTAAAATGTCTTGGCAAAACCCAAGAGCATAGGAGATGGAGGGGTTTGGGGAAGTAAAAATTTTCTAAATGATTCTTCTAGGTGGGAGCAGGAGTAGGTGGGCAAATTAACTTGGTGGTCGGCATAACTCTTTTGTCCGGCTGTAAACTTAAGGTTGGTTGTTACAGTACAGCGAGAGAGTGAGCAGAAACTCTACCAAGACAGCAAAATAGGGGGAGAGAAAAGCAGCAGTGAAAACACAGGATGTAAGTAAGACCATGAATTACAATGGGAAAAACCCAGCCCCTCATTTCCAGGCTCACTGTTAATGGGCTGAGCATCTATGTCAAAACTCAGAGAGAGGTGGGTCAAATCAGAACGTGAAATCCAGCTCTGTTGTTTGCAAGAAACTCCCCAAAATCAAGTGACAAGGGAGGATTGAAAATAAAGTCAAAGCAGAAGTAGAAGTAGAAGCAGAAGTAGAAATATGACTACTAAAGGCAGTGGAAGTGAAGACTCAACACACCAGACAGGGTGGACACCAATGTCATCTGATGACAAAGTGAGCAACCTGTGAGAAGTTATGACATTTAAACATTTATTCAACAGACAATGTAGCAGCTAAAAATAAAAGCGATGTATACTTGTGTGTGCATATACACACAAAAAGAATATCGGATACAATTACAATGGGAGATTCAAATATACTTTGTTTATAATTTGACAAATCAAATAGAGCGGTGTTTCTCAATCATATTTTTCATTATTGCTCCCCTTATGAACCTTTTTAGACTCTTTTTCCTAATTGCTGCCCACATAAATCTTAATACTATAGATACACGGTATATCAGTTGATGTGTTATAGGTGTATCTGTGCTTTGTGTACAAAAAGAGTAAGCTTTTTGTCCCCCAGGCACCAATGTTTATCCCCTTTGGGCCAATATCACTCCCATCAAGAATGTATGAAATAGATTAAAAAATACAGAAAAGTGTGAATAGCTCAACTAATAAGGCACATTAAAGCGATATCAGAAGGATTAGGCCTCCAGGCACAGCATGCATCATGGTTAAAGGGAGGACTTCCTGAATTAGGGGTCCCTGTAGGCACCTGAGGAGGACAATCTGCACATTGAGAAGCTCTGGGTGTGGCTGAGGGGCCTTGGTGGTATGAGCTCAGTGTGACATCCTCACGCTTCCTGAGCCATCCCTCAGTGAAAGTCTCTGTGGTTAGAACATTTGAGAAACTAGGTTAAACCAAATTAAACTGGTCACCACAGGAAGACGCTGGTCTTCAATGCACTAACTTCCTAGTGCAGCTCTGAGATGGAGATAGGGCAAGTGTGATGTTCTAAACTTACAGAAGTCCCGTTAGGGAGGTCAGTGGCCTGGAACTTCATTCCCATCTCAGGGGCCAGTCGTGGAACACCACCTGTGAGAAACGCTGCCTTCTGTGTGAGCGTCTTCACTGCTTCATGCAACCAAACCAGAGAAGGCGAGTGGAAATAGTACTAGATGTGTCCCTCCATTTGAACTTGACATTCTTCCCTCCCTCCCTCTTTCTCTCCCTCTCTTCCTTCCTCCTTTTCCTTTCTTTCTCCTTACTTTCTCAAAAGTAAGAAAATTAGAAATAAAAAGGAAACATTTAAAGAAATCAATCCTGAGGTCACTGGCTCTTGTCATCTTATTCTCCAAGAGTCTTTATTTTAATACAGTTCCACGATGTCTTTGCCATGTTCTGGGAACTCTCCACCTGACCCAGAGGATACAGCGACCTGCAGGCAGAGACAGGTATGCTCTCTGCTCTCAGCTCTTAGAGTTCGTCGTGGAAGTGACATTGAACATGAAATGACACATGTGATAGAAGAACGCCACAGAAGGAGCACCATGCTGCATAATGTGCAGAATTGAGCAAGTTCAACTCCCATCTTAAAAGCTGTATCAAGGATTTGTCTATGCCACGACATCACAAAAGGAGTGGCACGCATTCCATAGGTGACGTGATGGGGTAAATGCAGTTCTGTTAAAACTGTACAGCTTGTTCCAAGATCTCCCATCTTGTTATCTTTTAGAGGAAAACGGTGCCATCTCCTTGCCACCTGACGGTGATTTGGAGCTGGGAAGAGAGCTGGTGGAGCTCATGCTGGCCCGCCTTATGTCACCATGAGCACAGCAACCGCCTTCCACCGGGCACTGAGAGGGAATCGGAACGGACGGCATCCAGGGGACAGCAAAGTCAAGCCCACCTGTGCTGCTGGCTCCCGGCCGACTGTGGCCAGTTGTGACAAAAGCCCAGGCCCAGGTTCTGGACCCAGCAAGTCATGTTGAAAGAGCCCCTCCACACCTGGAAAGCAGTTACAGGAGGTTGGGAGAGTGATTCACAGGGTTCCAGTAATTCTATCAAATCTCACATGAGGGGCTGTGGGTCTGAGCTCAAGGACCTTCTGCATGAATACCAGGGCAATGCCCCTTTGGTTCTTTTGCATTTTGAATCTCAAGTGGAGTCTGAAATATGAGTCAGTGTGGGGCCGAGGTTTTCCGATGGCTTTGGGAGATGCTCTATTGATTTCTGGAAGAAGCCAATGTGGTATACGGAGGTCCACACAAGATACTGTTGCATTGTAGTTTTGTGCTTTCCCGGGTCTCCCTTTATTATCCTCAAAAGAAATGACAAATGTGAGACCTGCCATTTATGCATCACTTGAATTTTAGAAACTCTGTATCTACATCTGACATGAGTGTCTTGCAAATTACATGAGAGGGCATCTAAAATTCACTTCAAATATTGGTGAAAATTCATTGACAAATCAGAGATCCCTGAGGAATTTGCATTTGTGTCTTTCTGGTGTTTATATTTTTTTAGTACTGCAAGATCCTTTCCTGATATTGTATTGGATTTTACATTTTGCTTCAAAAACATAAAGTAAGCATATGATAAAGTTATCGGAATTATCACCCAAACATAAACTTTCCTTTAGCTTTGAAAAACCTAATTTCCTGAAAAATGGTGGTTCTACACTATCGTATTTTTTTCTAGAGATAAGCTGAGGTTAGCTTGGAAATTTTTTCCTGAGAAACTGTCATGATGTATTTTGAAGTTGATGGGAAGGCAACACCTGCTCATACCATCTCCTGAAATTGTGTGTCTTACCACTAGATCAATTTCCCTCCCAGGTCTTGCTTAGGCATTCTTAAAACATGATAATCCGTTCCCTGTATTGGGGAACTTGAGGGGGAAGATCCCCTCGCTGTCTGCAGGATGAAGGTGAAGGTGTAGCTTGAAGGACAATTGTCAGGACGTTCTGCAAGAGGACCTGTCAGTGAAGAAGGTGGCATTCCTCCCGCAAAGCTTGAAGGAACTTTGGGGAGATTTCCGCCGCTCCTTGTGCCTCTGGCTTGCCACCTCCCCCGGCACGTCTAAGCCATCACTCACTGCCCACCAGGCCGGGCAGAACCCCACCACTTTGCAGGTGGGGCCGGCTGCTGCCAGTGGCAGAGACGGATGACATATTTATTAGCTTGTCAAAACCTCCCCTGTTTATGGAAGTCTCACCCGGCTAAACAAAACAGTCTGCTTCCCATTGGCTCCTCGAGAGGCCCCTGTTGAGAGCTTCAGCAAAGTGCTTGATGAGGCATAAAATGATGATTAATTAATTTACTGCTCAGTTGATCATCACACGGCGTGGTTGATGGTTCTCCCAGCGGTCAGCCCTAGCTCTGCGGTGCACGGCCCAGCCTGCCTTTGCTTTGACCTGAGCTCGGAGACTCCCAGGCAGGGAAGGAGGTGGAGGAGGAGCTGAGTCCCTGGGGGCCCCAGGAGGTGGGCCTGGGGCGCAGGCTACAGAGAGGCCTTCATTAATCAAGACACACTTGCCCTGGGAACGTAGCCCGCGTCCAGGAGGAGGTGATATCTGCACTGGCGGGTGTGCTCAGAGCCGCGTCTCATGGGCTTGGTTCTCCCCTCCCTGGAAGAACGTGGGCAGCTTGCACTCATCATCCTTTGTGAAATGAAGGCTGCTGTCCTCCATGGCACAAGGATGACACCGGGTGCTGGTTGTGACAGGCCGAGTTTGCTGTCACATCTGTGCGCCAGGAGACATGCGGCCTCGCCCGGCTCAGAGTGTAGTGGTCCTGAGATCCAGCCAGGGACAACGCGCTGCTTAAAACGTTTGAGTCCCGAGGTTCAACGAAAGGAAGGCTTTCAGGAATGGGATTTTCTTTTCTCTTCTTTAATTTTGACTCAACATGGTACCTAAGTGGTTCTACTTGTTGGGTTTTAAGAATTCAGGAAGTTTAATTTAATCTCAAGTTAAAGTAATATTTCAAAGGAGAGGTCTCAGTCGATTTATACACTTTTAACTGGCTATAAAGAATGGATTTATAGAATGGAATCCATGTCTCATCCATTTCTATAATAAAATGACAAATTGACAGGCTCACATTCCCGAGGGACACCAGTGATGAAGGCGTTGGTAAGTGAATCAGTGTTGTCATGAAGTACATAGTCCTCATAATGCAGATTATATAATGTAAGAGGGACGGGGCACCAAGTCACTTGACCACTCGCCAGAGAGAGAGCTCCTGGTCAGTGGACGTGTCTAAATTCTGGCTCTTGACAGCAGGCAGGACCCCCAGGGGTGCTGAGGATGCCCCAGCAAGTCTGTGTTTAGAGTGAAGGAGCCCTGTCCCCATTACGTCTGAAATGCCAGTCTGTCAAGGAGAGGTGACTCCCGTGAGAAAAGGGGTGGCAGCACGTGTTGTTGACAACGTAGTGCCCCTCACCTGTCACCAGCCCTTCTCTCCTTTCAGCACTGCTCTGTGGTATCAGCAGAAGGGCACTCGAGGGCCCGGGACACTGCCTGTCCGCCTGTGAGCTCCAGGATCTGCAGGAAACCGCAGAGAGTTTGCAGGACAGCTCCGCCTCTGTCTGCCCCTCCGAGGTTCAGTGGTGAAGAAGAGGATGCTCAGAGACTAGCTTACTGTCTGATATAATGCAGCCCGCTAAGGCCGAGCTGGGGCTGCCCACTCAACCGTTCTCCACGCTGGTCTCTCAGAGAGCAACTGAACCACCCTGGGTGGTCCCTCTGGTCTGTCCAGTGGGAAAAGGTCCTGGGCAGCAGGGGTGGCTCAGGGTGAACAGCAACGGGATGGAGAATCTCCAGATGCGTGGGCGCCATGCAGGAGGCCAGCCTGGAGGAGGCACCTTCTCTCCTGGCTCCTGTCTGATAAGTCACACTGCTTTTTTTAATCCACAGCCTCACATGGCAAACACATCTGCAGTCTGGCGTCGTCCCCCAGGCCTGACCCTCTGCAATCCACTCTCTCCAAAGGGCTGAGAGCAGGGGTCATCTCCTGTGCTGGGTCATGACGGGAAGGTCTTTGCCTGTAAACGGGGGCCATCGTCGCTCTCAGTTTTATCGGGATGAGGAGTGAGTTAGAAAGGCTAACATACGAGACAGTCTTTTAAAAGGGTGAATCCTACTCAGGGTTCCCATGCTGTTGAGTTTTCCTCAGAAGAGGGCTCTGTGATCCACTGTGGGTGGCGGTCTGCTGTGTCCCTGCCCCGTGGAGATGCACAATACCCAGTCATATGTGAAAAGCTCTAACTCGCCCATAGTTAGGAAGCCTGTTTGACCTCGTTCATCACAACATTCCCAAACTCAGAGCATAGGAGAACACCGCATTAATGGAACACGGGCTGCGTTCCTCTGGGAGCAGGGAGCACATGCTCCTTGGGACAAAATAAACAAAATGTTGGCCTTCTTGATTAAGGTATTATTAATAACTAAACAGACCTTCACTGAGTGCAGTGGGAAAGACATTCCACACTTCAAGCACCAGGCTTGTGTGCACAGAACTTAGGACACACTGGGGGAGAAGGCTACACAGGGTGGAAGAGAGCAATGGTGGGGACTGGAGAGATGTGTCTGCCGAGTTGAGGGGTCCGGGCAGCTTGCAGGAGGAGGGCTCACCGAGAGTGACGATGTTGAGTTGCGTTTATGGGTGGGTGTTCCAGTAGAGGGAGCAGCATGGTGCCCAAGGGCCCACTCCGAGCGTTCCCATGTTGGCTGCTACCTCAGGTTGTGTGAGGACACATTGGGAAAGCAGAATGGGGAGGGACCCTCGTGGGCTTGGAGGCCAGGCCTGCTTGATTTTGTTGGGGGTAGGGGGTACACGGTTGACCAGACTATGGGGCGATGTTTGAGGGGGAGGAGCAGTTGGTGGAGGACCAACCAACATACCTGCTCCTATACCGAGGCTCGGGTCTCAGGGCCCCCTGGACTCTCTGGAGCCCAACCGTTGGACGTGCAGGAGGCCGTCTGGGGCCAAGTCCTTGAGCTCGAGACGCCCTGACTTACTACCTGTGAATTAAGAAACCGAAAGTGCAGTGTGGTTGTGAAGCTCTGTAGTTAAAGTCCAGCGTACAAATACTCAGGCAATGCTGGGCACTTGTAGGCGCTTCCTGTTGGGACAACCTAAGACTCAGTTTCCCTGTGTGAACATGGGACAGCACTACCTTCTTGGGGTGATCTGACGAGGTCGTCAGGAGAACGCGCCCACTCCCGGGGAGAGGAGGGTGCCTGGCCCCCGCCACCTGTGGAACAGGTCCCTGTACTCGGCCCAGAGCTGGGATCTTCCCCGGGTGGAGTCAGACGGAGCAATGCTCAGCCCTGGAAGCGGCTGCCCGCCCCGTTCCCTCTCTCAGTGTAGACATAGAAGTGCCTGGAGCTGATTGTTTACCCTGCTCTACTCCTTCTCTTTTGTTCCTCTCACACCCCCGCCCATGCTTTCATAGATCGTTTCTCCAATTTGAAAGGGTCACACTGGTGTCACTAGGATTATAACTCACGGCCTCCGTGAGATCGTGCCAGTGGGAGGCTCTACAAGGAGCACTCGGAATTTTTGAACATTTGTTTTTTTCTTCGCAAACATTAAAAACTATATTTTGCTAGACCTAAGCATGGGCCAGTTTACAATCAGGATTTAATTTTTAGAGAGTGGTTTAATGTGGCCGAATGCCTCCTAAGGCCCGTGATGAGATCAGCCCCCGTTACTCTCTGCTAACGGGGCCGCATTCGCTCCCCTTGTGGTAAATAAGCCCGGTGTCACACCGGCAATAACCCCAGCTGGCTCCCACCGTTTTCTAAGATTTTCTTTTTCCTGCTGACTCTCAGCCATGTGTCCAGGATATTCAAGCTAATGAGCTCCATGTTTCCTCCTGCGCACAGATAACTCAGCTCCACAACCGGGAGTTAATCGAAACTTCCAAGTCAGAGAGGTTATTTTTAAAAAATGAATCTCTTTCTCCTTTTTCTGGCATTTCCAAATTATCTTGTAATTTAACGTCACAGGAAAAAAAACTAAGTTAAGAAAGGCACAATAGTCAAAGAATGCAAGTCTCTGTGTAAGTGGCCCTGGCACTTCGTGAAAACCAGCCGGCAGACGCACCCTTCCTTCGCCCCGGTGCCTGCTCCTTCCCTGCTACCTGGCTGATGTGTGAATGGAGTCCCCCCATCACCTGACCTGTGAGCTGGAAACCTCAGCGTCGTGTTTTTCTCTCAAATACTGAGAGGCTGTAGTAGAAAACCGTGAAGGAAGAAAATTGAAATGTAGCATTTTCAAAGGTGAAATGGGAAAACTTCTGAAAAGTGGAGGCAAAAGCTCACAGAGTATTAGATGAGTGAGCATCAGAGTCAACTCCTTTACATCTGGGCCTGGGGAGGATTCAGTGCCACAGGAGGAGCATTCGGTGACTCACGGGAATGCGCTTCCTGAATTCCAGGTGCCGAGGGAGCTCCTCAGGTGGCGCTCGGGGGTCTCTCACCCTCCACTGCTTTCGATCCTCATAAAGTAAAAATGTCTACGTTCCGTCGGTCTGACTTCTCAGGAACTCCAACAGGCTCCCCCAATGAGTGCAATTTAAAGTTTTTTTTTCCAAAAGAATATCACAAGCTGGCATTAAACCAATGATAGAAAAATAAAAGCAACCACATCTGTGTTTCTTGAACGAATGAAGAATAGATTGTTCTCAAAAGCCAATGATCAATACCCTCCTTCTCCACTTCATGGAGGAGCTCTGCCTTTCAAATGAGTATTTTTAGAGATTATGTTGCTCAGAGAGGCATCTTGTGATTTGCTCATTATTTTGACAGAAATATCAAAAATTGAATGTCCATTTTTCCCATTGGATTTAAAAGTGTTATAGTAGGGATTTTTTTTCCTTAAAAAAAAATCTTTCTTTTAAATACAACAATAGTGACAACATCTGATTTAGAAAACATAATTGAGATATGCACAATAGAGATCAGGGGCAAAACGGTAACTGAGTACAAATTGGTAGTGATTTCACACTCTCGATTTCATTTAGCCCTGCCGGCCATGCTGAATCACAATCCCACAGGTATCCACGGTCTTATTTTGCAGATAGAGAAATACAGACCCTGAGAGATCTAGGGTGATGTTACACAGAATCCTAGGCCAGAAGGTGCCCCATGTTCCTCACGCCAGCCCGTGGAACAGAGAATTCCAGAGGAAATATGTGGCACCAGAGACCAATGGCAGCCCCCAGACACCCACTGCCCCTCAACGTTGTGTTAGGAATGGAGAGGATGTCTGAGGGATCCAGGAGCACGATGGCCCACATCAAATGGTGGATCTGAGTCTTAGCTGGATGCAGCATTAACTGGCTCCTTTATTTTCCTTCTCGATGTGAAGTTGTTCTCTCTGCTTCTGCTAAGACCTTCCCTGCAATGGAGACGGAGCAAGGGGAAGCGAGGGAGTTTGCATGCAGGACTGCTCCCAACGCTAATAAAGATGCAACGCCTCGTGTTAGGCAGAGATTTACTCGTATTGATGCAGATTTATTGCTCCAGGAAAAAAAAGAAGCCTTATTGTATGATCAAAGCTAATAAAAATAGAAAACAAATGACACTGTAGACTGAATAGAACCAATGCACTGTTTAATGAACACTTATTGACCAGTAACCTGCAACTAATGTAGCTATGGATTTTTACTTTGTCTATTCGTGGCTTTAAGAAGCAATCAGTCGGGTATCCCCAGACAGCAGGATGAGGCGAAAGTTAACAAAGCTGTGTTTTATTTAGTGCTAAACAAAGCAGTCAATTTAAATTTGAGGTGGATGGGAAAACCATCTCTTTGGTTTATGTAAGCTGGGATCA
Source organism: Diceros bicornis minor (assembly GCF_020826845.1). NCBI lineage: Eukaryota > Metazoa > Chordata > Mammalia > Perissodactyla > Rhinocerotidae > Diceros > Diceros bicornis. The sequence goes on from NC_080759.1 coordinate 60,241,679, forward strand.
CTTGAGCGAGGATGTTTTTAGATGGTTCTGTCATGGGATACGGATTGTTTATTGTGTAAGGCGGCATCCTATCCATTTACAAAACATGGTGGGAGAATTAGTCAATGTCCAACATCCCCAGATGGGAATTTATAACCAATATCCCTCCTGTGGAATGATTTCTAAAATGAAGTCTACCTAACACTGAGTTGAGTCTCCTATACTTAAACTTTACAAAGTTAATTTGAACTCACTGCACACACAGATGCAAAGGAACGAGTGGGTTGCATTATTGTGTATACAACTTACAAAGCACATCATCTGGATTAGCTAGCTGGGCTTCCAAAGCCACTGGAATAGTAATCATCATAGTCTAAGTGGTGCCTGAGGGACATGTGTCTCAACCCCTACAGCATCTCTGAAGGAAAGTCATCCACCCTCCACTGGCACATGGCCTGTAGTAGCAAACTCAGGAGCTCCGTGGGCAGCCCATTTCAGTGCAAACCAGGGCCACTTTTAGAAAGGTCTTCCTCCACCTGGGATCCGCCCTGGGCTGATTCCCCAGACGTGAGGCACGGAACAGCCTGCTGCAGCTGCCCCTCTCCTTCCCTTGAGGAGAGCTGTGGTAATCCTCTCGGTCTTCTCTTGGCTAAGTCACCATCTCCTGGTTCCTCCACTGACTCTTCAGCCTGGCCCTACCGGTTGACATCTCCATTCTCTGGAGGAAACTCAATCTCAGAGAAGTGAAAGCTTTGACCCAGGACACACAGCAGGTGAGTGGCAGGTCTGGGGCTGAAACTCAGGTGTCTGACCCAGCACCTGTGTTCTTCCAGCCAGGCTTCTGTGTGCTTCTAATTGGCCCATGTTCTTAAAACCCCACAGCTCCCAGCACTAAGCAGGCAAGGAAGGTACCCAGCACGAGAAATACAGACCATCGTCCTTCCTCCACAGTAGCCTGTGCTATTCCTCACACTGTCTCCATCACTCTTCACAGTGTGGTCTCACCTTGAGACACATCTCTGTTCACTTGTTGGGAGGGAGAGGAACGGAGAAGCGGCTCTTTTGTTATTTTAGTGCCTTCTCTTGTTTGGGTTGCTCCACAGATGAATAAGGAGCATGTCGACCTCGGGTTACAGAAGGATTAACCAAGGCTGAGGGATGCTACCCGTCTCTGGTAGGAGTAACTGGGAACATTTTAACTCCTCCAGTAGAAGATGCTTATGTGGGAACTGAGAACACAAACAATTTTAAATCACTTTACAAACACAGATGGCGACCATGCCCACAGTTCTGGTCCCTGACTCTTGACTTTCTCTGCTCCCTGGAAATAAATCAGAGCCTGCATGGACAGCCCGCGCTCCCCTCCCTTATCACCGAGGGCAGGAGCAGCTTGTGTGATGCAGAGAATCGCTTTACCTTCAGAAGGTTGGGGGAGCAGACCTGCAGCGTGGAACCACCTGGAAGTCCCCGCCATTTTCGTTCCTGGCAGGCACGTGTCTGACCTGTGAGTTTTGCCAGCCCCACTGTTAGCACAGAGCGATCACCCACAGTCGGGAACGGCTCATCCCTCTGCAGGCATGGTGTGTCACCGTCAGTCAAGGTTTGCTGAAAGTCAAACGTTGGTGGCATCACCGGGTTTTGGTTCAAATGTTTGCTGCAAGACGCACAGCCACGCGGTCAGGAAGCCCCGGAAAAGGAGGCTTGTGGAGAAATGAGATCATTACCAACCTGGCTCCAGAGAAGTTAAATAGGGACAAGTCGCCCGTGGATCTTAGCTGACCTCTCTTCCTAACTGAGAAGAGACGCCGGTGATGCCTGGGGACAGGAATCAACAAACTGCCAGGGAAGGAGAAAGTGGGCTGTGGAAAGAGGAAACCTCTAACATCTGAGAACTAAAAATAGCACCTGCAGAGAAAGCAGAGCCCTCGGTTTGGATGCTGACTCCTGCTGTGTGCTGGGGTCCCTACACCCCAAATGGCGGGCTATGGTATTATTTTCAGGAAAAAAAGAAAACAAGAAAACCTTAAGTGCATTGAGGACTAACTGGTGGACTGCTGATGGCCAAATTACCCTCTTTGGCTTTTGCATTTTTTTAAGACTTCATGCTAGAAAATGATGCTGTGCATGTCGAAATGATTACGGGCTCCAGCACTGGAGCAGACCTGCCTAGGTGACTCCCGGCACAGCCTGTTCAAGTCTGTCGCCCTTGGGTTGGTTAGTTCCTTAATCTCTCTCAGTGGTGGCTGGAGCTGGCCATACCATCACTGCCCAACTTCACATTCAGTGACATCACACCGGTAGCTTGAAATTGGCCTGGATGGGAAAATTTACACCATAGAAATAGGCGAATGTTATAAATCAGAGCTTCTGCTTCTGGGACAGTGGGCTGTTAAATACCCACCAGCACACCACTCCCTCTCAGCTTTGGTCTGCCTCTCTGTGCAGGGGAATCGTGACAGCCTGACTCTGTGCTGGGGACGTGGGGCTAAGTGAGATCGCACAGGTAAAGGGCGCAGCAGAGCACCGCACAGGAACAAGCCCGATAAACAGACATGGAGTGCTGTCCTTCCTTTTGTTGTCGGGTGCTGTCCTTGGGCTGGCTCCTGCGTTTAGTTCGCCCAGTTAGACAGCTTCCCCTGTGCCCAGAGAGCAAAGCTCAGAGCAAAGAAGCAGGACAGGTGACTGCGCGGAACGGCAGGTGTCGCCTCGCAGAAAAATAAACCTCACTGAGATGCAGGGTCAAGGTGAATTTTCTACAACTTGCGGAGGGCAAAAATAAAACCCTGCTAGAAGTGGCAGAGATTGAGCCAATGCGCCCCACAGGAGTCACAGGGTCCTCCCAGGTTTTCCTCGTGCCCCTTCCACTACCTCTGCAGCCATAGGTGTCAGCCCTGCGTGAGTCAAGAGGCCTGGACGTCTTCTAAAAGCCCGTTTCCTTCTAGCTGGCACATGGCTGACTCGAGCAGATACAGGCACTGCGGGGAAGAGGAGAAGGCGAACTTTCTAAACCTTATGGTGAGCTCTGGTTTCCAAAAGTTTTACATCCTATTTCAGGAAGCACATCACATCCTGTGCGGTGTTTGTGGTGATGGCCGGGGCGCAGGCACCTCTGTTGGGATCATGTTTTCAGACTGCCGTCGGAGCAAGAGCTCTTTTTTCTTTGCCACCAAGTCTGCAAATGCATAGTTCTCCCACAAAGAGTGTTTTATAGTAAGACTTCAGAAGTTCTTAATATGCTTTTGTGGTACTCTGATATTTATTTTATAAATTCTGACCCACGCAGTGTTTTGGTGTTTGTGTGTGTGTGTGTGTGTGTGTGTGTGTGTGTGTGTGTGTGAGGAAGATTCTCCCTGAGCTAACATCTGGGCCAATCCTCCTCTATTTTGTATGAGGGTCGCCACCACAGCGTGGCTGATGAGTGGTTTAGGTCTGTGCCTGGGATCCTAACCTGTGAACCTGGGCTGCTGGAGGGGAGCATGCCAAACTTAACCACTAGGCCACAGGGCAGGCCCCCTGCCCACTGCAGTGTTTTAAGTAAATAGAACAGTTTAGGCAAGAGACTCAGTCTCCCCACTGAGCATGGACAGTGGCTAATGGAGCAAATTAATGGTCACGGGGAACCTGGAAGGGGGAACGTGCCCTTTCCACACCAAATTCCCTGAGACAACTGAAAATTGCCCCTTCTGCTTCTGATGTGATGCTCTTCCCAGTGCAAAGATTACTATTAGCTCCTACCTAATAAGAATTAGAAGTTAAATACTTGAAATCCAAGATAATTCAAAGGCTCCCACTCTGGCTATTAGTTCCGCCATTTTCATTCACTGCTGGTGGAGGCAACACTACTGAAGAGGGGTTCGAAAAAGGCCAGAGGAGGATGGACAGGCAGGAGGGGCCGTGTCCAGAGACACTCCCACCCTCTCCAGAGTCTTCTTGTTCTGTTGGTCCTGAAGATGAGCCTGCACCAGGGTCCACAGCAACGAGCCTGGTGGGCAAACTGCTGAGCGTGGCTCTGCTTAGGACTGTCACGGAGCTGTGGGGTTTTCTTCTTCAGGCCGTCTGCCAAGCAGGATTCACGGCAGGAAGGTGTGGCTAGAGTCTGATTTGTGTTCTGACTGTCACATGGGGGAAGTTTGTCTGGGGGACGTGGAAATGCCCTGGCTTTGCTGTCGGGAGCAGTAACTTGATGAAAGCACATGCTTACCAGCCAAATCCAAACAGGTAATTGAGGAATTTCCTGATTTTTCTTGTTAGCAGATCTCCATTGCTCCTGAATATGCGCCTCTTGGTGCCAGGGTTGCTCTGGGACCTCCCTCCTGCCCATAGGTTGAATTTCACACTCTCCAAGAATCCGCTGTGCTTTTCCCTACCTCCCAAAACACCAGCTACCCCTGCCACTAAAATACACAGTTCAACTAAATAGTAAGTGAATAGTCAATGTCAGCATATGTGTAATACAAAGTAGCAATGTAAGTAAATATGAGGATTTTTAAAAAAAATATGAAACCTAAGTTGCATGCTTTGTAAAGACTTTATAAAAACATCATTTAAACAGTCTGACATTTTAAAGACATCATTAAACATTTAAACATGCAACTCAACAAAATTAAAAAAAATTCTACTTGGTAACTACACTTAGATTGATTTGCAAATATCTTCACGATTCACCCGACTCTACGAAAATAAACTAGAAATCATGGATGCTGATTCCCTCCAATGAGAAAATTTATCCAAAAGAAAGTCTGGCTCTACACCAAGATTAGTGATTGAATGAGTATTTATATTCTTAAATGTTTAAGGCAAGTTTGTATCCTTTATGATTGAGTTATTTTTTTTTAAAGATTTTATTTATTTATTTTTTCCCCCCAAAGCCCCAGCAGATAGTTGTATGTCATAGCTGCACATCCTTCTAGTTGCTGTACGTGGGAGGCGGCCTCAGCATGGCAGGAGAAGTGGTGCATGGGTGCGCGCCCGGGATCTGAACCCTGGCCGCCAGCAGCTGAGCGCGCGCACTTAACTGCTAAGCCACGGGGCTGGCCCAGAGTTATTTTTATTAATGAACCAGCTACTCATCCCAGCTGGGTGGGATAAGCGGCTGGCGTCGTGTCCAGGACTCCTCCGGCGAACTTTCTTGGTGCTCCTTGGCCATGGGGCTCCTGTGCAGAGCGCAGAGCTCCTCCAAGCAGCAGCCATGGGTGTCTTGACCTATTACATCATAGTCATCTTCCCAGTAATTAAATGTGCATTCTTCACAATGAAAGGTTAGAAGACATCAAGAGCTTCCTTGCAGTGTAATTGACAGGGATTTGTGAAGAAAATCCATTTATAAACATCACAGGCAGTCGCTGTATCCTGAGACAACGTAAGGATGACAGATGCAAAGAACAAATGTTAAAGGTAGCTATTTTCCAATAGTGTTTGAAAAGTACATATCTAATTAGAGATGAATCTGTTTAAATTCACTGGTAAAATAAGCTGACGAAAGGAAGAAAAAAACTAGGTCAGTATGAGATCTGTGTAAGTTGGGGCTCTAATGGGACAATCATTAAAAATAATTTCAATTATTCACGTTTGAATGACTTTTATATAAAGCTTTTTAAATAATGTGAAATCTGCTGTGCAAAGTAGAAATTAAAGAATGGTCGAGTTAATCTCTGACATATTATTTGAGCTTGTACGTTGTGAAAAAGAGCACAGTAGAATGTTAAATTTCACATAAAATATTCTGGTTTCCTCTGGTTTATTTCCAAGCCATGGTGTCATTAATGATTACATCTAATGCAAAGATAATTACAAGCAGAACTGCTTTTCTGAGCTTGCAAAAGGTAATATAAACGCTAGCATTAATGCATTTGGGGACATTAATAAGCTCAATTCTCTCCAACCTGATGGATTTGTAACTTTCAACTGCAGTGTAGACTTGAAGTGGTGCTCCTTATCCCAGCCTTCTCTGTAGAGCCCACGCAATCCACAGAATTCCCTCCCACCGAATGAAGAGCAAAGCTGAGGCTCATCCTCAGATAGAATCCCTAGCTCTATAAGGGATGCCGGCAGATCATATATTAAGCCATGTAAAGAATTACATGCTCTGAAACTGTGTAAATGTCAAAAGGTAGGACTGGAAATATGTGTGTCTTTGCTGTGATGACCAGTGGTGTTCTCTTGGAGAAAATATGTGAAGGGAGAAAACTGAAATTTAGAAACTTTCAAAGAAGTAAGGGTGAAATGAAAAAATAAAACCTCCTAAAAGTGAAGGTTAAAGCTCAAAGTCTATTAGATGAGTAAACATCATAATCAAACTTTCTTAAAATTTGGACTTGGGGGAAGTTTAAATTTCTGAGTATATATCCAAAGGAAACAAAATCACTATCTCAAAAAGATCTTGGCACCCCCATGTTCATTGCAGCATTATTTACAATAGTCAAAAATATGAAACAACTTAAATGTCCATCAACGGATGAACGGATAAAGCAGATGCAAATATATATATATATATATATATATATATATATATATATATACTGGAATATTATTCATCCATAAAACAAAAGGACGTCTTGCCTTTTCCAACAACATCGATGGACCTTGAGGACATTATGCTAAGTGAAATAAGTCAGACAGAAAGAGACAAATACTACATGATCTCACTTACATGTGGAATCTAAAAGAAACAAACTCATAGAAACAGAGAACAGATTGATAGTTGCCAGGGGTAGAGGGCAGGGGTGTGTGAAGTGGGTGAAGGTAGCTGGAGGGTAGAAACTTCCAGTTATAAATTGAATAAGTTTTGTGGATCTAATGTACAGCGTGTTCACTATAGTTAGCAATACTGTATTGTATGTTTAAAAGTTGCTAAGAGAGTAGATCTTGAAAGTTCTTACCACCCGGCAATGTGAGGTGAAAGATGTGTTAACTAACATTATCATGGTAATCATTTTACAATACATACATATATCAAATCATTATATTGTACAATTTAAACTTGCACAGTGTTATATGTCAATTACATCTCAATAACCCGGAAAACAGTTTGGGCTTGGGGCATACTGCATTTCTAAAGAAGGAGCATTTTGTGTACTCACGGGGAAGGCAGTTTACCTGCAATACCAGGTAAGGTGATGAGCCTTCCATTGGGTCCCTGAATTCTGCTAATTAGCACTGCAAAGCTGCTCATTCCCCAACATTCAGTGAAGTGCCTGTGTGCAAATACTTATTGCAGGGGCCCTGTGTATAAATGAGGGTGTGGTCTCTGCCACAGACCATGGTCCCCGGAAATGATGGGGCACCATGCCTTCTAATTACCAAGTTAATGTGGTGATCTCTTCATACACTAGAAAAATGGGTAACATGGATAGCATTCTGAAATGTGACAATGTATCTCTTATATATGATTATTATTAAATTTGTTTTCTTGAAACTTATTCTGATAGATACAAATAAACCGAATTGAGTTATTAAGTAGTCTTGGTCAATAATTTTCAAATAGAACAGACTATTTATTAGGAGGGACAAATGTGAAGCAATGAAGATTGCCTTTTGAATGTCAGTAATTCACGGGCAGGGGAGCTGAGCCGGCACAGCCAGTGGAGCCTTAAATACAGTTTAAATCCTCACTGCAAACACATACCTGGTTGTTGATTAGCCATATCCTTCAAGATATTTTCTCTTACATTTTTTTCTCATAGCTGTTTCCTCCTTTCTTGCTTCTTTTGTTTAATTTTTCCCCGTTTTTACAGATTTGCATTTGTCCATATCAAATTTGTATATTACTAGGGAACAATATTTGTTGTTGCTGCTGTTTATTCAAATCACTTAAATTCTTAATGTGTTTAGGCTATTCTATTAGCTATTCTATTTCATTTTAAACAATCTACATATTTAATTAAAGCATTTCCACGCTTGTGTCCAGGTCAATGATGAGAATCCCTGAGTAGCGAGATTCAACTATGAGCTAATCCTTTGTTTATAAGAGCGTGAAACTGTGGAGCCAAAACTTTTGAGCTCGAGGAGAGGCCCAGCTCTTGCTTCTCCAACTCTGTAGGTTCTCATGTTGTGCATCTGGTCTGATTTGAGTGTCTCAGAGTTCGTCCACCATGTTCATGTGGTCACCCCCTTGTGTACCAGGCACTGTTCTGGACACTGGGAATTCAGTGGTGAGCTGGGACACGTGTGCTCTCTGTCCCCGTGGATGTATAATCGAGAGGAGACATGTGCATTGACTAGATCATCACACAGACATACGTAAAATTGCAGTTGTGACCATTGTGGCCAAGAAGAGGCACAAGCCCCTTGGGACCCTAGAATAGAAGCAGCTGAGCAAGGGAGGCCAGGAGTGCCTTCCTGACAAGGGGGCTGGAGCTGACCTTTAGAGGAGCTACCCGTTCAGAGGGAGGGAAGAGCCACCAGACAGAAGCAGCAGCACATGCAAGGCTCTGTGGCGAGAGGGGCAGGTGAGCGAGAGGAAGCATTTAGAGAATTGGGTAGGGACGAAGCAGTCAAGACCCTCCTGGCCTTGATGAGGGACTTATCTTTCTCTTTAGAATTTTCCCATCACTGTTTATTGAAAATGCTATCCTTTCCTCATTGTGTGTTCTCAGCACTCTTGTCAAAGATCAGTTGACTGTATATATGAGGGTTTATTTTGAGGCTCTCTATTCTGTTCCCTCGGTCTATGTGTCTGCTTTTATGCCTATGTCATACTGTTTTGATTACTCTGGTTTTGTAATATAGTTTGAGATAGAAAGTATGACGCCTCCATCTTTGTTCTTCTTTCTCAGGATTTCTTTGGCTATTTGGAGTCTTTTATGGTTCTGTACAAATTTTAGGATTATGTTTTACTATTTCTGCAAAAAATACCATTGAAATTTTAACAAAGATTGCATTGAAACTGTAGATTGCTTTGGGTAATCTGACCATTTTAACAGTATTAATTCTTCCAATCCATGAACACCAGATATCTTTCCACTTATTTGTGTCTCCTTCAATTTCTTTCAACAATGTCTTATGCTTTTCAGTGTATAAATCTTTCACTTCCTTGGTTAAATTTATTTCTAAGTATTTTGTTATTTTTGACGATATTATAAATGAGAATGTTTAATTAATTTCTCTTTCAGATAGTTTTTGTTAGTATATAGAAATGCAATTTATTTTTGTATATTGATTTTATGTCTTGTAACTTTACTGAATTTGTTTATTAGTTCTAACGGTTTTTTGGTGGAGTCTTTAGGATTTTCTATAGTCATGTGCCTCCAAACAATGTTTCAGTCAATAATGGACTGTATATAGGACAGTGGTCCAATAAGATTAGTACCATATAGTCTAGGTGTGTAGTAGGCTATACCATCTAGGTTTGTGTAAGTACGCTCTGTGATGTTTGCACAACAACAAAATCACCCAACGACACATTTCTCAGAATGTATCTTGTCTTTAAGCAATGCGTGACTGTATATAAGATTATGTCACCTGCAGACAGAGACAACTTCTGATTTGGATGTTTTTAACTTTTTTTTCCTGCCTAATTGCTCTGGATAGGGTTTCCAGTGCTATGTTGAACAGAAGTGGTGAGAGTGGGCAACTTTGTCTTGTTCCTGATCTTAGGGGAAAAGCTTTTACCTTTTCACCATTGAGTGTGATGTTAGCTGTGGGCTTGCCATATATGGTGTTTATTGTGTTGAGGCATATTCCTTCTAGATCTAATTTGTTGAATTTTTTATCATGAAAGGAGGTTGAATTTTGTCAAATGCTTTTTCTGCATGTATTGAGATGATTGTGTGATTTTTTATCCTTCCTTTTGATAACGTGATGTATCACGTGTTGATTTGGTTATGTTGAACTGTCTTTGCATCTCAGGGATAAATACCACTTGACCATGGTGTATGAGCCTTTTAAAGTGCTGTTGAATTCAATTTGCTAGTGTTTTGTTGAGGATTTTTGCATCTGTTTTCATCAGGGATATTGGCCTGTAATTTTTTTCTTGTAGTGTCATTATCTGGTTTTGGTATCAGGGTAATGCCCGTCTTGGTAGGTTGTATGTTTCTAGGAAATTATCTGTGTCCTCTAGCTTGTCCAATTTGTTGTACAAATGTTCATAGTCTCTTACGATCTGTGGTTTTAGTTGCAATGCCTCGTCCTTCATTACTGATTGTATTTATTTGAGCCTTCTCTCTTTTTTTCCTAGTTGGTCTAGCTAAAGCCTTATCAATTTTATTTTTTTTAAAGGATGCTTTTATTTTTTTAATTAATTTATTTTTTTTTTGTGAGGAAGATCAGCCCTGGGCTAACATCCGTGCTAATCCTCCTCTTTTTGCTGAGGAAGACCGGCTCTGAGCTAACATCTATTGCCAATCCTCCTCCTTTTTTTTTTCCCCAAAGCCCCAGTAGATTGTATGTCATAGTTGCACATCCTTCTAGTTGCAAGGCTTATCAATTTGGTTTATCTTTAATTTTGTTTATCTCAGAAGACAAGGTTCCCCAGTACCGCTTCAGGTATGGTCATATATCACCAGGCTCAGCCTCAACTAGATCAGGAGGAGTCTGTGGGCTGAATCCTCCTGGAAATACATGCTTGAGCCCATTACCAAATACAGAAAGAACTACTGTGACATTTGGTGGCTTGACTGCAGAGCAGCCCAGCACCTGAGGGTGACCTATTCTCACCAGTGGAACTGAAGCATTTCTGGACCTTCTAGAAGCTCCGATGAAAATGTCTAGTCTGTATATACAAAATGCTATACAGAATATGCAAAAAGAAGGGGATAACTTGAGTTCTTGGTACACTTAGGAGAAATATTTTCCTAGACCCCAGAAAACCAGAGAGAAGACCCCTTTCTGACATGTTGGTGTTACTCTGGGCGATGTCCTAGCCTTCTGCTCCTCCCCTCCACACACTACCCTGGAAATCTCACCATCCTTGGAGGCTTTGCTAGCATCTGCACACTGAGAACTTTCACACCTGGCTCCTGGAGTCTCTGGCCCCAATCCACATGTCTGGATCCTCCTCGAGCTCCACATACAGGCCTCTAACTGCCTGCTGGAGGCTGGCTCTTAAGCCTCCTGCGTTACTCCAAACTCACCATACCATTCTGAATCCACCGTCTTCCCCCTAAAATCTCTTACTTTTCTGGTGTTCTCAGGGTCATAAATGGTGATCTCGCTGCTCAAACTGGAACCCTGGGAGTTGTGCTGACTTTTCCCTCCCTCTTATCTCCCGATGACTTCCAGTGACCCTGCTTCCTAAATATTTTGCAGCATCACTCATTGTCCCCACTCCCACCACCTCCACTCTCCTGCAGGCACAATCTTCCCTCACTTGGAGAATTGCAACAACATCTTAAGTGGCTTCCTCCCTTCTGGTGCTACTTGTGGCTCTGCAGCTCTTAATTCTCAGTGGTCAGGTTTCCCGCCAAGACTTCATAATCTGGGGCTTCAAGGAAACTAAGAAGCCTAGTCTCAAATTACCATGATGATGTTTCCTGACGGTGGAGAAGTTCTCCGGGGGCAGGCACAAGGTCTTACCCCTCTTTTGTTTGTTCATCTTGTAATTCCCCACAGTACCTGGTGGTGCATGTTGCACATGGCAGGGCCCCAAAATTGGTTGTTGTGATGTCACATGTCATCTTCCTTCCAGAAGGTACTGGCAATGGTCAGACCACAGGCAGACAAAGGACTCTTCACGGTAGAGAGGGGCTTTCTGCCTAAGGAAGGGGCTGAGCATGCCGCTCTGACTTAGAAGCAGCAGAAATCCCCTGGAAACTGCCCAGAATCTCCTGACTGTGAAAACCGTGTCCAGCTCTGGAGATACCTGGTAATAACCTAGATATGGAGCCAGACACCTCAGTCATCTAGGAAGCCTTCTGCAGAAGATGACATTGGTATTTCTTGTAAGGGATTTACCTAGGGAAAGAAATACATGAAAACAGTGGGTGCTCAGCCACTGGGAGGGAAAGGCAAGAGTCTAGAGTGACTCCTGGTTTCTGGTTTGGTATCTGAGTAGATGGTAATGCCTTCAACTGAGCAAGGGAGTTCCAGAAAAGGGCATGCTTTGAGGGAGGACTGGGGTCCTCCCCCTGGTGTTGGGGCATGTTGAGCTTCAAGTGCTAAGGAGCAAGGCCCAGTGAGCATGTCTAGAGTTTGGGGATAGGGCAAGGCCACCAATATACATCTGGATTTTGTCGGGGGCCAGGGGAAGCAAGAGGAGTGGAGGGCGTCCCTCGTGGGGTGCCAGGAGAGCATGTGTGTGCAATGAATGAATCACAGGCATAATTGCTCAATCTTCACTCTGGACTTTGTGCGCATCTGTCTTTAGAGGAATGATTTACTTTGTTATGGCAAGAAGTATGGAATGTTTGATAATAAATCAAGTGTCGCAAGAAGATAAGAGCATCTGATAAGACGCTCTAGCTTACTAATTACTAATTGTGTTTCTAAAAAGTCGTGATTGCCGCGTGCTTTCTGCCCACACAAAGTACAGATGCCGCACTGACTGATGGGTGGGAGGGTTAGGGGAGCTGCTGTTTACTGTCCCTCAGCAGAGGAGCTTGCTAAAACCTAGCTGTTTTTGTAAGCCGACAGAGAAGACTTAGGAGAGAACACGATTATCCTTCCCTCCAAAAGTGACTTAAAGCTGCTCTGCTGCTCTGCGGCAGTCCAGGTCTGCTCACACTTGAGAAGGAAAGTCTTGTGTTCAGCCCCTCACCTGCTGTGGATGCCCTGAGGGCATCTGGGGTGGGGACCCCAGCCCTCAGGTTTTGACAGCAACCATTTTTTTAGTATTAATAATTTTATCTGTTGAAGGACAACCAGGAAAACTGCCCCCTTTCCCTCAAATTGCCAGTGCAGAACTGAGGGCCAGCTAGCTACTGCTTTCTTTGTTTGCCCTTTGTTTTCCCACGAGTTCTCAGTGGCTTTTGGCACTAGAAGGTAGGAACCATCCACTTAAGACAGATGGCATACTTCACATGAGTTTATTGGATGGGGCGGGTCAGGTGGCTCCTCGGTAGGACGTTGGCGCCTTGTAGCCAGAGGGTAGAGACGGCACTAGCCTGAACAGGGAGCGATGATCAATGACCTCACGTAGTTAAGTAGGTTGAATTTTTCCACTTTGGAGGATTTCTTTCTTTTTCTTTTAAATTTTTCGCCCTTAGATCAATAGAGCTAACATCTTCTGTCAATTTTCCCTTAGCAGAGGTAGAAAGGAAATGCTTGGTTTGGCTGAGCCAAATGTTTTCTGCTCTGTAATCTGCATAAGTCTCTGGGCCACATATATGCACAGTGTATACGTCAGGAGCTGGGCAAGGGCATCATTTAAGTCCTGCAGCCCAACTACGTCATCTCCCCAAAGGTTCCCAGACACTCCAGCCCAGATACAGCATTTCTCTAGTCTGGCCACAGGTGACTCTATTGACAAAGCATTGAACACTGCACATAAAATTCTTAAAAAAGTTTGAAAACATTAAGATTTTTCAATTTACTTTACCACTTATATTCTTAAGAATGTATCAAATCAGAGGAAAGCAAGGTTTCAATTTTTGACCATTGTGAGAAGTATTTATTTTGAATTTCTAACATCTACCATCCAGCCTGGGTTTTAGGTCAGTTTTCCCCAAAACCCACTCTGAGACAAGGACTCGCACATGGTGATTATTATGGAATGACTCCAGGTGCATGGGGGAGCAGACAGGGAAAGGGAAGAAGCTGTGCAAGGATGCACTTCAGACAAAGTCTTAGCCTCAGCCTGACCCTACAGGGCCCCTGGGGTGTAAGTCATGATGCCAACTTACCCCCAACTCAGGCACCAGAGCCCGGCTTCCCTCCTCTGCCTCAGCCGGCCACTGGTGAGGGCTGCCCTGGAGGGAGGAGGTGGACATTCCCAGGCATTTCTGGCTCTCATCACTTGGGCAGTGGCTCCAACAGCCAAGGAAGGTCCTCCAAGAAGAACTTCAGATGTGGGCATTTACTGTGAAGACCATAGTGGGTGGGATGCACCTGGCACCTGCTGATCTCTCAAGAAAGCTTTTGGGAGAAATGAATGAGTGACTGAATAGTATTTTGAGCACAATCACGATTATATTTAGCATAAGTTCAGCATGTGCTGTGCAGGTTTAAATTCTAAAAACTCATTTCACTGGGGACTAAGTTATTACCACAGGAAAGCCATTAATTTATGTTGTTGATAAATCTTAGTTGACAAATGGACATTTCCCATGCTATAGAAAAGGCTTTTGGGATTTTGATAAGATGATAAATGTTTCTTTAAAACTTTTCAAAATGAGCTTGACTATAACATATTCATAAATAAACATAATTTGTGTTTCTTTGATCATAAAAATGCATATGGAAAAAACACACAACTGTGTTAAAAAATTGCTCAAGATATTGCCGTGATATTTTTGGTACATCTCAGCTCAGTATATACGGGAGACTTCTTTGCAATATTTGCCTCAAAGCGAATTGTTTTGGCTCCTACCAGTTGCTTTTACAGTAGAAGGAAGATCATGACAATGGAGGAACGCGGCCCGTTACATGTGAGCAGTTTGTTCCCCCAAATAAAGTGGATACTCTTGACTGCAAAATACTGTGTGCTAGTGAGCGGGCCATATCTGTTGCCCGGTTGCAGAATCTGGGGCAGAAGACAAGAAAACACAGAAACTCCAGGAGAAGTGGCCTCGGCTGCAAGTCTCCCACAGGTTCCCTCCTGTCCCTGCTTGTCACTGGTTGCTTTCAATACCTTTTCTTTCTTTTAGTTTCAGAAGAAATGAAAATTCATTCCTGCACTTTAAACGGAAAACAATTTCTTTAAATTCCAGAACTGCCTTCAATCCTATAATCTTCTGTCTTTCAGCTTTTGCCTAAACACTATATAGTATATTCATCTTTCAGAAATGATTTTCTTTATGTTCTCTGAAGTTATATTCATAAAAATGTAAAGATTATGTGGGTCATATTCCTAAAGGAAAAATTCAATATTCACATTTTAACACTTTAAAAAAATGGGTAGGTCATTAGCTACCTTAAATCCTTTTAGGGAATAAAGTATGGTATAAATGAATATGTACACCAATACATAATAAACACTTTGAGCCATTTGTTTTTAAGCGTTACCTTTCCAGCATCTCGTGGGGCAGCCTGTCAGCTGCTGCGTCTTGTGATCGTGGCGGTGGCTTTGCCTTCCTGGACTGCTGGGGCGTCACAGAGGCTCATCTCGCTTCACAGATACTGTAGGTGCCACTCCAACACCGGGCACGAGTCACAGAGCTAAGGACACATGGCAGTGACTCTGCAGTTCATTCTGGTAGGATGTATCCTCAGTGCTGATTGCTCAGAAGAGCACAGGAAATGTTATAAAACTCCATTAAATCCGGTTAATGGCATCTAGGACAGAACGAGGGGGGATTCCCAAAATGTCCCTGGTTCTCACAGGGCTCTCTCTCACTGTAGTAATGAAACACTTAATCTCCCAGTGGGTCTCCTTTTCCAGGCTGACTTGGGCTTAAACTCACACCCTGGGACGAGACACCTGCTCCTGGGTTGTGATCCGGGGATGCTCTAAGAGATGTCTCAGTGCATTACCATTGAGCTGCGGGCTTAGTGGTCAAGAACAGACCTTAGAGCCCAGCTGCCCACATTCCACTGCTGAGAAGCTGCAAGACCTTGGACAAGGCACCAACTTCTTTCTGCCTCAGTTTCCCTGCTGTGGAAAGGATGTAATGATTGGATTTACCCCACAAGGTTATTCTGAAGGTCAGAGGGCTCTAGATTTGTCAAGTGCTCAGACCAGGACCTGGCACATAGAGAGTTCCATGCAAGTTTTCAGTAAATCCACTACAGCCACGTGGTGGCCCTACCGAGATCTTGGGTGCCCCCCACAGCAGGAGTAATCCAGGGAAACAAACCCTGTCCGTGCTCTTCCCCAGTGCCCGGGGCTCAGCAAGAGTCCCCGCGTGTCTCAGGGGCCAGATTCTTTATTCAGAAAAATAGAGATGATCCCATGGACTCGAGCTTATTGTAAGGACAAGAAGTGAAAGAAGTACAGAACTTGGCAGTTAGACGGGGCTCCGTAAACAGTAGGAACAGACCCTGGAACGTCTTTGATTTCCTTACCGCTTGCTTTGGTAGGTATTCGAAGAACAAAAAAAGAATCAGAAAAAGTCTTTATAGAAAAATGTTCTAGGATTCTTTGACTAAGTCTGACATATTCCACAAAACAATAGAAATGCAGAAATATGACGCCGGCATTGTGCAGACATAAAGACGATTTGACTCACCTGTTGGACGGAATGCCTGCCTCCTACACGCGCTTCCTGTGGGTTTGCGTGGGGGGAGGGAGCCAGGGAAAACTCTGCGTCTCATCAGCTCCAGGAGGGCTGGGGGAGTTCATGACGGGAAGTTGTCAAATTGGAAACCTGCCAGAATGCAGATCGACTTGCCCTTTGTTGTTACAGGAAAAGCCAAAGGTGGGAAGCCACAAAAAGGCAGATTCCAATACAACAGTTTAAAAAATATATCTTTTCTTTTCAACAATCTGAGCTCCCACAAGTGGGAGATTTTGACCTGAGGGAGGATGGTGATATTCCTGCCGTGTCGCACTGGACGTGACGTTGGTGTGAAGCTCTCCTGGCCTCTCCTTTCCGTTGTGGCGTTGCTCTGAAGATCTTTGTAAGCAGGGGTTAGCATGTATTATTTAGAATTGCATACCATTACTTTGGTTTGGACATGACTCTCAGTTTTATGTACTTCCAGTTTCATGGGTTGGGATCATAATGTGATCATTTAATAATTACCTGCCTCACGGCACAGACTAATGAGTTACTTCACAAAGAACTCAGCTCATTCTTTGTCAGAGTTTAGTCTGAGAATGTATGGCAAGATTCATCACTTAAGATTATTCTAAACCATAAAGTTTCTTTTTTTTTGTAGTGAAAACTGAAAAATTTATGCAAATTTACATGTGCTTACAAGTGGATTGGATATCGTGATAACACATTTCAATGCTCCCAA
Source organism: Diceros bicornis minor (assembly GCF_020826845.1). Classification (NCBI taxonomy): domain Eukaryota; kingdom Metazoa; phylum Chordata; class Mammalia; order Perissodactyla; family Rhinocerotidae; genus Diceros; species Diceros bicornis. Next base: position 60,258,650 of record NC_080759.1, read on the forward strand.
GTATGTAAACTATTTATAAACATTTCCATCCCTTGCACTGTTTTGCCAATAAAATATTGGCTTCTCAGAAATAATATTTTTATTGTTGAACTAAACCGCTTCTGGGCTCTGATAGCGTGATGTAGAGCAAAATTCGCACGGTCCAGTCCTGGGACTGTAGCTCTGGCCCTGACTTGCTGTGTAGCCTCGAGCAAGTTCCTTGCTTCTCAGTTTTCTCATCTGTGGTCCTGACCCCAAGTACAAACACCACTGGGTACAATTCCCGGCTGACCCTTGGAGCTCAGTCACTGGTCGTCTCTACTTTCCCACCCGCTCCCGCTTCGTTGTGTCAGCTGGACTTTACTTGGAGAGCTCACATCCGTTTGGAGATGTTTTTCTGTCACACCTATACGTTCTTTTAAATCAATAGCAGGTATGAATGCCACCTAAATAACACTGATGTTGCTGCAAATCTTCATATTTTGGTCAGCTAAAATTCAGAAAAGAATTAAAACTTGCAAATTCTGAAAGAATCCACTTTTAAAAGCTTAAAATGCTTGCTGAATAATTTTCTCTGTTAATTAGGGGCTTGAATTCACAGAAAATTGGGTGGTCTAAGAAATACCAAGATTACAATTTCCTTCAGGAAGACGTGACATTTCCCTAAATATCAGCTCGATCTGTTTACCTACAACTCACCAGCCACTGAAACAGGTATTCCTGCTGATTACAAAGTCCCAGGTAAGCTAGAGGCATGGGTTTGTCTCCGATGGTTCCAGAGCTCGGTGAGATTTTCTCCTGTTTTTTGGTAGTTTTGCACATGGGGTGTAAGTGAACACAGACATCACTGGACATCGTGCTTAGGATTATCCGCAAGGATGGCAGTTTTCAGTGAACTATTTGGAATTGCAGAAGAACTGATACTGGGCACGCATCACTTAATGCCCGCACAGCATGTGGCGGTGTAAATCCTCACTCACGGAAGTCTGACCTCAGATATTTCTGTGTTGACGTCAGTGGGTAGGAGATGACCCTTGGGCTAAAAGGTGAGAGGGAATGTATCCAGCTGGGATGTGACCTGGTTCTACATTGAGCCCTGCCCTTATCTGGCCACTTCACCTGACCAGGGCTCAGTTCTTGTTGGAAGTGTTCAGAGATGGGACTGGCTGTTTTTCAGTGGTTCTCTGGCACAGGTCGGTCTACTCCACGGGCATTTATGAAGCACCTCCTGTGTGGCAGCTCACGACGATAGCGTTTTTCTTCTGTTGTTTCCTTCAGGCTTGTTTCTGCTCTGTCTGTTCTCTTCTCTCTTCTCTGGTGGATCAATTGGAGATCTGTTGGCCTCAGCTAACTGGTGACTTGCCTAAAAGTGGCCTAAATAAATAGGGCTTCACCTGTCTCCCGTGTCCGGCCCAGGGCAACGGCTCAAAGATGTGTTCAGTACTCCAGGCTCCAATATGACCTGACACCCAGGCAAGAAGGGCCTTGGCTTTGGGCAGACCCACTCCGGCCCTCTTCCTCTATGTGCCTCCCCCATGTGAGAAGCTGCACACACAGAGGAAAGCTCTGAGAACTTCTAAGTCTGTGTGGGTGTCTCCTAGGCCTCATCTACTCAAGGGCTGGCTGTGTCGGCCAAAGGATGGTCAGGGGGTGACCACTTGGCAGGATGTGTTTCAAGTTCGAAGTGCAAGCTGGGATATTCACATGTGTGTGGACAGACCCGTGGGGTGGGAGGAGAGTAGAACAGGCTATGGGACATGGCTGGTCCTCACAGAGCTACCAAGCACTGGTATAGAATCCTAACCCTGAGCCTGGACTTCCCATTGGTTATGAAGTAGTGTTGCTCAAGGTAGGAGGATAAACCCATTTTTTTGTTATCACTAGTGTTGGCTGATATATAAATTTTACGTGTTTAGACATATGGTATGGAGAACAGCAGTGTGCTAGAACTGGCTCATAGTGGCTGGCAAGAGTCAGTTCTTACCTTTTCAGGCATTTTGTGAACCATCGGCATCTTAAAATCGGCTGGAAGCATTTATACTACGGAAATTGGCAACCACCAGAAATCAGGTGTTCTCCCTCAGAGAGCTGGTTGTTAGGCATTTGCCAGCACACCACTGCCCGTGTGCCTCCGTTCATCCTCTTACATGTCAGGGCTGGGCCTGTCAGGTGTGTTCTGTGCTATTTATCCCGCTGGCTTTTGTCCTCAAGTTGTTGCCTCATGGTCACAGCATGGCTGCTGCAGCATCTTCAAGCATCAGGTCTGTGTTCCAGGAAGGAAGAAGGAGGGAACAGAAAGGGGGAGCAGCTGTGTCATCAAAGCTCCCCCAAATCCCCTGCAGACTTCTGCCTTTGTTTCATTGGTGGTGCTGTATGTCTGCCTTAGCTGCAAGGGTGGCTCCAAACTCCAACCTTTATCTTTCCACCTCCCACATGAGAAGAGGTTTAGGGAGAGTAGATAATGGGCCAAACTAAAGCTTCTGCTCCCCCAGGGGTCCTGCCTCTGGGTCACGCTCGTTCCTTCACTTCCCACTGGTGTGGACTTGGGAGGAAGGATTTGAGGGAACTTAAGGCTGTGCCCCTGAACTGAAGGGAAGGGGTGTGAACCGGGAGCAGCCTTGGTCTCCATCATCTTCCACATGCGGAGATGGCTGGACCACAGACAGAGGCAGGAGGTACACGGGGCAGGGCTCAAGGGACACGTGTATCTGCAGGGACAGGCTGAGAGCTCGGTGCCTCCACCTGGGTCCTCCACCTCCTGCTCCTGGTCTGCCATTATGCTCCGTAGACTCCCCATGCCGCCCTACGTCTTGATAATAAAGTGCACATTTTAGTTTAATCTAGCCTGATTTGGTTTCTGTTATTAACAATAAAATTATTTTAGTTAAACTTCTTTATTTAATTGAGGCATATTGATTGTCTTTATGTAGCATAAACTTACTCTTACAAATACTTAGTATCCATTTAAAATTATTTTATTGAATTAAAAATGTATTTCACTCTATTCTAAACAAAGAAGCATAAAACAGTAGCTTCTTTGTTTATGCTTTATTGTTTTATGAAGGCCCCTCGCAGCATCACAAAACTAAGATGAGGATTATGCCTCAGAGAATAAAAATCTAATTTTCAAAACTTTTCAGGAGTGTCTCAAAATGTTTTGTTAGGAACATCGGTGCTGGTGACATAGAGGGAAACTACGCATTTTCATATTTAAAACTAAGACTGTAAGGAAATGGAGAGAACACCCTCTCTGCTTCTGGCCAAGACTGTCCTGAATCCTGAAACGTGGCATTGACAGGCATCATTAGCCTCCTGTCCCACAACCCTCTCATCTGGCTACAAGTCAGACTTTCCATATTTAGGGATACTTACATCTTATCTGGGTTTCCAATAGCTTATCCTTACCCAGCACCACATCAGTTCCAACCACTGAAGGGTCGTGTGGCAGACTTGTAAATCACAAGAAGTTAAAATCAATGATTGTCTTTTGAAGGAATACTGGGTGAGTCCTCAGAGAAGGATGTGTGCTCTGAGGAGGGTCCTTTGAGCTGTTTGAGAAGCAGAAGGTGGACCCTGCTCCTGAAAGCAGACCGTGTCACTGGGAGTGTGTCTGATTCTCAGGACAGGTGGAGCTCAAGTGTCGTGGACACCTCACTCACAGGCACACAGACGTGAGCTGATGGCATGAGACCACATCTCAACTCGAGGCCTGGCTAGCACAGAGCATTTGGGAACCGCCAGTCCTTTCCTTTTTCCATCCCCACCAATCTAAGGGGGTGCTGTTGGTTGTTTTGTGGACTTGAGTCATAAGACGTGGCATCTCAGTGCATTTAGGGAATGTGCATATGACAAAGGGCATGCCACGAAGAGTGAGGATTGAAACTCTTCGTGTCCAGAGCAAGTTCTCCCCAGAAAGAAGGTATATTTCCTTGGACTCCACAATTTGTGTCTTGGGCTCCTGGGGGCTTGGTAATCTGGGAAATCGATCAGTTTGGAAGACAAATAAGAGAGAGAACTTTGACTGGCAAAATAATCTAATGGGAAGAGTCTGCAAAATCAGGATCACAGCGTGTGAAGCTGGCACCTTCCTACAAGTCAATCCCGAGGGCAGACTCTCTACAAGAATATTTTGTTGGAGGAATCAGTGGATAGAATTCTTGGGCTGTTTAATTATAGCCTGATGATATAGTTAGGGGAGATGACTATCTACCAGTGATAATAGGTTAGGCAAAATAAATAGAAGAAAAAGAGCACCCACTTCGTCTTTTAGGAGAGTCCCAAATAGGCTAACAGAACAATTTCTGAAGCACCGTTACAATGTACAGGTGAGGAGTAGAGCTCCATGTGTATCAGTTTGAGACAAGCTTCCCTCTGCCCCCCGGTATGTACAAGCCCAAACCTACCACCTCCAGCAATTGCCATAACTACAGACACACAGACGCAACCGGATGAAGAGTGCGTTGGCCAAGCTCCATCCTTGAATTCCATGTGGGATTGTGTGCTTCATTTCAGGCTGGCTGTGGAGACACTCTTTGTTTTGTTTTGTTTACTATACGAAACAAAGAAGTATAGATATGTGTGCATAAAGAGTGGGTGGTCTTAAATTCACTGAGGTAGAAATTTAACATGGGTTCCAAGGAGATGAACTTCTTCCAAGGCAGAAGGCTTTCCAAATAACTTATGTCAGGGGAAAGAGTATAATTACCTAATTATGCAATGTAAGGCACTTTGTTTTTAGAGAGGAAACCAGAAGCACAAAGACTTTTTATATGAAACCAGGTGTGATACAGCAGAAGACGAACGTGGTATTACAGAGTCAGTGGTTGTAACCATGTTTTCTCTGTAGAGGGGAACTCCAGAGGCATGGACTTGGTTGGACAAATTTCAAAAGAGTACTCATCGTGGCAGGTTTGAGATGGTCACTGGTTTTCTGCCAGTCAACCACCTAGAGAGGAGGCATCTAATTCCTTTCTCCTTGATTATAGGCCAGCTTAGTGACTTGTTTGACCAGTAGAAGTTGTTAACAGACCTGGGTCTTAAGAAACTGGCAGCTTCCACTTCCTATGTCTTGGAACACTTTCTGAAGAAGCCTTGAGCCACCATGGAAGAAGCTGGAATAACCAGAGACTGTCCAGCCAGAGACGCCGTGTGTAAAATCTTAGTTGACAGTGTCAGCCAAGCTCAGCCTTCCAGCCGTCCCCACCCAGAGACCAAGTGTGGGAGGGAAGCTATCTTGGACCCTCCAGATCAGCTGGCCTTCCAGGTGAACACTACCAGGCCACCTTGGCCAACATCACATGGAGCAGAAGAAGAGGCCAGCTGAGCCCTGCCCAATTTTCCCACCCTGACATTGTGCCACACAATACACTGGTTGTGATTGTAAACTCCTGAATGTGGGGTCATTTGTTACACAGCAGTGGATATCTTGATGAGTGCATCAAGAGCCCGCTTTCAGAATTTTGATTGGTTCTCTGGGGTTGGTATGATGCTTATTGGGCTCTACTTTACAAATTTAAACATGATGAGTCAGAAAACTTAGGACATGCCCTTCTCTTTGTGAATCGATGATATGCAAATTCTTTCTGAAAATTACAGAGTGCTGTTTGTATGATATTCTAGCAAATTTGTAATCTTGGGCAAATTATTGAAACTCCACCAGTTATTCATCTGTACATGGGAGATGAGCAATTTCTACCTTGCAAGATTGCTAGAGGGATTGCATGAGATAATGTTTGCAAAATGTCTAGCATCTTAAAAAGCCAAATGATTTGAGAAAAGAATATTATAGCAAGTGTTTCCCTAGGAATTCTTTTCAGATATGAATGACACTTCCACTTACATATGAATCCTTTAATTCCTGTTAGTATTAAAGTTTGGGGTTTTTATATAATATTTTTTCCCAAGCATTTATATGAAGGCCATTTATATAAATGCTTTTGAAACCTTCAGCAGGTTCATCGTGATAGTTACTATTCACATTAAAATAAATGAGGATCACATAATTAATAGAAGAAAGATTTCGATGTCGAAATAATTTGTGTCCCTCTAAAACTGAATCAACTGTATTTTACATTTGAAAAATATGACAATAAAAATGCAATCATTTAGAAGTCTCTAAATGATTACTAGCTAACAGTAAATGATTACTACTGTAATCTTAAAATCTTAAAAACTTTATAAAGTTGTGAAAATTATTTGAACATCAGTATTTATATGAGTTCCAATTTCCTTCATTTGTTTCCTTTGTATTGAGACTTGACTCCAGCAGAATGTGACATAGAGAGAGTTAGAGCGGGACCTGACCCCTTTCACACTTGCTTTCTTACACGTTAAGAAAGTGGTGGCTCAGGAAGTTCACGTCTGGTGTAAGAGCAGGGTCTGGCTGACCTCCCCTGCATCGTTGGGAGCACCTCCATTGGCAGAGCTGCATCAGTTCTTGTGTGCTCGTGTACATCATCAGTGCTCGTGTGGTAGCACAATTTATAGAGAGGAGGAGAAGGGGAGACTGTGAAGAAGATTCCAGACAGAAAGACAAAGAGGAAAGCTTTACAAAGCTGCATCCTGCAGATCATTTCAGGAGGCAGCAAGTAGTCAACCTTGGCGCACCACAGACAGGGGTAACGGAGGGCTTGGTGGAATGGGAACTTGCAGTTCTCCAACAACCTTGGCCAAAGGAGTGTCCAAGATTGCTGGGAAGAGAAGCAGATAATGCTGGATGGGGAGAGAGAGGCAGTGAGAAGAGGTGGGAGAAAGATGCAGTGAGGAAGGAGAAGAGATGAATCTTTTTCAAGAAGCTTGGCCATGACGGCAAGGAGAGGAGTAGATGCTTTTTCTGGGTTGAGAAAGTATTTGTTTTTTAAGATTAGAAAGCCATGTTTGTTTGACCCAGAGTAAATGGCTGGAAGGGAGGCTTACTTGACAAGAAAGCAAGCAGGTGATGGAGAACTGATGGGAACAGGGACAGGGTCTCCCAGGGGCTGGGCTGGGAGGCAAACAAGGACTGTTGGTTCCTCAGAGCTCCCTCGTCACGTCGTCTCCGGGTTTCCTCAGCAAGGCTGTGCCTTCTCCTTCCTCAACCTCAGTCTCCACGACCCTGAGATCCCACCAAACTGTTCACCACTGTTGAACCACTGTTGAACAGTGGTTTCAACATCTCAACCTGGTCCAGGAAAGTTACACAGATACCATGACCAATGTGTAGGGAAGGTGACAAATAGATGTTCTTCCTCCTCTGGGCGCCTGTCACCTCCTCGTGGTGTGGAACTGACTAACAAGCACACGGAAAGTTCCTTTAGAAGATGAGAACTTACTGCTGACTGGCTGACTCCTCTGTGTCTCCTTGGAAGGCAGGAGTTAGAAGCAGACATTTTACGTCTCATCCAATTACTGCTTTCTTCCTTCTCCAGAGACCTACATTAAAGGGTCAAGGTCATAGCAAATAAATAGGGACCATGGTCCCTTCTCTCCATGATTTTTTTCCCTCTTGTTGGAGAATAACACTGTTGTGCATTAAGCATTCAGCAGGAAATAGGGTGCGTTTGATTAAGGTCCAGGCAGGATGGGGTGAGAGGGCAACAGCTGAGGACCTCGGAGAAGGAGACAGGACAGGTGCAAACACCATGTGGACCAGGTGGCCCTGGGCAGTGGGAATGGGAGATTGTCCCCTGCCTCACTTTGGGACCTTGAGTTTGGGACCAACCTCTGTCCCTGGCTTGCTGGGTGACCAGGGGAATCGAGGACTCTCTGTTCTTTGGTTTTCTCACTGGCAAAATGAGATTAGATCAGAACCAGATAATTTCTGAGATTATTTCTAGCTCAGAAATTCTATAAAGTCCACACAGATGTTAACAGCCAGTTGGTAATCAGTTATGTTTTTTTTTTTTCCTTTTGGTGAGGAAGATTAGCCCCGAGCTAGCATCTGTTGCCAGTCCGCCTCTTTTTGCTGAGGAAGATTGGCCCTGGGCTAACATCCGTGCCCATCTTCTTTACTTTATATGGGACACCTGCTACAGCATGGCTTGACAAGCAGTGAGTAGGTCTGTACCCGGGATTCAAACCCCGGGAACCCTGGGCTTCCAAAGCAGAGCATGTGAACTTAACCACAATGCCTCCTGGCCAGCCCCTGGTAATCAGATTTCACATCAAAGGAAATGTTGAAATTTCATATTTTCATTTTGGAGATTTTCAAGTGCTGAACCCGTATGTTACTAATGTTGTATATCATATAATCTAATCATATATGCTTGAAGGTTTTGATAACTTTTAAATAATACTGAAGGATATTTATTGAGTGTCCACTTGGGACCAGACACTGTTTTCAGTGTTGCATGTGTGTTGGCTGATTTAATCCTCAAGACAAGTCTTTAATTAGGTGTAAGTCTCTGGATTTATAGAGGAGGAGATGCCTAAATAATTTGCCCATGGCCACACGGTGAAACACAGGGAGCTGAACTCAGGAAACCATGTTGCCATACTAAGTATTTTTGATCCCACGATTTTTTCCTTCCTCAATGATTTCTGAATTTGATTCTAAGATTGATAAATCTGTTTCTTGTGGTTACAGATTAATTGAAATGCATCATCATTCACTTATTTTAAATACTTGCAGGTTAGTGATATCAACCAACAAGCTCTCTTGCTGAAAATGACTTGAGAACTTACTTTTACGGGATCTTCTTTCACTGCCCTTAGAGACCTGCAGCTTCTCCTGACTTTTCTTTCCAAGTCAGAGTCGCTAGAAAGAGGTGACATATTCAAGTTAGTTTTGGTTTTCAAGTGTGGAATTTTTTTTCTAAATTCTGAATGCTTGTAACAATCGGGTAAAAGTCCAATTCTCCTACATTTTTCTTTTCTGTAAACAAGTACCCACAAAAAGAACATGGGAGATTTTCCCTCTATATCCACTTACTGATGAAACATTCAGTTGCTGGTTTGAGTCATTCTTTTTCAACGCAAACCATAATTGCTTCAGGACCTTAGGGTTCCACTTTTGGGTTTCATCTTCAGAAAGACAGTTGGAAACAACTGTTTGGAGATGGATTGCTCCCCTGTCTTGTGGTCTCTGCAGGCAGCAGTCCAGCTTAGCACAATCTGCGTCTGGGTGTTGAATGGGAGGGATGGGCAGCTCTGTCTGCATTCAGGTGCCCATCTGTGTTTTAAAAAGTAATTTATTGAAATTAAATTCACAAAATACACAGTTAACCATGTTAAAGGGAACAATTCTGTGACATTTAGCACCTGTTACACAATGTTGTGCAACCACCACCTCTACCTAGTTCTAAAACACTCCCATGACTCCACGGGAAGACTCCAGGCCTGTTAAGCAGTTTCTCTCCATTTCCCCTCCACCTCCAGCCACGGAGGCCACCACTCTTCTACCTCTGTGGATTTACCTGTGGTAGATATTTCATAGAAATAGAAACATGCTATATTTATCCTTTTGAGACTGGCTTCTGTCACCTAGCGTAGTACCTTGGAGGTTCATCCATGTTGCAGTGTGTGTCAGTATGTCTGTAGTTTTGAAAGTTCCTTTCTCCAACTTTTATCATTGTCTCTGGAGTTGTCACTTTAGAAGAAAAAGAAGTGGACTCAGCCGTGTGACCTCCCACCTGCCCCGATGTCCCCCGAGACCTGGGGACAATCAGGAAGTGCAGGCCAGTTGCTTGCTTTGGGCTATCTGCCTAGACAGTTCCTGCTCCAGGAAAAGCTGTGTTGAAATACTCTCTGTTTGATCTGTGACCGTTGCAAACACGTCTTGTCGGAGACCAGGCCTTCTGTAACTGAGATCAATAAGCAGGATGACGGAGGTACTGGAGGTCGTGGTGAGGAGGGAGCCACCTCTGTCAAGCTGGAAGTGGCCGCTGCTCCAGGCAAGCACGGCTTTCAGTCAGTGCGAGAGTAATGGGTGAGAGTCTTAGGGAGAGGATGTGGGGGGTGACAGGAAACAAAGCGGGGCTCCCCGCCCCTTCTGCGCTGTCCTCCCCCTGCCTGGCTGACCCTTCCTCACTTTGTGAGTTCCTGAGGGCTGCCGTAGCAAAGCACTTCGAGCTGAGTGGCATAAAACAACAGAAATGTGTCCCCTCCGAGTTCTGAGGCCAGAAGTCCTAGGGCAAGGCATCAGCAGGGCCACACTCCCCTGAAGTCTCCAGAGAAAGCCCTGCTTCAGGCCCCTCCCCTCACTGTTGTGGCTTCAGGCGTCCCTTGGCTTGTACATGACCATCTTCTCCTGATGTCTTCACATAGACTTCCCTCTATGCCTGTCTCTTTCTGTTCAAATATCCCCTTTTTATAAGGACTCCGGTCATATTGTATTAGGGCCACCCTAATGACCTCTCCTTCTACACAGCTGCATAGACCCCATTTCCAAATAAGGTCGCATTCACAGGTACTGGGGGTTGGGACTTCAACATATGAATTTTGGGAGGACACAATTCAGCCCCTAACCCTCACCAACTGTTGAGGCATCAGGGGAGAGCTAGGACCTGTAGAAGGAGTACATCCGTGATATCTGCACACCAAAAGAAAGGGGGGCCTGGGGAAAACAGCTCCCACCATTTCACCTCCAAAACTATTTCATCCCATGAAAAAAGCAGAGTGTTCTTAAGGTTTGGGAAATCGGCATCTGTGGAGAGTTGTAATTATCCACTGGGGAAAAAGATGTTCCAGATCCACAGATGTTCCTCTGACTTCTTTCCCCAACACTCCATGGTAGGAGGGGCTGAAGCTCCCCTTTGGGCAAGGCTTCACGGCTATAGTGTAGACAGATGCTATCAGGAGAGAGTGTTAAGACCCAGGAAGGGTCAGAATCCATCTGCACGCCAGAGGCTGCCATCCACATCTCAGTCACACTGGAAGTTTGCTGATTAACGTCATGTGTGTCAGAGATGGCTTATAATCTGTGAAAACAGTGGGTTATTAGACTCACAATGCTAGAAATGACTTCTCGTTAATGAAATTAGTCGTGTGCAAGGTTACACAGATTAGCTAAAATATTTGAGAGATGCTTCCCACCTTGTATACACAGGGTTTAAGGATCTAGAAAGTTCTTCCTGAATGTAGAGACTACAGCTGAGGCCTCACTCCTAAATCAACTTCTGTCCAGCCCTTTGGTTAGGGGGTTTTTGGTTGTCTGATAGGGTGGTGATTTTAGTCAGGATTCTCCAGAGAAACAGAACCAATGGGATCTATCTATCTATCTATCTATCTATCTATCTATCTATCTATCTATCATCTATCATCTTTCTTTTTCTTTCTTTCTTTCTTTCTTTCTTTCTTTTCTTTCTTTCTTTCTTTCTTTCTTTCTTTCTTTCTTTCTTTCTTTCTTTCTTTCTTTCTTTCTTTCTTTCTTTCTTTCTTTCTTTCTTTCTTTCTTTCTTTCTTTCTTTCTTTCTTTCTTTCTTCCATCCTTCCTTCCTTCCTTCCTTCCTTCCTTCCTTCCTTCCTTCCTTCCTTCCTTCCTTCCTGTCTTTCTTTCTCTCTGTCTTTTCTTTTCTTTCTCTCTCTCTCTTTCTTTCCTTCTCTATCTATCTATCTCTCTATCTCTCTATCTATCTGTCTATCAACCATCTATCTACCTCTTTTTCTTTCTCTCTCTATCAGTCATCTATCTATATAATCTATCTATCTATCAAGAGAGATTTGTTTTAAGCAGTTGGCTCATGCAACTGTGGGGCTGACAAGTCTGAAATTTGCAGGGCAGGCCACCATGCTGGAAATTCAGGAAAGAATTGATATTGGAGTCTTGAGTCTGACATCTTCAGGCCGGAAACAGGGAGGGTGTCTATGTTGCAGTCTTAAGGCAGAATTGCTTCTCCTTTGGGAAACCTTAGTATTTGCTTTTAAGTCCTTCAACTGATTGGATGAAGCCTACCCACTTTATAGAGGGTAACCTGCTTTACTCAAAGTCTACTGATTTAGAAGTTAGTCACATTTAAAAAATACCCTCACAACAACATCCAGACTGGTATTTGACCAAACAACTGGGCATACAACCTGGCCAACTTGACACATAAAATTAACCCCCACAGTGATCGTGTCTGTGATTTGCTCAGGACAGCCCTGGTATACATACTGTCTTGGTGTGATTATTAACAGCACAAAACACTCTCTGAAAGTGTTACATTTCAAAAGACACAGACTCACCGCACTTCAAGGGGAGTGACTGGGACTCCATCAAGCTTACAGAACAGGTTGTAGGAAATTGTATACCTGTTTGTTCATGAAGGTGTATTTAATAGGTTTCATAGGTGTAGCCTAATTGAGTCTAATATTTGCTTTCATTATAATCACATTATAAGGTTAGGGGAATTAGAGAGTTAAGCTTCACCTGCCTAAAGTTTTCTACAGCTATAGTTAGCGACCAAAAAGAGCTTGTGTGTGTGCATGTCTAAATTGGCTAGGTCTGCTTGCTCTAAGGTCTTCTCAGAGACTGAGAAGATACAGCAGTGGCTGTTCTTCCACGCGGGGAGCCCATGATCATTTGATTTTAAGTTGGTCTGAACTGACCTCATATGATAAACGGTGTAGCACCCGAGGTTGTTATGGGAGAGACAGCAGTGGTAGTGCTGGGAGTGGAGGTGAAAGGATGATTTCTTCCTCAAACTAAAGTGTCATTCATTGGTTCTCTTCAGCTCATATCTTTTCTTGAGACCTCTTGGCCTTCATCAGTGTTTCTCAAAGTGAGATTCACAAGCTGTGTGAATCAGGATAAACTGGGGACTTATTAAAAATGCCTTAGCTCAGACCTGACCAATCAGAATGGGGAGGGCAGCCAGCCTTCAGGATGACCCCAATGATCCAACCCCTTGGTGTCAACACCTTTGTGCAGCCCCCTCCCACATGGCACTAGAGTGTGACCAATAGAATATGCAGTAGTGACAGCATGTCCTTCCGAGGCTGGCCATAAAGGACATTGTGGCTCTTGCTCTCTTGGGTCACTTGCTCTGGGGGAAGCCAGCCGCCATGTCATGAGGACACTCAAGCAGCCCTATGGAGAGGCCCACATGCTGAGGAGCCGTGGCTTCCCGCCAACAGCCCCAGGGGGAGACATCTTGGAAGCAGATCTCTCAGTCCTGGTCAAGCCTTCAGAGGATGCAGCCCCAGTGGACAGACTGACTCCAACTTTGTGAGAAGCCTTGAGCCAGAGCCACGTAGTTAAGCTCTTCTCAGGTTCCAGACCCTCAGAAGCTGTGTAAAATAATCAATGTCTGTTGTTTCAAGCTGTTCAGTTTGGGGCTAATTTCTTACATAGGAGTCAATGACCAACGGGAGAGGAGATCTGTGATTCTGTCAGCAGGTGAGTCACATGCACCCTAAGAGCTGAGGCCCCTCACCGCATGTCAATATCCAGACTCCTGAGATGGATAGGTGATACGCCATCCGTGAGCTCTTGTCAGGTCCCCATTGCTCTCCATCTGGACCACCGTGAGAGACTCTCAACTGTCTCCCAATTTCCACGTTTGCCTCCATGGGACCTGTTCTCCACAAGTCATCAGATGGAGACTTTAGTGGGTAAATCAGGGCATGTCACTCCCCTGTCCCAAAACCTCCAGTGGCTCCCATCCCATTCCTCCTCACTCTGTGGTCCTACCCATGGTCTACAAGGCCCCATAGGACCCAGCCCCTGGCCCCTCCTTGATCGCATCTCCCACCACTCTCCTCTCCCTTGCCTCCTTGGCTTGCTCCACCTGCCCGCTCTACCTCCCCGTAGCACACATCCCTGACCCAGTTGTCTGTGTATTGTCTGTCTCCCCACTAGAATGTGAGCACCAGGAAGGTGAGACCTGGTCTACCTGGCTCAATGCCATCTTCCTGATGCCTAGAAACGTACCTGACACATTATCATGCCTCAGTCAATATTTGTCGAATAAATGAAAAAAAATGCATGCCTGGCAAATCTACCTTTAAAGTTAAGCTTGAGTGTTCATCACTTTCAGCCTACTTTTCATCGCTTAATTTCCCAGTCCATGTCATTTTCACAGGTTGATTAAAATTGGATCTATGATAATGTGTAATTATATTTCAATTAAAATACTTAAAATTAAATCTCATTTGAGGCTCACTCCTCCTGATGCTTTATACCTCTGCACACTGTTGAGCTCCCGTGGGTCTGATCACTCTCAGCCCCAGGGACATCATGGGACTTAGTCACACCAGGCCTCCTCCTCCATCACTGTCAGCCCTTCTAAGACAGGCAAACATCTATTTCTCCAGCACAGAGTCATCAAACATTGGCCCACAGGCCAAATCTGGCCCACCACCTGGTTTTGTAAGTGGAGTCTATTGGAGCACGTCCATTTGTTAACACATTGCCTGCTTTCACGCTACAGTGGAAGAGCTGAGTAGCTTCGACAGAGATGGTAAGAGCTGGAAAACTAAAAATAATTGCTATTTGGTTCTTTACAGAGAATTTCCCAATCTCTGACCTAGCACACAGGAGGCATTTAACAACACTCAAGTCTCTAAAGAAATAAATGTATAACATGAAGAATGCTGTGAAGAGCCAAGTCAATATAAATAGTCAGTTAAATGGATATGATTCAACTATTTACTGAGTCCCACTGAGACAGATCTATTTAAAATTATAAAGTATAATGAAACAAGTCACCAATAGAGAATATTATTGATAGTATCCATGTCACTGAACCCAGAGTTGGAAATTTAAGTAGTTTCCATGTAATATACTTAATTCACACTATCTCTGTGCCTCAAATATTCTAAAATTAGAAAAATTAGCAATAGCTTAAGAAATCCCAAATAAATGATTTTGGTGAATTTTGTTGTTAAATATGTTCTGCAATTAAAAGATCTTTTAACGTTTATATACTGTCATATTCCTTTAATTTGCCTTTAAAATGGATGAATAGCCTGAGAAGTTTCCAATAGAGGTGATTTCTTTTTGATATCAGTACTAAATGTATGTATTTAACATCCCATAGAAGAAGTTAGGTTTTCATGGGTCTTAAGAACAAAAGTCAACAGCTCCTTGTGAATTTCTGGACCTTCTCTAACATGTAGCTAATATCTTTAGATGAAACACATTTCAGAGTCGAGTCTTCCCAAAGCACAGGATGCTTTTATTGCACAAAAGAAGACTTTTCCAATGTGATGCAGAGTAGCTTAGCTGGGGTATAATCATTTATACAGAGTTGAAACTGAAATCACGGTGGAACAAGAACAAGGGAATATCAAAGCAAGGCCATTAAAAATCATTAAAAACCATTAATTATGACTCTTGCCATTCCCAAGGCACTCTAGGCTTGAGAAGGTGGAGGAATTCCCGTGGGAGGTGGAGACTCTCTGCCAGAATCCCTCCGAATGCAGAAGTAGGGGAGGTAGTTAGCTGGGAAGTTCCAGCTTGGCCGCAGGTATGTGCCCTGGGTACCACTGAGCCTTCCACACAAGAGGGAGAAAGGCTAGCCACACCCCGGAGAGGGTGGGGTGGGGCCAATCTGCTTCTGTGTTCCGTTTGTATATTTGCTTGATCTAACTCATAGAAAGATTATTTTGTTCTCTGATTTTTAGGGATTATTCATCTAGAAAAAATGTAGTATCTGCCATTCCATCTTCTCGTTTCTCTTCAATTTATCTTTTATATTTTAGCAAAACGATACATTAGCATGAAGGAACATCTGTATATTATCTTATGATCAATATTATTTTCTGGGATCAGTCAGACTTGTGAAAAGATCCTTAAACCATTTCTAAAAAGTGACTTTTTTCTTTTTACTCCCTGTTTGGTGTGAACACAATCACTACTTCAAGATGACACTGATTTAATAAACACTTACTGAGCACCTACTGTATGCCAGGCTTGAGATACACCATGAACAAGGCAGGTGAATAACCTGCCCTTATGGAACGTGCATTCCAGCAAGCGAGAAAGGTCATAAAATATAAACGTGCAAAATACTCGGCATGTAATGTGGTGGTAAGTGCTGAGGAGAGGAAGCGAAGCGAAGAAGAGACGTGAACTGTCAGAGTGGGGATGCCGGGGGGCTCGCTGAACAGATGACTTTTGAATGAGACCTGAAGAAGCGAGGGGGTGAGCCATGAACATGTCTGGAGAAGGAGCACCCCAGGCCACGGGCAGAGCCAGGAGGCCAAAGTCCTGGCAGGTCCAGAGGGAGGAAAGACCCAAGGCCTGTGTCCACCAGAAAATCAGGAGTCCTTCCCTCCTGGCTCTTCTCCAATGCTGCACAGACCGGTTCATGGAGTGATCACGCTCACCCTCCTCTGCCTTGCTCCTCATCATTACTTCTCCTTCCATGTCTATAATGGGTATACAAGTCATCCCACCCCAAGGCTTTTTTGGACCGTATAAATACTGATTTTCATCTGGAATAATAAATAGAGACGACTGAAATGAATAGAGCGCGGCCTCCATTATTTGAGAACAAGGCGTATAAAACACCCTCATGGGATCCAGGTTTGTGACCCAGGCACTCACTATAATAGGCAGACGGGTTAGAGCACCACAAGGTCCTTGCAGGGTATCTGGAAAAAGGAGGCATACAACGATGCAGGCGATAGCGCAAACTGATGGTCTCAAGGAGAGTGTTCCAAAAGTGACAATGTGACAATCACAGCTTGTATTTATTGAGGGCTCCAGATGTGCCGGGCATGGGGCTAACACAGTTTTGTGTTATTATGCTGATGTAGAGACAAGACACCGCAACCTAGGGACTGAAAAATTCTCTCTAGATGCTTTGACAGTGGAGGAAAAAGATAACTGTGCAAGGAGGTGCTCATGACCATTGGCTGCTTCCCATTTAAGTTTTCTTCTGTAGCAGTTGGACCCAACACACAAGTACGCAATATGTGCAAATGAACCAACAATTTTTATGAATGAATAATTTTGGGTCTGATGGTCTTAATGAAATCTAAATTTTGTGCTGAAAATCCTTTCTTCAATTCCATAAGATGCCAGATTGGCCCAATGGAATATATAACTTCATGTCTCTGGATACTCTTGCACTTTTCCCATTGCAATCAGTTTTCTCTCAGGTCAACAATACATCCAGGGGGTTCCCTTTCAGGCCAGTGGGACCCTTTGCTTTGGTGGATACTTTTGTTCTATGAAAGTGCTCAATGAAGAATTGTGTGGGATCTGATCCCGGAAGATCCCTAAGTGTGGACTGAAAACTTGCACCTTTACCTCTTTAATAAAGAGATTTTTTAAAAAGCCAGTGTTGACGGAAAGTTTCCAGGTTCACCGATGAGAAAGAGCATAAATGACTGGAACTCTAGGCATGGTTGACTCAGAGTTACACAAATTCATTTACTTGGGCCTATCTGAGTCTAAGGCATTCCATTTCCTGATGGAGGGTTGCTTATTAGCAATATATGTCGAATGAATTCTGAACTCTGTGAAATCACATTTTTGTGCATTATGAAGAGGTTGATAGGGTCACATATGAGCTAGGGGATGGAAGTTAATAATCACTCACTAGAAACATTATACAGAAGATGAGGGCACAAGATTATTGTAGTGTTCCATGTGCACGTTCATTTCTTTCAAAGACCATTCACCTTCCAGCTACATTTGCTCCAAATGACACCAACTGCACAGGTTGGGGCGAGACTGTGATGTGCTTTTAAAGCACTACCAAGGAATATAATCATTGTCATGTAAATTCATCACCACACTTGGTCATCAAGCCAAACTTTTCCACACACCTGGAAAACCTTTTTTTTTTCCTTCTGCTTTTAAAATGTAGCTTTTATGTGACATTGGGAAAAAGAGAAACCCACGAGCCTAAATTATAAATTATACAGTACTGATCAGTGGAAACGAGGTGAACTAGACAGGTTGATGTATCTTGAATGCCTCATCATAGGTCAAATAGGAATGACAAAGAAAAGGACCTAGACGTAACCTGGGTTTACACGGAGCGATTGAACAGGTGCCAGAAAAGCTCAGTTCTTTGCTACCCATTTCTAGATGACCCCAAATCCTCTATATTGCACACAGAGTCTTCAATTTTTCATAAAGGGAATGTGTGGGCTTTTGTGTGTTCTCAAATGATCTGTATCTGAATGGGCAACATGAACGTTGGAGTAGGAGCATGTTTTTACTGCTAACTTACCCTGAGTTTTGTCACTTACTTTCTACTCAGAGACCGCTCTCTGCTCGCTTTCACAACCTTTATGAGAAACAGAACTGCATTTTCATCAAGTACAAGGTGAGAATTTTGACTAGAAACTCTACATTCAGTGCACTCAGGTGAAGGTACTTGAACAAAAACAAACTCAATATCAAAATTGCTGGCTAAATACTATTATTTTTTTAGAAGAACACATTCCACTTTAGATAAGCAAGTCTGTCTAGCAATTGAGTGTTTGCATGTTGATAAACAGCCAGCACTGCTTGAGATATAGAATGCTGAGTGCGAGAATTCAAGGGTATCGGTGAAATGCAGATGGATAGACAGAGACAATAAACATCCAACTTACAGTTCAGAGAGAGTCTCAGCCCAAAGACCAAAATCAGAACATTTCATGCAAGTTGCACATGTTAGTATCTGAGGTTAGCATAGTTCACAGCACAGACCTGAATGATCTACAGGTGTGTGTGTGTGTTTCTGCACAATTTTATTAAAAACATCTTCCATAAGTAATACAAAAAGGTTTCTCATTGTAAAATATTTGCACAGCAACGAAGAAGAAAAGTTAAAATCACTGACTGACCTAGGTTTCCCATTTAAGAAGTTAGAAAAAGAAATGTAAATTAAATATAGTTAAAGTAGAAGGAAATGAATACTACTAGAGCAGAAATCAATGAAATAGAAAAGATAAAAAACAATAGAGAAAATTGACAAAATCAAGTTAGTTATTTGAAAATATTAATAAAATTTATAATCTACTAGTAAGATTCATGAAAGTGTAGACAGAACTATGTATCCTAGAGACAGAGTCTAAATGATATGTAATAGTGTGGCAATCAATTTAATAATATACAGGAAAGGAACCAATTTCTAGAAAAACACAGCTTACCACAACTGACTTACAAGGAGGTAGAAAATATGAATAGTCCTTTAGCCATTAGAGAAATTTAATTTGTAATAAGAAAAATCTTTCCCACAAGGAACACTGCAGATTCACATTACGTCACTGGTAAATCCTATCAAAGATTTAAACATGGGAGAGAAGTCAAGATGGCAGCGTAGGCAGACTCTGAACTCACCTCCTCCTGCGGACACAGCCAATTTACAACTACTCATGGAAAAATTACCCCTGAGACAGAACTGAAAACTGGACAAGAGGAACTCCTGCAACAAAGAACAATCCTAATTGAGGTAGAAGAGGCAGAAACTCCCTTCTGGAGAGGAAAAAGGCCGCCTTCACAAGCCGCCACCTTCACGACCTCCCGGGAGCAGCGCACAGGTATGCAGCCTCCCTGGAGGTGTGGGGCCCTGAGCTGGGGAGCGCCCCCACTGTAGGCACTTTGTGGACCCAGCACAATCGAGATGAGTGGCATAATATCTGACTGTGCCTGCTACTAAAACATTGGGGAGTAGCCCCAGAAAAGCTGGTTCACAAATAAATTTAAACTGGCTCTTAAGGGGCCCACGCACAAACTCACCCATTTCAGAAAGCAACTGAAAATCACCAGAAAGAAAGGTGCATGGTGCTTTGGTGAAAAGAGACTCACCTGATAGGCTCTGAGTGCATTGCAGTGAAAGGTGAGACCTCTCCAGGGACCAGGACATTGGCGGCAGCCATTGTTGTGGCTTGGTGTGGGCGTGCTTACACAGTCTCCATTGGAGCTCTCTCTGGGGCCTGCTAGCCCAGGGTCTGCCCCACCCACTAGAGCACAGATTTATTCCAGCTCAGCCAGGGCAGGCAGCCCACCCTAGAGACTGGCCACACCCAACAAGCCCTCAGGCAACTTGTGGGCCTGCATAGATTGGTGACTGGATTCTCTGCAGCCTGGCAACTGAGCTGACTTCCGTGGGGCAGGGCACACACAAGTAGCAGGTGGAGAGTGTGGGGTGGTGGTGGAGTGTGTGGGGCTCCCTCCGTGGAGAGACTGGGTCCACTTCAGGAGGTCGGGGCGTGCATACGGGGCAGGACTATGACTGTGTGTGTGGACCTGTGGGTGGCAGTGCTTGTCAGCTTGAGAAGACTTGTGCTTCTCAAAGACCCACATAGGGGGTTTGCCCCACCTTACAAAGCCTGAAACAATTGGGTGCTCCTGTGACTGAGGCCAGCCCCACACAGCTGCAGTCCTCAGAGAGCTCACAAGAGACCTAAAGGCTGGAGGCTTATAGCAATTGTAAGCCCCTGAGCCTAGCAACCTGCCACGGTGGGGGCCTACTCACTTAAAAGAAATACTGCAACACAAATATGGTATTAGAACTTGCAGCCAACCTTGCTGGGGCTCCCCAGACCTGATAAAGAGACTGAAGGGCCCACAACAACTACAAGCAGCTGATCATTACAACAGCTGGCCAGGAGCATAACTCAGCCTCCCTGGGCACCTACAGGGAGAGTAAATAGGCCACAACAGAAGGGCACATGTAGCCCACATAGAGGTCACCCCTGGAACATTGAGAACTGAGGGAAGCACACTACAGGCCTCCTAAGGCTCCACTTATATAAGGTCACCTATCGACCTACCTAATACGTAGACACAAGCACAGGGAAACAGGCAAAATGAGGAGGCAAAGGAATACATTCCAAGTAAGGGAATAGGACAAAACCCCAGAAAAGGAACTAAGTGAAACAGAACTGAGCAACCTACCTGAGAGAGAGTTCAAACAAAGAGTGTTAAGGATGCTCACTCATCGGGGGAGAAGAATAGATGAACTCAGTGAGAATGTCAACAAAGAAATGGAAAATATAAAAAAGAACCAATCAGAAATGAAGAATACAATACTGGAAATGAAAAATTCACTAGAGGGACTCAAAGCAGAGTAGAGGATACAGAAGAACGGATCTGCGAGCTGGACAAAAGACTAGAAGAAATAACCCAAGCTGAACAGGTAAAAGAGAAAAGAATTAAAAAGAGTGAGGACAGTCTAAGGGACCTCTGAGACAACATCAAGCACACTAACATCCGTGTTATAGGTGTCCTGGAAGGAGAAGAGCGAGACAGAGGGGCAGAGAATCTATTTCAAGAAATAATAGATGAAAACTTCCCTAACCTAAGGAAGGAAGCAGACATCCAGGTACAGGAAGCACAGAGAGCCCCAAACAAGATAAACCCAAAGAGGTCCACACCAAGACACATCATAATCAAAATGTCTAGAATTAAAGATAAAGAGAGAATCCTAAAAGCTGCCAGAGAAAGACAAGCTACATACAAAGGAAACCCCATAAGGCTATCAGCTGACTTCTCAGCAGAAACTGTACAGGCTAGAAGAGAGTGGCATGATATATTTAAAGTGATAAAAGGAAAAAATTTACAGCCAAGAATACTCTACCCAGCAAGATTATCATTCAAAATGGAAGGAGAGATCAAAAATTTCCCAGACAAGCAAAAATTAAAGGAGTTTGTCACCAACAAACTGGTGCTACAAGAAATGTTAAAGGGACTGATTTAAGGGGAAATGAGAAGAACACAAATAGGAAAAATTATCTATTTCCATGATAAGAGGGTAATGGATACAAATGCACAAAAAAGAGGTTAGATATGATATCAAAAACATAAAAGGAGGGAGGAGGGGAGTTAAAGAGTAGAGTTTCAGACAGAGGTCAAACTAAAGAGACCATCAATTCTGTATAGAAGGAGAAAGGAACAGAGAAGGACTACTAAAACACTGAGAAAAAAAGTTAAAAAATGGTAGTAAGTACATACTTATCAATAACTACTTTAAACGTCAATGGACTAAATGCCCCAATTAAAAGGCATAGGGTGGCTGATTGGATAAAACACCAAGACCCATATATATGCTGCATACAAGAGACACACTTCAGACCTAAAGACACTCACAAACTGAAAGTGAAGGGATGGAAAAAGATACTCCACGCAAATGACAGTGAAAAGAAAGCTGGGGTAGCAATACTCATATCAGACAAAATAGACTTTAAAACAAAAACTGTAAAAAGAGACAAAGAAGGGCATTACATAATGATCAAGGGAACAATCCAACAAGAGGATATAACACTTGTAAATATCTACGCACCCAATGTAGGTGCACCTTAATATATAAAGCAATTATTGACAGACATAAAAAGAGAAATACACAGTAACACAATAATAGTAGGGGACTTTAACACTCCACTTACACCAACGGATAGATCATCCAAACAGAAGATCAATAAGGAAACATTGGCCTTAAATGACACACTAGAGCTTATGGACCTAGTAGATATATACAGAGCATTCCATCCAAAACCCAAAGAATACACATTCTTTTCAAATGCACAGGGAACATTCTCCAGGATTGATCACATATTAGGCCACAAAATGAGTCTCCGTAAATTTAAGAAGATTGAAATAATACTAAGTATCTTTTCTGACCACAACAGTATGAAACTGGAAATCAACTATAGGAAGAAAATCAGAAAAGCCACAAATACGTGGAGATTAAACAAAATGCTACTGAACAATCTCTGGGTCAACAAAGAAATCAAAGAAGAAATCAAAAAATACCTGGAGACAAATGAAAATGAAAATACGACATGCCAGAATTTATGGGATACAGGAAAAGCAGTTCTAAGAGGGAAGTCTATAGCAATACAGGCCTATCTCAACAAACAAGAAAAATCTCAAATAAACAATCTAACAATGCACCTAAAGGAACTGGAAAAAGAAGAACAAACAAAGCCCCAAAATCAGTAGAAGAAGGGAAACAATAAAAATCAGAGTGGAAATAAATGAAATAGAGACTAAAAAAACAATAGAAATAATTAATAAAACCAAGATCTGTTTCTTTGAAAAGATAAACAAAATTGACAAACCTTTAGCTAGACTCTCCAAGAAAAAAAGAGAGAAGGCACAAATAAGTAAAATCAGAAATGAAAGAGGAGAAATTACAACGGACACCACAGAAATACAAAAGATTATAAGAGAATACTATGAAAAGCTATATGTCAACCAATTCGATAATCTGGAAGAAATGGATAAATTCTTAGAATCATACAACCTTCCAAAACTGGATCAAGAAGAAATAGAGAATTTGAATAGATCAATTACCAGTAAGGAGATCGAAACAGTAATCAAAAACCTCCCCAAAAATAAAAATCCAGGACCAGACGGCTTCCATGGTGAATTCTACCAAACATTCAAAGAAGACTTAATACCTATCCTTCTCAAACTCTTTCAAAAAATTGAGGAGGGGGGGAAGCTCCCTAACTCTTTCTACGAAACTGACATTACCCTCATACCAAAACCAGACAAGGACAACACAAAAAAAGAAAATTACAGGCCAATATCACTGATGAACATCGATGCAAAAATCCTCAACAAATTCCTAGCAAATCGCATACAACAATACATTAAAAAGATTATACACCATGATCAAGTGGGATATATTCCAGGTATGCAGGGATGGTTCAACATTCTCAAATCAAGCAACGTAATATACCACATTAATAAAATGAAGAATAAAAATCACATGATCATCTCAATAGATGCAGAGAAAGCATTTGACATGATACAGCATCCATTTATGATAAAAACTCTGAATAAAATGAGTATAGAAGGAAAGTACCTCAACATAATAAAGGTCATATATGACAAACCCACAGCTAATATCATCCTCAATGGTGAAAGACTGAAAGCTATCCCTCTAAGAACAGGAACCAGACAAGGATGCCCACTCTCACCACTCCTATTTAACATAGTACTGGAAGTCCTAGCCAGAGCAATCAGGCAAGAAAAAGAAATAACAGGGATCCAAATTGGAAAGGAAGAAGTGAAACTCTCACTATTTGCACATGACATGATTTTATATATAGAAAACCCTAAAGAATCCACCAAAAAACTTCTAGAAGTAATAAACGAATACGGTAAAGTTGCAGGATACAAAATCAACATACAAAAATTGGATCTATACTCTAACAACGAAGTAGCAGAAAGAGAAATTAAGAATACAATCCCATTTACAATTGCAAAAAAAAAAGAATAAAATTCCTAGGAATAAACTTAACCAAAGAGGTGAAAGATCTGTACACTGAAAACTATAAAACATTGCTGAAAGAAATTGAAGAAGACACAAAGAAATGGAAAGATATTCCGTGCTCTTGGATTGGAAGAATTAACATAGTTAAGATGTCCATACTTCCTAAAGCAATCTATAGATTCAATGCAATCCTTATTAAAGTTCCAACAACATTTTTCACAGAAATAGAACAAAGAATCCTAAAATTTATATGGAACAACAAAAGACCCCAAATAGCTAAAGGAATCCTGAGAAAAAAGAACAGAGCTGCAGGTATCACACTCCCTGATTTCAAAATATACTACAAAGCTATAGTAACCCAAACAGCATGGTACTGGCACAAAAACAGACACACAGATCAATGGAATAGAATTGAAAGCCCAGAAATAAACCCACACATCTATGGACAGCCAATCTTCGACAAAGGAGCCAAGAACATACAATGGAGAAAAGAAAGTTTCTTCAACATATGGTGTTGGGAAAACTGGATAGCCACATGCAAAAAAATGAAAGTAGACCCTTACCTTACACCATACACAAAAATTAACTCAAAATGGATTAAAGACTTTAATATAAGACCTGAAACTATGAAACTTCTAGAAGAAAGCATAGGCAGTATGCTCTTAGACATCGGTCTTAGCAACATACTTTCAAGCACCATGTCTGACCGGGCAAGAGAAACAATAGAAAAAATAAACAAATGGGACTACATCAAACTAAAAAGCTTCTGCACAGCAAAGGAAACCATCAACCAAACGAAAAGACAACCTAACAATTGGGAGAAGGTATTTCCAAACCATACATGGGATAAGGGGCTAATCTCCAAAATATGTAAAGAACTCATGCATCTCAACAACAAGAAAACTAACAACCTAATTAAAAAATGGGCAACAGATCTGAACAGACATTTCTCCAGAGAAAGATATACAGATGGCCAACAGACACATGAAAAGATGTTCAAAATCATTAACTATCAGGGAAATGCAAATGAAAACTACAATGAGATATCACATCACGCCTGTCAGAATGGATATAATTAACAAGACAGGAAAAAACATGTGTTGGGGATGATGTGGAGAGAAGGGAACTCTCACACATTGCTGGTGGGAGTGCAAACTGGTGCAGCCACTATGGAAAACAGTATGGAGATTCCTCAAAAAATCAAGGATAGAACTACCATATGATCCAGCTATTCCACTGCTGGATATTTATCCAAAGAACTTGAAAACACCAGTGTGTAAAGATACATGCACCCCTGTGTTCATTGCAGCGTTATTCACAATAGCCAAGACTTGGAAGCAACCTAAGTGCCCATCGTGGGACGAATGGCTAAAGAAGATGTGGCATATATACGCGATGGAATACTACTCAGCCGTAAGAAACGATGAAATCCAGCCATTTGTGACAACATGGATGGACATTGAGGGTATCATGCAAAGTGAAATAAGTCAGAGGGAGAAGGTCAAATACCGTATGATTTCCCTCATTAAGTAGTAGATAATAACAACAACAAACAAACACATAGAGACAGAGATTGGACTGGTGGTTACCAGAGGGGAAGTGGGGAGGGAGGAGGGCTAAAGGAATAATTAGGCACAAATGTATGGTGATGGGTTGTAGTTAGTATTTGGGTGGTGAACATGATGTAATCTATGCAGAAATACAAACAAACACATAGAGACAGAGATTGGACTGGTGATTACCAGAGGGGAAGTGGGGAGGGAGGAGGGCTAAAGGGATAATTAGGCACAAATGTGTGGTGATGGGTTGTAGTTAGTATTTGGGTGGTGAACATGATGTAATCTATGCAGAAAAAGAGGTATAATGATGTAAACCTGAAATTTATACAATGTTATAAACCAATGTTTCTGCAATACACAAAAAGTTAAAAATAAAATAAAATAAAATAAACTTTGTCAAGCGGAAAAAAAAATAATAAAATAAAATTGCTGAGTGATATTCAGTTTTGAAGGACGGTGTTCCTGGATATAGAATTCTTGGTTTACAGTTTTTTTCCTTTCAGCATTTTGAGTATGTCATCCCAATGTCCCGGCCTCTATTGTTTCTGATGTGAAGTTAATCATAAATTGTATTGTTGCTAAAAAAAAAAAAAGATTTGAACAAGAAATAGTACCAGTTTTACACACACATTTTAGGAAATAAAGAAAAGAGAGTTGCCTCCCAACTTATTTGGTGAAGCTAACAGTACCCTAACAACAAAATCTGAGAAAGATTTTACAAAAATAAAAAAAAGGCAGTAATCCTCATAAAACTAGATACAAATTCTTCATAAAGGATTATCAAATTGAATACAGCAATATATATGATGTTTTGGTAGGTTTTATCCCAGCAAAACAAAGTTGATTGACATTTGAAAATCAATCATTGTTATTTATCACTTCATGGGGAGTGATCTATCTATTCCACAAACTCCATGGCACTCACAGCTACTGTTGGGATAATGGGCGCACTTTTAAACCATGAACAATTTATGGATCCAGTCTATTAGCAAGGAAATTGTTGGGTTAATGAAAAGAAACTATAGAAAAACCTTGTGGTTATAGAGAGGTGATGAACAAAATACAAAGTTCATACTTGGTACAGTAGATCCTAATGTAACTAGATAAATAGGTTTTTGATGGATTTTGGTTTCATCAACTCTAGAATGAAGTTTCTTCTGAATATCAATCTGCATATGTGACTTATTCCCTTGCTCTGCACACCCACATGAAATTTGAGCTGATCCTTGTGGTGTGTAATGCAATAATTCCAGCTCTTCTTGGTTTTTCCATTCTAGAAGGGAATGTGATGATCTGAGAAAGTCAGAGATGCCGAGGCCTGACTTCCTCTTCCTCTTCTCCCAATGACGTAGAGCTAGACAATTGTAGCAATGGAGTTGCTAAGGTCCTGACCTTTGCAATAAGCAAATGTCTTCTGGAACTGGATGTAAAACACTCCTCTTGCCATAACTGCCTGACAACTCCCAAAATATATATTAAAATAGGATTTTAAAGCACAGAAACAAAGCCTTTTAATATATTTATATAATGTATTTTCTCAATAAATAAGTGCTTTTAAGAACTATTATTTCTTTCATTAAATCCTAGACTACCTCTGTGATATACAGGAGTGTATGTGTATAAATATATGTAAATATAAATATAGGTCTATGTATAGATTCTCTCTCTCTAAATATATACAAATATTTATTCATTTCTATGAGAGAAAGAGACCCTCTTATGAAAACAAATAAACTAATGCACAATAGCCTAATGAATGTGTCTGCTTTTAACGGAGGGGCTGAAACCAGAACATAAAAAAATTAGCTTCCTCGTCTCACGGAGGAGGTGGGCATTCATACAGCCCCAAGATGCATGAGGTCAGGGAAGGCCCTGTTTATTTGGGTAAGTGATATTAAAGTTGGTTTCTCACTTAGAGCAAAGTAGCTTTGAGCTATCCATGTCAGGACAGGATTAGAGAAGGCACAGTTATGAACAGGTCAGATGTGGGAAGCTGGAAGATGGAAGGCAGAATGACCACACCAGGTTGTAAGGCCAGAGTCTGGGGTCCAACCCCAGTCAAATTGGATTTGTATCAGGCAAAGATGTTCCAGATTCCCTACTGGCGAGGGGGATTGTGGCAAATGAGAGCAGGAGACCAGGCATCTAATTTGAGGGATATCCTCAGTTGGTCCAAAAGAATCACTTTTAGGGATATTTTTTAATGGTGCAGAGATTGTCCCTGCCCACGAGCATGGCTCTCAGTCCTGAGATCACGGAATGGAGGGGGCTGCAGAGTTGGTCGGTGGGCTCAGTGATTACTCAGTAGGATAAGCCAGTTATCCAGCAAAGTATGAGTGTGTATGTGTATGTTTTAAAATGAATTATTCATCCACCAGCAATGACTATAAGTATGAAAAGGAAGCTCTGTTTGGTAATATTTGCACGTTTCCATTAATAAGTTTAAGACACAATACAGATTGACATAGAAAAAAAATCACTGGTTTGGTATTAAGTTCATAAATTTCCTTGTTTGATGTGTAGGAAATAAGTCTCTTTAAAGAGCTCAACAGTCTCTTTTCTGGAGATGGCAACATTAGCCCAGATGTCCACCATCCCTCTCTCAAAAACCAACAGTGATAATCAAAGGAAGCTAAAAATAGACTCAAAGCTGGAATCCAGGAAAGGGTAGCATCAGAATGCCAGGAAGTTCAATGAATTTCTTGTATATAAAGTGCAGATGGGGCTTGCTTAAAAGAAGCCATGAGACTCGCACATCCTTTTCAGAGAGTACACTCCTGCCTCTTGGCAGAACTCCCAACATTCTCTGAAATGAGTGTGTTAGAACTGCAGGAAAAGAAGGACCCCTCTATCTGGACCCCACATCTTCTCTTTGAGACAGACCAATAGCATTGAACAGTAGCTGTGCCAGAATTTTCTAGGGAAAGAAAGGTGACACCACATAGAAATCTCAGTACAGCTGGGCTTGTCCTGGCTGAAAATTTCCCCTGAGAAGTTGAGGCCCTGTGAGCCTGGAGGGTCTCTTTCCTGACCCTGTGAGGTTGCTCTCCAACACCAAAGCCACACAGCAGAGTGGATTCAGCCACACAGGAAATCTAGGGTGGAGGATTCACTATATAGTAAACTAACTAGAGGGCATCAGTTTCGGTAAACACAGAGGAAAAATACCTAGGAGAGCAAATGCGGTTTGTTCTACCTAATCCTCCAGATTCCCTCTTGTCTTCTGTAAGCCAGGGCATCACTGAGCAGGGAAACTGACCTTCCTGCATCCAATTCCCCAGCTAAGAGTGAAGATAATTATAGCAGCATCCAGGGCACCTGTGTGGAGACCGATTGTCATCATGCATACCAAGACATGCTTCTATTTAAGCAGGAAAATTCAGGAAAGTCAATGTGGAACCTACAAGAGCATGCTACTTTGTAAAATACACCCAGCCACCCCCCCCACCCCGACCCTCCCCCCCTCCACACACACATAACCATAGTGCTAACAGAGAGAAAGAAAATATTTTGGAGAAAAATTTTACTAAAGGGAGTACAAGTTATGCGCATTCAGAATCTTCTTTGTGCTCTCACTGAATGTGAAGAAAACACAAACTATGAACTAAGAGACTAGTGTGAGAGATGAAGGTGAAGAGGAACTGATGACACTGGGAGAGAAGTTTAATAACTCAGTTATTAAACTGAGGATGATTTAAGGCATAAGGAGCAGGAAGAGTCAGAACCAGTAAAAGACACTGAGTCAGGCTTTTCAAAGAGGAACTGGAGACTCATCTCCCAAAAGCAGATGAATAGGAGAAGGAGATGAATGTCATCAAAGAGAAAAAGAGAAGAAAATGGAGATTAAGCAACAAGAAAGAATCAATTTCCTGAAAAAGAAACCTCCTCAAGATGGTTCAAGTCCTTCCCTCCAATCTTTCTTTTCTTTTTTTTTTTTTTTGACATTTCTAATTTCCTTTATTTTTTCTTGAAGAGCTAAGTTTCCATCTGGTATTATTTCCTTTCAGCTTGGAGAATTTCATTTAGCATTTCTTGTAGTGAAAGTTGGCTGACAACATTTTCTCTTTATTTTCTGTTATCTGAAAAATATCTTAATGTTGCCTTCTTCTTGAAAATTTTTTCTTCTGCTGAATGTAGAATTCTGGGTTAATCGATATTTTTAAACTTTCAGCTTTTCACAGGTGTGTTTTGACTGTCTTCAGTCTCCCTTGTTTGGGATTAGAAGTTAGTAGACACTTGGATCATCTGTCCTCCATACGCAGTGTGTCATTTTTCTCAGGCTGGTTTAAAGATTTTCCGTTTACCTTTGGTTTATATCAGTTTGTCTATAATGTGCCTAGGAATGCTTTGTTTTGTATTTGTTCTGCTGGGGTACACTAGACTCCTGAATCTGTAAATTTATGTATTTCATCAAATTTGGGAAATTTCTGGTTGTTGTTTGCTTATATTTATTTTTTCTTGTTTAGTCTCTCTTCCTCCTCCTTTTGAGACTGCAATCACATGCATGTTAGCCCTTTTTGTATTGTATACTCTTTAACGTCCTTCCATCTTTTTTCTCTCTGTTCTTGAGATTGGATAATTTGTATTGACTTTTTAACAAATTTAATGAATTTTCTGTCATCTCCACCTTACTGTTAAGCTGATTCAGTGACTTTTAAAATTTTGTCATATATTGTCATTTTCATCTTTACAATTTTCATTTGTTTTTCCTTTTGTTTCAGTTTGCATTTCTTTGCTGTTACCTATTATTTTTATATTCATTACAATCATACTTTCCTTTACATCTTTGAGCAGTACTAACAACTGTATTAAAATGCATGTCTGCTAGTTGTGACATCTGGGTCATGGAGTTGTTTCTCCCTGATTGTCTTTTCTCTAGGGAACATGTCATATTTTCCTGTTTCTTTATCCTGATATTGTGAACAATGTATTGTAGAAATTCTAGATTATTTTATGTACCTCAAGACTTTTGCTGTATTTTTTAAGAATGAAATTAACTTGGCAGAGCTCAAAATGCACATCAAGTTTCCACTGGGATGGACAGCAACCCAAGTATTAGCACAATTCTTTCAACCTTAGTTGGGCTACTTGAATTGTACTCTACATGTGTACATTTAAAGGATCAGCCAAAAATTTGGTCAAAATACATACATAGATGTTGGCTCTCTGTTTTTACAACACAGTTTAAAGTATTAGATATAGTAGGTATTGTGTTTTATTTCTGACTTTCATAGGACAGCTTTTATAATGTTTAGGAATTACCCATCAATTCCTATTTTTTGTATATTTTAATATGAATTTGGATGAATTTCATGAAATGCCTTTTTATTTCTCTGAAGATGATCGTATGATTTCTCCCTTTATCTCTATATAATGTCCCTGCTAATATTGAATCATTTTATATTTTCGGAATTTCCCAAATTGGCCATTATGTCTTGTTTAGCATTTATTTTACACTTTGCTACACATCTTTTTAAGGATTTTGTAAGACTATTTTTTCGGAGCAGTTTTAGGTTTACAGCAAAATTGAGATAAAGATACAGAGGTTTCCCAAATACTCCCTACCTCCAAACATGCATGGCATCTCCCATTATCAACTCACCCACCAGAGCAGTTCATTTGTTACAATTGGTAGATCTACATTGACACATCACTATCACCTAAAATCTATAGTTTACTTTAGGGTTCACTCTTGGTGTTCCATGGGTTTGGACAAGCGTATAGTGACATGTATCCACCATTACAATATTATGCAGAGTATTTCACTGCTCTAAATATCCTCTGTGTTCTGTCTATTTATCCCTCTCTCATCCTGGCAACCACTGATCTTTCAATTTTTCTCTATAGTTTTGCCTTTTCCGGAATGTCATATAGTTGGAATCCTACTGTATGTAGTCTTTTCAGATTGACTTCTGTCACTTATGGCTTCTCAATCTCTTTTCATGGCTTGATTGCTCATTTCTTTTTAGCCGAATAGTATCCGATTGTCTGGAGGTACTACACGTTGCTTATCCGCTTACCCACTGAAGAACATCTTGCTTTCCTCCAAGCTTTGGCAACTATGAGTAAAGCTGCTATAAACATCCACGCAGGATTTTGTGTAGGCATAAGTTTCCAACTCATTTGGGTAAATACCAAGGAACAAGACTGCTGGATCATATGCTAAGAGTATGTTTAGTTTTGTAAGAAACTGCCAAACTGTCTTCCAAAGTGGTTGTGCAATTTTGTATTCCCTCCCAAAGTGAATATGAGTTTGTCTTGCTCCACATCCTTGCTGGCATTTGGTGTTGTCAGTGCTCCAGATGTTAGCCATTCTAATAGGTGTGTAGGGGCATCTCCTTGTTGTTTTAATTGCATTGCCTGATGACATATGAGGTGAAGTGCATTTTCATGTGCTTGTTTGCCATCGGTATATTTTCTTTGGTGAAGCATCTGTTAAGGGCTTTTGCCCATTTTTTAATTGAGTTGTTTGTTTTTTTATTGTTGTTTTAAGAGTTCTTTGTATATGTTGTATAGCAGTCCTTTATAAGATGTGTCTTTGGTAAATAGTTTATCCCAGTCTGTGGCTTGTCTTCTACTTCTCTTGACATTATCTTTTGCAGAGCTGAAGTTTTTCATTTTAATGAAGCCCAGCTTATCAATTATTTCTTTCATGGATTATAAAAGTCATTGCATACTCAAGGTCACCTAGGATTTCTCTTATGTTATCTTCTAGGAGTTTTATAGTTTTGAATTTCACATTTAAGTCTATGATCCATTTCGAGTTAATTTTTATGAATGGTATAAGGTGTGTCTAGATTCATTTTTTTTTGCATGTGGATGTCCAGTTGTTTCCGAACTATTTGTTGAAAAGACTATCTTTGCTCCATTGCTTTTCCTTTGCTTTTTTGTCAAAGATCTGTTGGCTATATTTATATGTATCTGTTTCTGAGTAGCTCTCTATCCTGTTTCATTGATCTATTTGTCTATTCTTTCACCAATACCCCATTGTCTTGATTACTGTAGCTTTATAGTAAGTCTTGAAGTCAATTGGTCACAGTCCTCCAATTTTGTTCTTCCATATTGTGTTGGCTATTCTGTTTTTTTTTGGCTCTCCATATAAACTTTAGAATAAATTTATCAATTTCCACAAAATAACTTGCTTGGATTTTGATTGAGATTGCATTGAATATATAGACCAAATTGGAAAGAACTGACATTTTGACAATGTTGAGTCTTTCTATCTTTCTATATCTCTCTATCATTAAGTTCTTTAATTTCATTCATCAGAGTTTTGTAGTTTTCTTCATATATATCTTGTATGTATTTTGTTAGATTTATACCTAAGTATTTCATTTTTGGGGGTGCTAATGTAAATGGTATTGTGTTTTTAATTTCAAATTCCACTTGTTCATTGCTGAAATATAGAAAAACAATTGACTTTCCTTTTAAAGATGTTTTTGCGTTGATATTCATAAAATAGATTATTCAGTAGTCTTCTTTATTGTTTGGTTAATTAAATCTTTGTCAGG
The DNA here is from genome assembly GCF_020826845.1 of Diceros bicornis minor. Taxonomy (NCBI): domain Eukaryota; kingdom Metazoa; phylum Chordata; class Mammalia; order Perissodactyla; family Rhinocerotidae; genus Diceros; species Diceros bicornis. The sequence continues at coordinate 60,291,767 of NC_080759.1, forward strand.
TTTTAGATCAGGGTTATTCTTCATAAAATGAATTTGAAAGTCTTCCTTTTTTTCCTGTCCTCTAAAATTATTGGAATTATATGATATTTAAAGTTTGGTAGTTGTCTCCTGAGAAACCATATATATCTAGTTCTTTTTGTGTAGGGGGTGTTCTTTAACTAGAATCTTCTCTAGTTATTTCCCATTAGACTTTGTTTCTCTACTGGGATCAATATCAATAAGTAGTATTTTTTATATCAATTGATGACATGTCTTAAATTTTTTGGTAGATTATTGCATAGTAGTTTCCTATACATTTTTTTTTTTTTTGGAGGAAGATCAGCCCTGAGGTAACATCCAACACCAATCCTTCTCTTGTTGCTGAGGAAGACTGGCCCTGGGCTAACGTCTGTGCCAATCTTCCTCTACTTTATATGGGATGCCACCAGAGCATGGCTTGACAAGCGGTGTGTTGGTGCGCCCCTAGGATTCGAACCTGCAAACCCTGGGCCACTGAAGTGGGATGCGCGCACTTAACCACTGTGCCACAGGGCCAGCCCCATCCCCGTACAATTTTTAATTAACATTTTGGATGTTATTTCTTTCATTTAATTTTAAATTTTGTGTGTTAGTGCTCTCGCTCTAAATCCTTCACTTTTTCTTCAGTAAGTTAGATAATTTGTTGATTTTTTTAATAAACTCATTTTTAAATTTAATAGTTCTACTGATTTCAAATTTGATAACCCATTTGTTTATGCCTTCCTCTTTGTTCTTTTCTACTACCTTCTTTAGTTTACTTTGATATTGTTTCTCTTGATTTTGCAATTGAGTCCTTTATTAAGTTATTTTTTACTTTTGATTGTTTATTGACATCATTATTTAATGCTTTCCTTTCTTATCTGATAGCTAGTTTAGCTGTACCCCGTAGATCTTACTATGCTGTGTTTTCAAGAGATTCTGTATATTTTAACTTTCCTTTTGATCCATAATTTGTTTAGTGATAGTTTCTGTAAATACAAAAGTAAAAGAGTCTATTTTTTAACTTGTTTTGTGTGAGGAAGATTAGCCCTGAGCTAACATCTGTTGCCAATCTTCCTCTTTTTGCTGAGGAAGATTGGCCCTGGGCTAAAATTCATGCCCATCTTCCTCTACTTTATATGTGGCGCACCTGTGACAGCATGGCTTGATAAGCAGTGTGTAGGTCTGTGCCTGAGATCTGAACCCGCGAACCCTGGACCACCAAAGCAGAATGTGCAAACTTAACCACTATGTCACTGGGCTGGCCCCTCTATTTTTAATTTTAAAAGATTTCATGCTATTTTTATTGTGTTATGATCAGAGAATTCTGATTGCATTTTTTCCTGTATTTTTGAATTTATTGGGTTTTTATTTGTGAACTAAGACATTTTGTAAATGTCACACATAGTCTTTCAAAGAATGTTCATTCTCTGTTATTGGAGATTGGAGTTCAATGTATATTTATTAGAATTTCCTATTGAATCTATTATTTAAATTTTCTATATTATTATGCAAATTTTGTCCACTTCATCTCTTCTGGATGGATAGAAATGTATTAATACCTACTATCTTAGTGTGTTTTCTTGCATCTTCCCTAGTTTCTTCTTTGTGAAAGTTGTTACTGAGGCCATAAATACTAATTACGATGATACCTTCATTGTGACTCATAGTCTTCACTAGTTTAAAGTGACTTCTTTTTCTCTTTAATGCTTTTTGGTCAGATAAAAAATTGCATCTACTACTTTCATTTTTGTCTGCATTTATCTAGTATATCTTTATCTATCATTTTCCTCTGAGTCTTCTTCGGTCTTTGTTTTAGGTGTGTCTTTCCTTATAAAGCATGGTTTTGGATTTAGCTTTGTTAGTTCATATGAAAAATATTTTTCTTTTAATAGGTGACTTAAACTGATAGATATAGATATATTCAATATATTTGGTTTCAATTCTGTTACATTGTTATGTAAAATATTCTGTTATACTGTTACAGATGCACAAGCCTTGCACATAGTTATTCATTATATGGTCTATAACTTGCTTTATTTTTCTTTCTCTTTTTAGTAATTTTTTTTAGTTTAAATTTGGCTTATGTTTGTGTTCTGGTTACCTTTTTTATACCAATTTTGTTATAATTCTTTAATATAATAACTGTCATTCTCTCTTTTATTTCTGTTTATTCTATGATAAACAATAATTGAATTAGTTATAAACTCTTTCTCCCCCAGTCTCCCCTTATCCCTCTAGCAACTGATATGAAGTAATATCTATTTTTCTCCATTAATAAATTTAAGGCAATAGCCAGCTTATTCAATTTTTTCATAAATTTAAGGCAATAGCAAGTTTATCCTATTTTTTATGTGATCTCATCATCGCTCAATTTGTAATTTATCTACATTTTCAGAGCTTAAAGCGTTAAAGCTTAAAGCCATTACATACCATCATCTAGACTCATAACCAGCGTTTGGCCTCTGCCTTGTGGTTGGATACACTTGTAATTCTCACAAACAGACATGGGCTCCTTTTATATTTACCTTAGACCTTCTTTGGCCATTCTCTATTACTATCACTTTCAAATCCTTTTAAATATTTTCTTAATTTCTTTTTACTTGTTAATATTTTCTTCATTTCTCCTTCTTTTTAGCCACTCTTTGTTATGTGTATTAACTCTTGTGCAGCTTCTAGTTTAGTTTTCTTTTTAGAAATGATTTCTTCTTTTTTTTCTTAGTCTTTCTCGAGTTCTATCATCTCATTTCTAAGATTTATAATTCTGGTTTATTCTATTCTTTCATATATTCTGTCATTCTTTTCATTTCTTTTAGCCTGTCTTGAAATACACTAAAATACACATCTCTGCCCATCTAAAACTACCAGAGAAAAATCAAAATTAAACACAGACAACTGGGAAAAGTACTTGCAACACTGTAACTTGTTTGTGATTCATAGTCTAAATACATTATAAAATTTTACAAATAAATTAGAACAATTTTAAGAAATCAATATAAAAATAGAAAATTATGCATTGAGACAATAATCATGAAAAATATTTGCCAACTTTTGCTTTCAAATTGGTACATAAAAAACAAATTAAGGAGTCAGCAAGACTGGTGATTGAATAGGGACAATTTTCCAAGAAAGTTGTATCAATTTCTACTTTTTTCAGAGTGTTGATGAAGGTAGAAATTGGTAACATTTTCTAGAGGATAACCTGTCAATAAATATCAAAAACCTTATAAAGTGCTCTCTGTAAGGACTGACGAGTTTTACTTCTAGGAATTTAATATAAGAAAATAAGCAGAGATGTAAACAAAGTTATTTGAGCAAAGATAATCTTGACTTTTTTATTTACTACAAATAACTATGCTCCACCATAAAATATTTATTAAATACATTTTGAGACACCCAAAATATAGGTTATTTTACAGATATCACAGTAATATTTTAGAAGCATATTTAATATTATGAATAAATGCTGCTCTAGGCTATTAAGAAAGAGAAAAGTGTTGTTTAAAAAGCAGTATATATGGTATATTCCCTATTTCTAGCAAATTATTCATGGGAATAAGACCGAAAGTGTATATACCCAATAGTTCAAAGATATTTAGTCTGAAGTGTGAGACTATGGGAGATATTTTCTTCTTATGCTTTTTACAATTTTCTAAATTATACATGTATATATATATATAAAAGATATTACTTGAATGATTTATTAATCTATTATGTAAAATAAAAATATAACCTGAAGGAAAAGCTTATTGATGCTACTATTTTTTCTCTTTAGGTTTCTCTTTTGCCAACAGTTTTTTGAAAGAATACAGACATTTTATAACCTAATTTTTAGAATAAAAGCTTCTACGTGAACCAGAATACATATTTACGTTTACTCATTTTGTAACTGTGAGCACCTGTCGCATTGACATAGAAACGCAGTGCAGTCAGACCACATTTTCAGATGATTGGCCACTTTGTTAACAATGTTTCCTTCTACTTAATCAAAAATAATCCGTGTAAACCATAACTAAGAGTGATGCCGTAATCACATCTTCCCTTTCTCTCAGGTTCATCACATTACAGCTAAGTATGAAGCAGTAAAGTCTTTTTTGGTGTTGAAAACTGGGAAACACTTTGGTTTCCAGTGGAAGTTATTCCTTTTATAGTCTCTAAATGCTAAAATATAAAGTTGTCTAAATTTGCAAACAAAGTTTAAATTTTAGGAGTCTATATTGAGAACTACTCCAGACCACTTCTCTTTTTTATCCTGTGCTCCTTAATCATTCTGGTCACAGAGACTTGAAAGTGTGGTGTGAGTGTGCGTGTGTGTTTGTGTGTATCAGCCCCAAGGATGTGCTTCTGTGGTGCCGTTGCCCTTTCAGAGCTCCTGTGGACCCACTGAGTGGCCTCCAGCCCAGCCTCCTGGAGGCCCAGCCTCTCCTCTCTCCCCTGTTCCCCCTCCCACACACAAGTTCCCTTGACAGCACAACCTCAGCCAGTTACTCACACAAGAGCCTCCACCTCAGGCTCTGCCTCTAGGGGACTCAAAGGAAATCACATTCTTTTAAGCTTTTTTAAAATTCTTTAAATGAAGACATCTCTATATTAAAAAGTTGTACCCTCTTGGGGACCAGCCCTGTGGCCAAGTGGTTCAAGCACACTCTGCTTCGGCAGCCTGGGTTTGCGGGTTCGGATCCTGGGTGTGGCCATACACCACTCGTCAGTCATGGTGTGACGGTGACCCACATACTGAATAGAGGAAGATTAGAGGTTAGTTCAGGGTGAATCTTCCTCAGAAAAAAAGTGTCGCCCTCTTTCCTCCTCAATCAGAAGATGCTAAGCATCACTTAACAAAGCTTGTTTTTACTCTGTTTTTGGAGCAGGCTAAGGGGTGCGGCACCTTTGCTTCCTGTGCTGGCTGCCGTACCACAGCTGCCGGTGGGCTTTCCCGCCCCCCCTGGTTACTATTTCACACACACAAAAGAACCGAGCTTGTGGACTATGGAGTTCAGAGTGAGGAATCTGAGGATGCTATTTGCCTACTTGTGGTCTTTCTTATGTTGAAAGTTCAGATTCTCTAGGTAAAAAAGAGAGAGCGCACCCACCCCAGTGAATTGTGTCTAGCTCTGTAAGTGCAGACAGAAACTCTGCTCCCAGGAATGAATGACAGTCTGAATTCCTTATAAACAGCTGTTGTTCCCAGCTATGACTCCCTTCGACAGACCCTCAGTCTACTTGGCTCCTCTGAATACGTAAAGTAGCAGCTCTTACAAATGAAAAGTATCTCATTTGTTTTCTTAAGCAGACGCTACACACACACACACAAACATCACACACACATACAAACTCACACACACACCACACACAAAATACACTACACACCACAATGCACAGAGGCACAAACATCACCACACACACATTCACAGATGCGCAAACACAGGCACATACACACAACACACGTGCAAACACACACAGGCTTTCTTTGAGGCAAGTAGATTTTGAGTGATTAGAGTTGTGATCTTGAGACTGTTTCTTTTTCTCTTTCTCCATAAATTAAAATCATTTCAATTAACGATTGAGTCAAGAGTTTACACCTGTCCCTACATTAATCATTTCCAGAACTCAGTGTCATTAGAATTCTCTTACACGATATGCCTCTTTGGCAATGATGCTTGTTTGGTTTGATTGAGGTGTTGGGTGAATTAGAAGTGACCTCATCAGAGAGAAATGGCCGAGTGGGTTGGAAGTGGGTGAAAGCTTCCTCCCACGGAGAGCAGAAGTGCCTGAGGGCACAGTCCTATTAATTTATTCAAGGTTTATGTGTTTCATGCAATTAAAAGAAATCTTGAATGGTTAGCCTCCACACCCTAACGGGTGCCTTTTCTGTCAGGGTGAAATATGTAGTACTATAGAAAAAGCAGTGTTAAGAAAGGTTACAATGTTCATAACTGTACAGTTAGTTCTATCTATTTTTCCCCAGAGTTCTTGGATGATCATTTTCTCAGGCTCAGTTTTAATTGCTTTATGTGTGTATGGTATTTATACAACTATGTTTAAGTCTCAGAGAAGGAAACGGTCCTTCATGTTACTTTCTGAGGTTTATATTACACCATGAGCTATATCACCCCAGAATGGAGTAAGCTTGCTTTCCACTACAAAGGCCAAACTTGCGACACTAACTTACAGGTAAGCGCAGTGCTCTCACGGCCCCGAAGTCTTCCTGCTTAGTGCTAAGGATACGGTGCTCAGGACTCTTGTAGGATGCGCGCTGCCAGAGTGCACTTCTGACCCACGTCCAGGTCTAAGGCAGCAGGGCCCCCCCTGAGCTGAGAGACGGAAGCAGACGGGGCTCTGTAGGGCCAAGCCATCCCCATGAATCTGCCACTGGCTACCCGGAGGGGCTGCATTGGCTTTGCCAGTTCAACAAAAGTTTGTAGAGGTAAGTGTTGGAGCGGAAGGCCAGACTCCAGCTGTGACTCTATCAATACAGTCAGAGCTGAGGCATGGAAAGTAAGCAGGCAGGTGGGTGGGTGGGCCCGGCCATCCGGTGGGGGGTGCTGTGCAGGTGCGACGCCCCGGGCTGCTCTCCCAACACCCCTTCCTAGAACGATCTGTGCTGTTAGGAATCTCTGAGGCTTCTGTGTTACAAGACACCACCAGCAAACACGTCTAACTCTTCCATTGCAGCTTATCTCTGTGCCAATCTGTATCCATAAATAAACTGTGCATTTCTGGGTCCCGGGTCCAGGGCAGGGGCCCAAGACAAAGCCTGAAGCATGTGTGGGCGGCATCCTGCTCTCCAAGCCGGGGAGTCAGACAGCCTCGAACAGGACTGAGCTGCCGGGCATTCCTCAGATGTGGGCGTGCTGCATTTCCCCGGAGAGGGGTCTGCAAACTCTTGCCTGCGCCTTGGGGTTGAAGCTCGTGACTGTAGGTCTAGAGCACTCATCCAAGCCCCCCTCCCCTGGTGTCACAGAGGAGACTTCGCCCAAATTATTAAAGTTCAGTGGGCTCAGTCCCACTCTGACACAGAAAATCTCTGGAAATGGGAAATTTCCTGAGGGAAGTTTCCAACATCCCACCCCCTCTTTGCCGAAACACGGGGCCTGTGGTCTCCACCCTCAGACACGGCATCGCCTCCTCCAGATGCTCAAACCAGAAGCTTTACAGTGTTCCTTCCTTCCTCCATCCTTCCCTCCCAATATCCCATACAACAGCCAATCCTGTGGATTTAGCTCAAAATGCACCTCAACCAACTGCCTTCTCTCCCTCTTCAGTGCCCCACCATGGTCCCAGCCACCCCATCTCCTACTCCGATCCCTGCAGCCGCTGGGCAGTCCTGCCTGTGCCTGCTCTTGCCCCCAAGGAATCTCCACCATTGTTTGAATGACCTTTGACCCTGACATGGCTCCCAGATGCTTCAAACAAACAGTGGCCTCCCCACACCTCTCAGGATAGGAACTGAGCTCCATCCCGAGGCCTCTCAGGTCCCCTCACCCCACAGCCGCTGGCCAGCCCTCGGCCCCCACTCACTGATTCAGCCCCGCGGTCTCCGACTGGTCCTCCAGAGTGCAAGCGTGGGTCTGTTTCAGGGCCCCAGACACACGTTCTCTCTCCTGGGGCTGCTCTTGCCTTCTCTAGACTTAGCCCACTCCCCATCTGTCAGGATTCTCCTTCCTTCACATCCTTCTCTGCTGCGTGACCCCCTCCAGGGCTCCTTCCCGTCTTCAGAGCGCTCGCCAGGCTTTGCTGCTTCTCACTTGTCTACTGATATTGTGCTCACTGCAGGGCCTCCACGGAGCACAGGGCACCTCACCTCTCAGTTCACCACTGTGGCTCAGTTCTAGTGGAGCACGTGGTCTGTGGCAGGTATGCAGCACGTGTGAGCTGATGGGGGGAGGGAGGGCAGGGGAGAGGGAAGGTTGGAGGAAAAGAAGGAAGGAAGGAGGGAGGGAGGGAAGGAAAGAAGAAGAGAAGGAAGAAAGGCAGGCAGGAAGGTGGGAGGGAGGCAGGGAGGATGGAAGCAGGGAGGAAGGCCGGCTGGAGGAAGGTGAAAGGGAGGGTGATGGATGTGAGGAAGCTGTTGGAGGCCCCTGGAATTTTCCTTTGGTCTGTGAAGAGGGAACAGGTGATCCAGGTCCACTCTACTCACAGTGCGCTCTGGAATGAGCAACTGAGGTAAGTTCTGGGGTCCCGCCCACCCAACTCGACCAGGATCTCTGGGGGCAGGTGCTTTTCAAACGATTAGTTTGTTCATTAACGCTGAGAATCAGGGGCTCGGGGATGCACAGGGCGTGTTTTCATCATCTCCCCACAGGCGGCCTGTAAAGGAAGTTTGGGCAGAGGAGCCACGGGGCTCCGGAGGGACCCAGGAGTCCTTGGGCTCTTGTCTCGGGGCTGCCTCCTAACCCGGAATCTGGTGTGTCTGTCTCCCCACTGCACTCTGCCCTGTCCCGTTAGACAATCTTACATTTCTCAATGCGGTGGAGGGTGGAGCGCAGGCTGGGCACCAAGCAGAGGCTTTCCGAATGCAGGGTGAGGGCTGCCACCTCTGCGCTGGGCCATGGGCTTCGCTGTCTCTGGACGGTCTCTCCCAGCCGGCGGCCGGGAGCAGGGGAGCTGACGGGTCAAGGGGCCCTGCTGCTCCAGTCTCTCTCTCTCTCAATCCACACTGTTTCCCACCACTCCTTTCTCTAGTAGCTTCTTTCTTTCAGCACACACACATGCTGAACTATTTTAACTTGTATCTTCTACGTGTGTGAAGTCAACTCACCCACTCTCACTCACTCACACTCACACACACACTCACACACACAGTTGGTTGTTATTCCCTGTACAGTTTTCTCCTCTGTGAACTGCTCCGTATTCTTATGCATTTCATCTCTATGCCAAAGTCTCATCCCACCAATCCACTGAAATGTTTGACAAATATCACCCGACTTCCTAATTGCCAAAGACAAGGGAACATTTTAAAAATCCTGTTTTCAATACTGATTTCCACTGTTTGCCCTTGTGCCTCCTCCTGCCTTGAAACTTCTCTTCTGCTTTCCTGTAGCACCACCTCCCCGCTCTGCCTTCTCTCTCCTTCCCTGGCCTTCTCAATGTCCCCAGCCTCCCTTCCTGGTCCACACATTGGATGTCGTGTCCCCCTGTGCACTCCCGCAGGTCTCTGCCTGCCGCCCTGCAGCCCCTTGGCTGAGCTGCCTCACGAGTGGTCCCACAGCTGCCCTCCCATCTGCGAGGCAGTCTCACTGAGCACAGCCTCATTCCTCCCACTGCCCAGCAGGACGCCAGGGTCCATCCTGTCCGTCCTGTCTCCCAGACCCTCTGTCTGCCCCTCTGCTCTGAACCGTCTGCTCTGTGTGTCCTTTGTCCTGTCTCACCTAACTGGCCTCCCTGCTCCCCTCCAATCCCTCCTCCTCACTCAGCCAGAAGGAGCCCCCTGAAACCCAACTCTAGTAATGTCGCATCTCCACTTAAAACCTCTCCATTCCTCCCCACAGTTCACAGAACATGTGCTGTGCACTGCACCAGATGCCCCCATGGTTCATCCTGCCACCCCTTCCCCTCGCCGTGGAGCCCATGTTCTGGTTACACAATAGCAAGTCCCCCATCGGGTCCCCACTGTTCTACCCCACAGGTGGTAGTCCATGCTGCTGCCCTACAGCAGCCTCCACCCCTTGCCCCGTCTCCCTGCTTTGTCCCCTGCACACTATACATGTGGGACGCTCAGCTGCACACACTGTTACTCTGTATCACACACTTTGTGCAACTGTCTCTTTCTCATGGGCTGAGTTTCCTCACGGAGGGCACCGCACACATTCCTCCCAGGTTTCACATGCTGAGATGCCCACCCCTCTCAGCTATTTGTGGAAGGAAGGAAGGAACCAAGAATGCGGTCAATTGACAAATCAATGAGAATTAGGCAGAGAGAGAGGAAACAAGTTTTCTTGAGGAAACAAGTAGCAGAAAGTGAAAGATAGTGCAAAAAGTCTATTAGGGATGAGATTGAGAACAAGTTACGATAACTAAGTTCTAAGAGATGGAGAAAACATCTTCTCAATGCAATTCATTGACTTTAAAGAAATAGAGGTTGTGTTAGTTTTCTGTTGCTGCCATAACAAATCACCACATGCTTTGTGCCTCACACATCACCTGGTCAGCTGGGTCCTGCTCTAGGCTCCCCCACTAGGCTGAGATCAAGGTGCCACCAGTTGGACACTTATCTGGAGGCACTGGGGCAGGGTCTGCTTCTAGCCTCATTCTGGTTGTTGGCAGGGTTCAGTTCCCTGCAGTTCCAGGACGGGGGTCCATTTGGATGGATGGATGGATTGATCGATTGGTGGATACATGGATGATGGATGGATGGATTGTGGATGGATGGATGGTGGATGTATGAATGATGGATAGGTGGATGGATGGATGGATAGATGAGTGGTTGGTAGAGAGATTGGTGGATATATGGATGATGGATGGATGGATGGTGGATGGATGGATGGTGGATGTATGAATGATGGATAGGTGGATGGATAGATGGATAGATGAGTGTTTAGGTAGATAGATTGGTGGATATATGGATGATGGATGGATAGATGGATGGTGGATGGATGAATGATGGATAGGTGGATGAATGGATGGATAGATGAGTGTTTGGGTAGATAGATTGGTGGATATATGGATGATGGATGGATGGACGGATGGTGGATGGATGAATGATGGATAGAGGAGTGGTTGGATGGATAGATTGGTGGATATATGGATGATGGATGGTGGATGGATGAATGGGTGGCAAGTGATGATGGATTTGGGGGTAACCCCAGATATGTGTTTTTCCCTTTCATACCATATGTCCCGGGGGGGTCCTGGGAGAGGTCAGATCTGATGAGCGTCACTGAACTGCTTTACTATAACCCCATTTCTGGACTCTGAAGATGCAGCCATGAACCATAGTGTCATGGATGGAATATTCTCACCCATTCTAGGTTCTTTCCACTCTGTACTCTTTCAGTTTCCTGCACTTGCTTGGAAATCACTTACTGTCCCATAAACAAATCCTTCTTGTTTGGAGGAGTCTCTGGGGTCAGCCATGGCCCACCCTAAATGCCCTGGACAGCCAAAGAGGGCCAGCATCACATGGGCCAAAACTTCACCCTCTTTTACCAGAGGGTGCTTCCCTGGGAGTCTGCATGGTACAAGGACCACAGTGACCCGTGCGTGCTGCAGAGAAGTGGCCTCTCCTCCCTCCCATTCTGTGCATGAAGTCCAGCTTTCTTCCCCGTTGGTGGGTGGAGTCAGCAAAGCCCTTTCACAGGTGAAGTCCCCTGTATGGGAATCAGGGGCCTCTCAGAGCAACGGTCAGGAGCACAGGCCCTGGATGTGGGTCGGGTCCTGGCTCGGCCACGGTGTTGGGCAAGGAGCCTCAGTTTTCTCACATGCAAAGGGTGGGAAGGACGCCCATCCCCTGGTTGCTGTGAGGAATGAAGGAAAGAGTGCGTGTGAAGTCCTATTGTACAGAAAGCCCTCCATAAATGCTGGCCATCTTTATTCCTCCAAAAGGGAAGAGCTTCCATGTTAAGTGAAACTGACACCGTGGGACATGTCTGCAGAGGTGAAAGATTCAGGGGGAGGGAGAGGCTGGGCTGCAACCCCGAGTTCACTCTCCTCTCACTGCAGGTCACACGTGTATTCCTCCTTCTGTTATTATGGACTGGAGCAGGGAGGTGAGATTTTACATTTTAAGTTATACCCTACAGTGGACACAGACATACATCTTACTTCATCCCCATTGAAAGAACTGAGGATGTTTACATTTAAAACAAAAAAGAACTTTATTTAAAAATACTAGAAAGAAGCAGAAAGAAAGGAATTCTAGAAAACATGCTCACTAGTAACACGGGCAGTTTCCCAGTGACTGTTTCTCAGCTGGGGAATCTAGCCTGTCAGTGTTGAGGTGGTCCCTTGCAGGTGTGGAGGTGGTCCCTTGCAGGTGTGGAGCTACTCCCTTGTACCTGTGGAAGTGCTCCCTCTAGGTGTTGAGGTGGTCCCTTGCAGGTGTGGGGGTTCTCCCTAGTAGGTGTGGAGGTGGTCCCTTGCACACGTGGAGTGCCCCCTTACAGTTGTGGAGGTGGTCCCCTGCAGGTGTGGAGGTGCTCCCTCTGGGTGTGGAGGTGGTCCCTTGCAGATGTGGAGGTGGTCCCTTGCAGGTATAGAGGTGCTCCCTCTGGGTGTGGAGGTACTCCCTCTGGGTGTGGAGGTGCTCTCTTGCAGGTGTGGAGGTGCTCCCTTGCAGGAGTGGGGGTGCCTCCTTGCAGGTGTGAGGATGCTCCCTTGTTGATGTGGAGGTGCTCCCTCTAGGTGTTGAGGTGGTCCCTTGCAGGTGTGGAGCTGGTCCCTTGTACATGTGGAAGTGCTCCATCTAGGTGTTGAGGTGGTCCTTTGCAGTTGTGAAGGTGGTCCCTTGCAGGTGTGGAGGTGCTCCCTCTGGGTGTGAAAGTGGTCCCTTGCAGGTGTGGAAGTGGTTCCTTGCAGGTGTGTAGGTGCTCCCTTGCAGGTGTGGAGATGCTCTCTTGTAGATGTGAGGGTGCTCCCTTGTACTTGTGGGGGTGCTCCCTTGCTGGTGTGGAGGTGGTCCCTCTAAGTGTGGAGGTGTTTGCTTGCAGGTGTGGAGGTTCTCCCTTGCAGGTGTGGGTGTTCCCCCTTGTAGGTGTGGAGATGCCCTCTCCAGGTGTGGAGGTGCTCCCTTGCAGGTGTGGAAGTGCTCCTTTGCAGGTGTTCAGGTGCTCCCCCGCAGGTGTGTAGATACTCTCTTGTAGGTGTGGGGGTAGTCCCTCACAAGTATGGAGGTGGTCCCTTACAGGTTTGATAGTGCTCCCTCCAAGGTGTGGAGGTGCTCCCTTGCAGGTGTGGAGATACTCTCTTGCAGGTATGGAGGTGTCCCCTTGCATCTGTGGAGATACTCTCTTGTAGGTGTGGGTATGCTCCCTTGCAGGTATGGAGGTGCTCCCTTGCAGATGTGGGGGTGCTCCCACGCAGGTATGGATGTGATCCCTCACAGGTGTGGAGATACTCTCTTGTAGGTGTGGGTGTGCTCCCTCAGAGGTGTTGGAGTGCTCCCTCACAGGTTTGGTGGTGCTCCCTCACAGGTATGGAGGTGGTCTCTTGCAGGTGGAGGTGCTCCCTTGCAGGTGTGGAGATACTCTCTTGCAGGTGTGGGGGTGCTCTCTTAGCTTGCACCTGCCATGCTCACCTCTGCTCTGGATTGGCCGATGTTTGCTGAGCCCTCCGCTGCACTGAGGGCAGGTTTTGTGTGTCTTGTTCTGTGCAGTTTTCTGGAGCCTAGAACAAGGCTGGGACAGAAGAGCTCCGTGATTAACCTTTGCTTTTTCAGAAAGGTCACCTTCCCGCCTCCCCGTCCTCAGACCCGGTGCAGTTCTTTGCTGTGGTGCTGTCAGACTTTCCCACGTCGGTGCCGAGAACACCGTGGAATTGCTACAGAAGTAACAGGCGGATGGTGTTCCCAGCCTCAGCACCAGTCCCTTCTTAAGGAAGGACAAACCGCTCCGGTGAGGGATGGACATTCTCACAGGGAGCAGTCAGACCATCCAAGGGGCCCACAGACGAGGAGCCTCTGTGGTGACAAGAGCCACATGCTGGAGGCATGGGGGCCCAGCCCAGCCCAGCCCACGTGGCCTCTCCTCCATCTGGGCACAGGCATGGCTGTGGGTCTGGGCAACCACTGCCTGGTCAACGCCCTCTCTCAGCACCACCCTTTAGGTGTCTGCCCCTGCTCAACCTCTCTTCCCACCCCGCACAGGGCTCTGCTTGGTCTAGCTGTCGGAATGACCCTGTGGGTTGCCCCCACAGCGTCCTCTGCTGCTTTGGGAGAACTCCCTCTGGATTCTGAGGATGGAGGTGGGGGAGGAAGGAGACTCACTCTGGACCTGCCTCTGGGCTGATCTAGAAGGGCAACCTCCTCTATTAACTCTTCCTGTCCTGGAGTGAGTTTATGGAATGCTTCTTCCTGTCACGTTAGCCTTGGGAGACTCCGGGCTCTGAGCAGGTGTGTGTGTGTGCGTGTACACATGTGCACACATGTGTAAATATGCATGTGCTGTGTGTGGTGAGGGTAGGGGCTTGAGGACCCCCATCACAACCATGAAAGGGGGTGCAGTGCATCCAGAGGGGCTGGAGTCCAGACGCTGGACTGCCCGCGTCCCCTATCTCTGGCCTTGAACAGCGTCTCCCTGCCTCTGTTTCCTTCACCTTCTGAGAACCAACCAGGACGAACAATGGCTGACGTAAATGCTTCCCTCAAATACGAAGCCTGCTGGGTCTAGACACATCCTCAGTGCACATGTCCCCCAAACAGTGGAGTGGACGGACCCTCTCCACCACACGTGGGAAAGACTCCTTCCTTCTGTCTCTTTCCCATGCTGCCTCTTAGGGGTGCTCTGGGCCATTTCTGCCCTGCGGGGCATATTCCAGGGACTGCGTGTCCCGGCACAGTGGGAGGAAGAACTGAAGAAGCTCAGCTGGAGCCAGAAACCCGCCCCCAGCCTCGCAGAGCCGGAAGCCACCTTGGGAAGGTCTGGCCTTGCTGGCATCTCGGGTTCGGAGTCCATACCTGGGATACCTAAAGAAGAGAATATTGTGCTCATCCTGGAGGGAGCCATTGGGAAAGGACACCTGAGCACATCATGGATGTCCTCCTCAATTTCAGGATGTGTCCTTGGGTGGGCAGAATTCCCAGGAACCTTCCCTTTGAATAATCCCTCTCTTTTGAGCCGGAGTGGAACCTGAGGATAAGATGAAATGTTCTCACGATTACGCTACATTGTAACAAAGTACGCTACATTGTAACAAAGGGAAACCATCCTGATCTGGCAAGCCTATAAAAGCATGTTTTTCTCCTGCTGGTGGCAGAAAACACACTCCCAGAGTAAAGCTCCGGCTGGCTGGAGGAAAGCAAGCATCCGTGAACTTCCCACGGGGGCCACATGGAAGGACGTGAGGGGGCCTCCAGGACCGAAGTGTGAGCCCAGGCGACAGCCAGCAAGAGAACAGGACCCTCAGTCTTGCAATTGTAAAGACGTGACTTCTGCCAACAGGCAGTGAGCCTGCAGGAGGGTCCTGGGCACCAGTTGAGGATGCGGCCCCACTGACACTTGGCTTAAACCTGCTGAGAACCTGAGCAGGGGGTCCAACCACATGACGCCTGGACTGCTGACCTAGAGAAACCGCCAGATCATAAACTGACACTGTTTTAACCCACTAAGTGTGTGATCCTGTTACTCAGCGATAGATAACTAATGTGGAAAGCTCTGGTTGTGGCCAGAACCCTAGAGATACCCAGAGAACCTGAGTTTAAATATTTTGCAAATAGTCAAGGTAACTACAAGAGGCCTTCTGTAATCTGACAGTTATCTTCAAATCAGCACCTTACATTTAGTGTTGGCAAGTCTTGTGTAATCTCCTGAAAGTCTTTCCATGACAGACTGAAACGGGCTGTTTTTTTGGTGAGGAGGACTAGCCCTGAGCTAACATCTGATGCCAATCCTCTCCTTTTTTCTTGAGGAAGAGTGGCCCTGGGCTAACATCCGTACCCATCTTCCTCTGCTTTATATGGGACGCTGCCACAGCATGGCTTACCAAGTGGTGCGTCGGTGCGCGCCAGGGATCCAAACCTGCAAATCCTGGGCTGCCGAAGCGAGCACGCACACTTAATGGCTTGCGCCACTGGGCCAGCCCCGGGCTTTTTTTTTTTTTTTTTAAATCTAATAATCCGAAAGACTCAGCATAATGTTGCATTGTACTGGCTAATTTTTTTGGTGACTCATTTTAAGCTCAATGAAAATCCTAAAAGGATTAATGAATTCATATGTGTTTCATGTTTTGAGATATCCAATATGCAGGAGCAAATATTATTAAAATGAGAATTATACTGTGATTGCGTGTAAGGCTTACAACTATACATGTTTTAACACTTTGAACATCTGACTTGCCAGGGGGAATTCCAATGATACGTATTACAACTGAACTATCCAAGTGCATTTACAGTTGTAACCCGCAAGAGCCTGAGAAAAGCACAAGGGTAAGTGTTGCAGCCTGCGAGTGGTTTCCCTAATTGCCCGGTCCGTGTGGCCTGCCCTGTTGCAATACTTGGCATCTTTCACTTGCTTGCTATTTCACAAGAGCAGGTATGAATGTGTCTATTGAGAGAAAAGTCATCCTTTTGATTTTTATTTATTAAGCCTTTTACAAGGGACTTTTTCCTTTTGGTTATCAAAATGAAATATTCATAGTCCATCTGTAAGCATGTTCTACGCACACCCCACTTTTGGTGGCATCTTTCCTAGTTAAGATTGACCCGCAGTCAGTCCACACCAGCACCACTGCCCGATCTAACCCCTGTGAGCACCCATGGCACATGCTGATGGGGAAGAGGAGACGCCTCCTCAGGGAGAAGTCCGAACACTGTGCATCCTCAGTCTCATTCCTAAGATGTAACTGTCAAGGGAAAATTGACATCTCATTGGGTCTGGGGAGGACAGTGGAAGCACAAACGTGGTTTACTCACTGCAGGGAAAAAATAAGATAAAATTCGACGTTCCTAACTAGATGGTGACTGAGAGGAGCTGCTTCTTATGGAAAGTGTGGAGTGGGTGCTCATTACTATCCTGTGGGTGGGGTGATGTTGGTGTGTACTTGTGTTCGTACATATGGGTGTGGGTGTCATTTAATTCTAGAATGCAGCTTAATCAGGGCCCCTTGACTTGCTTCCAGAAATACTCTCATTTCCCTTCTGTGAGCTCATGCCCAAGGAGGCTTACCTAAGTATTCTATTAAGCAGTTTCTTAGTGATTTTATCTTACAGAAAAATTTAAATGCTTTCAAATTTTAAAAGTTTCCTCTCTCCAGCTGTCTTTGAAATATATATTCTGTTCAGAAGACAGGGTGATACCATCCCCTCTCCTTGGCCAAGGCATTTCTGAACAAGCCACACCCTTCCAAATTTACATTCTAGTAATCGACATGGTTTCCCCACCAAGCATGACTTCAAGTTCTTCCTGTTTATTAATTAGGCCTCAATTTGTTCTCAGGCCAATTTTCAAACGTCCTACATTTTTTAACCTACCTTTCTTTTCTTTCCATCAATCAACTATTCCCCAGATTTAATTAAAAGTGTATAAAGTGGGCAGAACATAGTGTGATGTGCTAAGAGACACAGGTGAGGGGGGAGGGAGAGAGGGAGTTCGTGTGAAGATGGGATCAAGGGCACACCCGTGAACAAGAAACTGCTTTTGTAAACAGCATATTGACAAGAGAAGAGTAACACGGCCATTCTGATCGCAATTTAAGTAAATTATCAATCATAAGACACCAGAAATCCACAAACAATGACTTTCTAGGAGGTATTACCAAAAGTCTGATATTTTCCTGAACAACAATAGGGAATGGTGGTGAGTAGAGATCTCTCCCATCAAGCTTCAGGGCAAACTTAGGAAACCGATCTTGTCTTTTAACCGGTTGATGTCAGCCAATTTATGAACAAAGAATTTCACAACCTCCGCCACTAAAGACGCTGTAAGCCAAGGAGCTGGTTTGAGGGGAGCTGAGCTCTGGAGATGCGCCCGGGCACGTCCTGGCTGTGAGTGTGGCTCATGCTGTGCGCCCCAGAGACCACTGGGCAATAGAGATGGGAGATGCTGCTGCTTTTCCTAAGGTCACCCAGAAAAACGCCAGCTGGGTTCGTGGGAAAGCATGGCGGCCCCAGATCATCATGGCAATTTGTTTTCTTAACTGTTTATTGAGACGTCCTTTTTGTAAATAGTGACACCTACGTCAAAATATTCGTTTGAGGAAAGCACAAACCCAGATCTGGAATAGAGGCGGTTCCTTCCATCAACCAGGAAGGAAAATTCTATAACCAGTGGATTTAATACTGAATGTGCTGATCCCAGCAATTTATCAAATTTTTGAGAAAAAATTATCCTTGCATTAATTGTGATTAAATCTGGGAATTATTCAAAGTAATAAACCATAGTTTAAGAGAGTAGAGACTTAAGAACTATCTTATGAAGTCGCATTCATTAAAAACATAATTTACTTACATAATTATAAAAATTCCTGAGTAGCAGAGCGCATGTGTTTTCTGCCCTTATCCCTCTCTTTTCTTTGAACTCTTCCTCAGCCCCAACACACACACGCATCTGCCTCCTTTGGGGACTGTCTTTCCATCCACCCCCATCCACCGGGGTGCTTCAAGAGCCACCTGTGGGGACCGTGTGTCCCTGAGTCCTGGCACAGACGGCTGGACCTGAGATGTCTCATGACCTCGGCTGGACCATGCAGAGCCTTCACTGGGAAGTGGAAATTGGGCGTCAGAGATTCTGGCCCTGCCTGGCTGTTCTGAAAGTATGAGCCATGACTTAGGGGCTGTGGGTGTTATCCATCTTCTCCCAGGTGTTCTGTAAGTCAAGAAAGGTGGCTTACAGCAAAAGAGAGACACTCAGATGCACCAGAGGTCAGAGGCAGAAGGGAATCCTGACAGCATTCCCGCCCCTGCTTCCGGTCGCTCCAGTTTGCCCCTTATTCTGAATTCTGAAGGTCATGCAAGTATCCTTTTATCAATTCTTCCATTGCTTTATACCCAATCAAATTAGATTTCTCTCACTTCCATCCACTGGAATCCTCACTAAAACCACGTGAAAAGAAATTCATAAGAATGTTCATAGCGAATATTTGTGCCTAATGGAATTGAGGTGGTTTTTATTTTCTATTAATTCCATGGCAAGAGATCTTCTTGAAGTTTTAATCTGTCTTCTCACAGTTTTAGGGGACTTTAAGAAGAATAAAATCAAAAACCAAACATTTTTCTAAAAAGAAAAAGAAAATAGCAGCGATTTCAAAGCCACTGAGTAAATTGGCTGTCTAATTTATGTCTTATAACACTGATGATTTTTATCATAATTATTTTCCATCACGTAACCAGATAAGACAATTAGAATTACACAGGACAGGTAGCATTTACCTGAACAATTGCTTCAGCATATTCTCAAGCTTGAGGAGCATCTATCCTAAAAATGAATTGACATATAATGAGATATTTGCTAATAGAAGCAAAATGCTGGTGTGTTATGACCAGACAAGTTGGAAGAACATTCTGAAAGGTCATTTGTTGGAAGATCCATTCCATAGCCAGACCCCATGCCAGCTCTTTCAGTACTTTTGTGTATTTTCCAGAGGTTGGCTTGGTCCAAGGATACAGTGGTCGACTCCTGTGCAGAGCTTGCAAAGAGATTACGCTCTCCGTGGGGGAACACACTTGCTACTGTGAATTCAAAATGCAACAAGGTTACCTTCTCTTTCTCAGGTGTGTGTGCAGAGAAACACAGATGCTCTGCTGAATCAGAGGTAAGAGTGCCATCTACTGAATCAAAGACCTCATTTCCGGCGGCCATAGCAGATCCTCGGAGACCTCCCACCCAGGAGCCAGCGGCTGGAACATGGAGATCCTGATGGAGCACAGAACAAAGACAGCAGGACAGCCTATGGCTAAGGCACTTGTCAGCCCAGAGTGCTTACTAGCAGAAAGGAGCATTCTGAAACAGAGGGCTGTTATTTGCTGGTTCAAAAGATGATTATAGCAACTTATTTGAGAAGATGCATGGATGCAGAGTCACCAAGAGTCACTGGGGAGAGAAGAATGTACGTGTGCAGTGGGGAGGCTCTGTGGGCATGACCTGTTCCAGAGAGCTGGGGAGGGCGCCGCCTGAGCCCAAGTGCACACAGTTCAGAAAGGAAGAAGACACCCTTCACACTACCTGGCCGCGGATACGGATGGGTGGCCCTTGCCCGGAACAAGGAAGGACCACACCCATGACTGAGGTTCCAACTCCAGCAGGACGTGTGTGTCTGTGTCCTGGGCATTAATATACCCACTTTCCCTTAGTTTCTCTGTGGGCAAATCATGGGTGACAATAAGGTACCCTTCGTTTGCCTCACATCACTATGGTGAAACTAATTTGCTCATGTTTTAAAGAGCCTTTAAGATGCTAAGTGTTATTATTATAATTGTTGCATAAAACTCCTGAAAGAGCACAGGGAGCCTGACGTCGACATGCTTCATTCTCACTTAGTTGTGGAACCACTCCTCTCCTGTAATGTGTACAGCCATGTAAACTTACAGCAGCTCATTCCATGCCCAGACTCCAGGACGAGGCTGTGGCAGCACTGTTTTCGGCCACGTGTTTGGACTTTGGATGCTTTCAGGTGTATGTTCACAGACAGAGGGTTCTGGAGGGTCGTGAAGGGAAGAGATTCCCCTGTTGTAAGTCTCCTTCAATTTCTGAGGAGTTAGGATTGAGTTAATAGGACACAGAAAATGGGACCAAAATTGGAAATGTAATATTTGGAGAAATAGCCCCAAATTCCAAGTGAAAAGTGAACGAGGAGGCCTCTCCCCACCCTCGGGTGTGCTTAGAAAAGATGGGAGCCAAGTGGTACCGAGGCTCCTGTGTGATCGTGCTTAGGTTATTTCCTTTTCTGGTGAACCACCAGGAGATACATATTACCCTCGTGCTTCCAACACGGGACGGGTTACATCCTGGGGGCTTGCCTGGCCTTTAGAGCATGGAGAAACACTCGTCAAGGTTGCCAAGACTGTGTGCAGCTCAGCCACTGCTTTCACAAGGGGACTCTCAGGGCCCTGGGGTCCAGAATGGAACCACCTTGAGATGCAACCATCAGGTGACTCCTGGGCACCTCTCAATTTCAGAGAGGGCTCATTCATTCATTCTTTCACTCAACACATAATTGGTGAGTGTCCAGGAAGTTGCTGGGGATAGCACAGAGGCCCTGCAAAGAGCCTTGGTCCCAGCAGAGCTGACACTCCAGCTGAGACAGACATTTTAGGATTGATAGGAATTAGTTATTTAATGACAACTATGATAACGTTCCATAAAAGAGAAAGAAGGGGCATTTTGAAAGCATAAAACAAGATAACTTGACTTAGTCTCTGCTTGGAAAGTCCTCCTGGAGGAAGACTTAACATTATGGGGAAGGATATGTGGTTCCAGGCAGAGGGGCAGCGTGTGCAAAGGCCCTGAGGTCATAAGGAAAGCATGAGTTCAAGAAACCACTAGTGTACCTGCAGAGAGAAAAGATGATATGGGATGAGGCTGGAATTTAGCCAGGAGCTGGACAAGTAAGAGCCCTAAAATCAGGGTAAAGATTAGGTGTTTATCCAACTAGCAAAGAAGTCATGACAAGCTTTTAAGCCAGAGAGTGATACGGCCAAATGGATGCCTGGAGGGGTGCAGATGTGGCATAAGAGAGTAAGGAGATCGTGGAAGGGGCCTGGGTGACTGGAGACAGAGCAGGGAGTTGAGAATGATAAGAGGGAAAATTGCCAGGGCCATTTCACACTGGGGTGAACTGAGGCCATCTGCGGGGAAATGGGAGGAGACTGGGCTGCAGGCAGCCTCCCTCCCCTCCCCGCTCCCCTTCCTCCCCCCTCCTCCCTCCTCCCCCCTTCCTCCTCCTTCTTCTCCCCCTCTCCCCTCCTGCCTCCCCCTACCCCCTACCCCTCCTCCCTCTCCCTCCTCCTTCTTCCCCTTCCCCCTTCCCCCTCCCCTCCTCCCCTCCCCCACCTCGCCCTCCGCAGAAGCAGAAGCGGCCCCTTGCAGCTTGGGTCAGGCTCTGTCTGCACTTCCTCGCTAAACTTTCTTTTCTCCCGCCCCCCGTGACACAGAAACACACTCGCGTTTTAAACAGCTGGACGACACCAAGTGCACAGAACACAGTGAGTCTCCCACGCTGTCCCCTCTCCACGTGCCGCCTGTGCAGATGGGTCTGTGCTCACAGGCAGCTGGTCTCCTGGGGCGGCAGACGACGCTGGTCAGTGCTGTCGCCTCTGTGGTACCCACCTCTGTCCTGCACCCTCCCAGGTGGCTGCCGGGGGCTCGGTCACTGTTCACGTGTGTGTGTGCTCCAGTCAGGCCCCGGTCGGCGTGCCCACCAGCTGTGCCAGCCGTGCGCTCCAGCTCGGGGCTGGGGAGCCACAGCCCATCGGCACGTGCTCTGTTCCTGCTACTGGGTCCATGCGGATGCAGTCGCTGCGCCAAAAAACACCTTTTTTAAGTCGACACTGTCAGAATGCTTTCTGAAACGTCTTCACCAGTTTCCTTTTTCACCAAGTGTGCAAGAAAGCTCATTTCCTGCAATTTTGCCAATACTTGTCATTACACAGCTTAAAAACATGCCAATCTGCAGGATATGGGAAAAATATAGATATATATTTAATTTACTTTTTCCTGATACCTGTGAAGTCGAGCGTCTCTTGTTAGATTTTTAGCTATTTGTATCTCCACTCCTCTGCATTTCTTTGCTCATATCCTTGCTGCTTTTCTGTCGGATCATTGCCTTTTATTATTGATTGGTACTAATTCTTCATGAATCGCGGTTATTATTTCTTTTGTCTGTTACAGATCTTGCAAATATTTCCTTCCAAATGTTTAACTTTGTTTATCATTTCAGAAGCCTTTAAATAAATCTTAAAATATCAAATGTGGGGGCTGGCCCCGTGGCTTAGCAGTTAAATGTGTGCTCCGCTGCTGTCAGCCCGGGATTCGGATCCCAGGCACGCACCAACGCACTGCTTGTCAGGCCATGCTGTGGCAGTGTCCCACATAAAGTGGAGGAAGATGGGCACGGATGTTAGCTCAGGACCAGTCTTCCTCAGCAAAGAGAGGAGGATTGGCATGGATGTTAGCTCAGGGCTGATCTTCCTCACAAAAAAAAAAAAAAATCGAATGTGTCGATCTTTTATTTCTTGATTTCTTGGATTTTGTATTTTGCTCAGGAAATCCTTCTTCATTAAAAATTATTAAAATAATCTTTTATCTTTTCTTCAGTTTCATTTTATATGTAATCACATGTCTTTATAAGATAGAGTCTAATGCAGGTATGGTAGGAGGTAACAAGTGACTTTGTTATTATTATTTTTATTTTCAGGTAGAGGCTCTTTGTTAAGTGCTATCACTGATGATACAATGCCCGCTTTGTTTATTTATGTTGGTGTTCACTTTTGTTCGCTGACTCACATATTCATGATTCCACAAACGTGTATCAGCCACAGCCAGGCCTGTCCCAGCTGCTGGGGACATGGTGGTGAGTCCCTGTCCTCAAGGAGCTCCGTTCCTTCTGAACGACAGATGAGAACCAGCTCAGCCACGAATCTATAATAAGGCAGGTGGTGACCTGTGCTGAGAACAAACCTAAACCTGGCAGGGAGCAGGGGGTGATGTGGGTTCTGTGGCAGAAAAGGAAGGAAGTTGAGTTTCTGTGGGAGGGAAAAGGCTGCACTGCTCTGATGTCTTGGGGGACAGGAAGCAGGGGACGTGTCCAGCTGGAAGGGGACCCTGGGGACTGTGAGCCCTCTGCACGGGAGAGTCCCGGGATGCATTATATCCAGCTTGATTTCAGTTGTGTCCCTGCACCACAAACGCCCTGTGTCCCCAAGTATTCCAGGAGGCTGGCGACCCCCTCAAACACCTTGGGTCCTACAGAGGAAAGCGGGGAGAACCAGCGGATTCTGATGGGCAGGAGGAGGGAATGGCAGAGGAGGGTGAGGCTGGAGCGAACTGGGGCCAGAGTGAGTGAGCACGCACACTCCACACACGCGCAGAGTCCTGCGGACTGAGCCCGCTTCATGCTTGCCTCAGTGCAGTCGCGTGGGAAGGGCCACTTCTCAGCCCGATCCTCTAAGTCTTCCTGTCTGGCCTGAGACCGCCACGTCCACCGTCGCCAGAGGCAGCATCCTCATGGCTGCTGCTTCCTCGGCCCTTACCCCGGTCTGGGCGACGTGCCGAGTACCTGACGCACGTTCTCTTATTTAATATGACGAATCTATGGGGCAGGTGAGGAAACCAAGGAGCAGAGAGGTGATGGCTGGGCTCACGGAAGGGACAGGGCTGGGGCTGGACAGGACATACACCCAGACTGTGCACGGGAGCCCACTATGGTGAGGGGGAGCTGCAACCCCTGCTCCGCCTGGACCCCCACTTCCCTCCAGCCTCCTTCTTCTTGCTGCCACCATCCTGAAACACCCTCTCCAGGCACCACCGCGCCCATTCGTGGGAGAGCTGAGGGTGGCCTTTTCCTTACAGCTTCTGCTGGAAGTTTTCTTCCATCCCCTGTGCTACCAAAGCATGTTGTGTGTGTGTAAAATATGAAGTCACATACAGTCACATATAAATATGTGTGTGTATTATACACATAGACACACTATACACACGACTTAATATTTTCCATATTTTTTGTATATATTTCTCTTCTCATCTTCTCTGCTCCACTTGTCTATATGTTCCTGAGGACAGGGATGGAGGCAGCAGCTGACAGAGCCCCCAGGTGGGGCAAATTGGATTTTGGGCACCAGGGAGGGTGGCTGAGGATTTTCCATGTACCCCTAAGGGTATGTCTCTCCAGGTGAAAGAGGCAGCTGTGTGAGAAGGGAATCCAATGGTGACCTCAGAATCCGTGTCTTTTTTAAGATTTTATTTGTATGCATCCATCCATCCATCCATCCACCCACCCATCCATCCATCCACCCATCCACCCACCCATCAACCCACCCACCCACCCACCCATCCACCCACCCATCCACCCATCCATCCACCCACCCATCCTTCCATCCATCCTTCCATCCATCTATCCATCCACCCACCCACCCACCCACCCATCCATCCATCCATCCACCCACCATCCACCCATCCACCCACCCACCCATCCATCCATCCATCCATCCATTCACCCATCCATCCATCCATCCATCCATCCATCCATCCATCCATCCATCTCCTAGCCACTAGGAGAGCAGTGAGCCTCGAGCTTAGGCCCAGGTGAGGCAGGCAGAAATGCACATTGATGGTTACAGTCAAGTGTATAAAGTGTACTGTGTGGGGTGTGCACAGGTGTGCAGGAACCTCTGGAAGGCCTCTCAGAACAGATGGGGGCTTGGGGAAGCTTCCAGAAGACACAACATGCTCTGAGTGCCACTGGAAGCGCCATGGGGAGTCACCATTGCAGAGCACTCAGGGCTGGTTTTCTCTGCATTTCTGACACTGGAGTGGAAAGGATTCTTGCACAAGAAAAAGCTATGACCCTCCCTTGCCCACCACCTGGGGCTCAGCACTGGCCTGGATTAGGTGCTCAGACTAGAGGGTCCTGTCTGGGAATGGTAGCAACAAGCACTCTGCTCTGGCTGAGTCAGGATCCGAATTCTCTGAGATGGAAACAAGGGCAGAGGACTCATTTCAAAGGCATGAGTGGGTTTTGCTTGCTTTTTTTTTCATAAGAGGGAAGCCTTGATCTCCTGAATCTGATCATTTCTTTCCTTGACTTGAAGGTGCATTTAGTCATTTAACTGAAAGGGGAGGCGGCAACAGGGAAAGAACATGTAGAATTACCCAAACCGCTGTCGATCATGGCGACTCATCCATTCATTCACTCATTTACTCACTCCTCCTGGTGGAGGAAGACAGACGGCACCTGGCTCAGGTGCCAGGTGGGACGCTGGCTGTGAGGAAGCCTGGGCTGTGTGTCTCTCCACTTGCACCAGGACATCCTGGTCAGGAATTTGGGCTTGGCGCTAACAGAAACGTCCTCAAGGGATTCTAGAGAGCTTGGTGACTGGGAGGATCAATGGCCATTGGAAAGGCATTCAGGTGAGGGACTAAAAGCAGACGCCAGGTGGGAAAGGAGCTCAGCTCTGCACTCTCCCCATGCACTGGCTTCTCAGCTCCTTTTCATGGGGGTCTTGGCACATCCCTGCGTGCATTCCTAGCCCCTCCACCCCACTCCTCTGCCACTTAGCGCCTGCTGCTCGCTCCTGCCCTCAGCAATGCCTGGAGCACCCAACCTTCCAGTCTGGTCCAGGGCAGGTAGGCAGCCCATCCAGTGGGAGTGGCACTGCAATGGCTCAGTGCCAACAAAACTGGGTGTCTGGACCTTCCTCGTCAGCAGAGTTCCCCCCGGGTGAGGCCACCTGACCGTAAAGCATGTGGAGAGAGATTTCTAAAACTCTAAATGTGAATTTTCACTCCTCGTGTATTAAAAATTTGAGGATTGTTGACAAGATATGGGGGCTCAGGGCACGAAGTGGAAGGAGTCCTTCTCCAGGAGTGCTGGGCCTCTGGGGAGAGCAGAGCACTGGGCCCGTGTCACACGAGGCAGGTGGGCCTGGAGCAGGGCTGTGTGCCCACCTGGGCCCACCTCTGGCATCCCCGGGGTCCTCCAAGGTGGTCCTTTGGGCAGAGACAAAGGAAATGCCCCGAGAAGTGGTTCTGGTCTGTGCATGCTGCACGCGGTGGCTGCACAGGGGCAGGAAGTCAAAGAAGATCGAATTCTAAGACCTGGGATTCTCGGGCATAGCCAGAGCCACACCAGGAAAGCCAGCTTCCTCTGCGGGCGGGAGGCTGAGGCCACCTTCTCTCAGACGGGTTTAAGTGACCAGGACCCTGTTCATAGCTACAGGTTGATGGGGCTTCGGTTACCCTGTTGCCGTTACCTGCGTGGACCCGTTGGCTCAGTGCCGTGAAAGTGTAAACAGGTTAGCAGAATGGTTGTCTATTGGATTTTACAGTGTGGCCCAGGGAATTTCAACTCCAGGCCTGCTGTCCCATTCACCCAGGGGGTCCACGGCTGCCTCTGGCCTCCGAGGCCCTGCCAGTGCATCAGTCAGCTCAGGCTGCTGAACAAAACACCACCAACTGTGTGGATTAAACAGCAGACAACAATTTGCTCACAGTTCTTGAGGACAGGAGTCCAAACTCAAGGTGTCAGCAGGGCTGGTTCCTCCTGAGGCCTCTCACCTTGGTGTGGAGATGCTGTCTTCTCCCTGTGTCCTCATACACTCCCTCTGTGTGTCCATGTTCTGATCTCATCCTCTTATAAGGACACCAGTCAGAGTGGATTAGGGCCCACCCACATGACCTCATTTCAACCTAATCACTCTTTGAAGGTCGTATCTCAAAATACCATCACTTTCTAAAGCACTGGGGGTTAGGACTTCAACATGTGAATTTTAGGGGACGCAGCCCACAGCAGCAAGGATGGCAGCATTGCTGTGAAGGAGGAAAAGTAAAGTGAGACAGCTGTGATTTTATTATCCCATTAGCAGCAGAATATGACAGATATTCTAAGTTATTCCTCCAGGTAAAGTGCCTAAATAAGAAAAGGAGATAATTTTTTGCATCACCAAACTCTCATTACGTTTTCTTTGCTGTTTTATTGCTGAATCTCTTTTGCATGGAGGCATTCTGATTTCAGAAGAGCAAATGGTGTACGTTACAGCTGAGACTACGTCCAAGCTGCTGTGAATATCATGGCTGATATTCTCCTTTCTGAATTATTCTGGTGATAATTGATGTACATTTTATAGTTCACTGGATCTTCAGCCAAATGAAGGGTCACAGGGAGATACGGTGTTGAAAGATTTGAAACGGTCGAACCTTTAACCTTGGTAAAATATCAGAGTCATTTCAGACTTTCCAGAAGCTAATATGTGCTTTGGCTCTTCTATCTTTGATTCAGTGGCTCAGTAGCCTATAAAAATATGCAAATCAGTGATGAGCCAAATAATTTGGTAAGTAAATTATTAACTAATAAAACATCTTTTCCCCCATAATCTACTGACTATCTGGGGTGACTTATCACATAGAAGCAAAATAAACGCTTAGTGTTGCAAAAAGAGATAAAAATCATTGAGACGTGCACAAATCTATATTGGAAAATGTGTGCAGTACTGAAGATGGAGTGGATGAAATGCAAATGTTGGAAAGAACACCAACTCACATGTAAGAAATCCCCGTAGCTGCTTGAGTTCTGAGCTCCCGCTCATCGTTCTTCGGAGGGTCGTGGATGCGTGCAATTCACTCGTGTCTTGGAACTCATAGCCAGTAAGCTTGCAAACAAAAATGTGTATTCTGTTTGAGGTAACCATTTTGGGAGAGGAACTTTGAACAATCTGAAAATTCAGTGAGACTTATTTTCTCCTGAAATATCATAGAGAATGTGCAGCCAGGATCGCTCAGACAGCTAACTCACAGAGGGGACTGGGCCTCTCTGGGGTGGGCGGGAAGGTCTCTCTGCCAGGCTGGGGTGGCTGTGTCATAAGCTTGTGTGCAGCTGGGCTCTGAGGGGAAGCTTCCCCTGGAAAGGACAGAGGCAGTGTGCCTCGGGGCTCTGCCCATGGGTCCCACTGGGGTTTGCACTTACAGAGATCCGGCCGCATGGGAACTGCACCTAAAAAGCGAGTTTTCTCTTAGAGGCATGTGAAAGGCTGGCGTTCAGGGAGCTCTGGGGCATTTTGATTTGACATGCAACGTATCTTATTTTCAACATGTAACATTCGTTACTAATAGATATTTCTGATTGTTTATTGAATTTTCTCCTAAAATATTATTTCTTAAAGAGAAAAAAGATTTTGAGGTTCACATCGCCACAATATTTGCCTCCCATTGGTTGCTACCACCATATTGATTCTGGAATTGCCACAGAGCCTCCTGCTGGGTCTCCCTTTCTGCCCTGTAGCATCTCTCTAATTCCTTCTCCATAGGGCTGCTAGAGTGTGTTTTTAAAATCATTTTTATTGAAGTATGGCGTGCATACAAGAACATCCACCCATCCTAGCACGCAGTTGGATGCGCTTTGACAAATGTGTATGCCCGCGTAGAAAGACTGGGAACATTTCCACCTCCCCAAAATTGCCTCGTGTCCATCTTCCGTCAGTCCATTCCCCTTCCCCTGCACCACTGACCCATTTCTGTCACTGTACGTTTGCCTTTTCTAGAACTTTACATACAGCCTGCCGTCTCCTTCTGCCTGGCTTCCTTCATGTGATGAGCATAATGCCTCTGAGATTCACCCATGCAGTCGCACGTGTCAGCAGGTTATATTCCTTTCTATGACCGAGCAGGATTCCATTGGGTGGATTTGTCACAGTTTGTTTTCCATTCACAGATGATTGACATTTGGGTTCTTTCCAGTTTTCAGCTGTTAGGAATAAAGCTGCTGTAAATATCCATGTTCAGGTCTCTGTGCGGACCTGTTCTCCTCACCTGTAGGTGATTACTCAGGAGTGGGTTCCTGACTCATCTGGTAGGTGTGTGTTTAACTTTAAAAGAAAGAAACTGCCTAACTGTTTTCCAAAGTGGCTGCACCATGCTGCATTCCCACTGGCAATGGATGAGAGTGCGACCTACCTCACAGTTTCACCAACATTTGGTATTATTAGACTTTTTAATTTGTCGACATTCTGAAGGTGATTTTGGCTTTCGTTTCCCTCATGACTGCTGAGGTTGAGCTTTATTGTCCTGCTGATTAACTACACATACATCTCTTTTGTTCAGTGTTTCTTCATATGTTTAGCCATTTTATTTTTATTGGACTATCATTATTGAATTGTAAGAGTTCTTTATATTTGAGGAGGCAAGATCATTTTTTAAATAAGATATATGTTTTGTAAATATTTTTTCCCAAGTATGAGGTTTGTTTTTTCATTTTTCCTAAAAATGTCTTTGGAAGAGCAAGTTTTCAAAATTTTAGTGAAGTCCAATTTATGCTGTTTTAAAAAAAAACTAGTACAGGCTTTTGATGT
This sequence comes from Diceros bicornis minor, assembly GCF_020826845.1. NCBI lineage: Eukaryota > Metazoa > Chordata > Mammalia > Perissodactyla > Rhinocerotidae > Diceros > Diceros bicornis. The sequence continues at coordinate 60,321,405 of NC_080759.1, forward strand.
TCTATCTAAGAACCCTCAGTAGCCCAAGGTCATAAAGATTTTCTCCTAAAAGCTACCTTAGAAGATGTATAGTTTAGTTCTTATGTTTAGGTCTATGATCTGAGTTAACTCCTGATGCAAGGATTCAAACCTGTTTTGTTTTTTATTTGCATATGAACATCCAATTGTTTCAGCACCATTTGTTGGAAAGAATACCTTTTCTCCATTGAATTGCTTTGGCAGTTTTGTTGAAAATAAGTCAATGTAATTGTGTGAGTCTAGTTCTGGATTCTCGAATATATCGCATTGATCCCCATGTCTGTCTTTCCACTCATATCACACTTTTCTGGATTACTGTAACTTTACTGTAACTTTACATAAGTCTTGAATAATGTAGAAGTCTCCATTTGTGTTCTTCTTTCTCATAATTGAGTTGGATATTGTAGGTCTATTGCTTTTCCACATAAGATTTCTAATAAATTTTGTCAAATTTACTCCTAAGCATTTTATATAGTTATATGTTATTGTAAAGAGTATTTTGTAAAATTTCTAATTAATTGTAGCTTCCATATAAAAATATAATAGATTTTTATATACTGCCCTTGCCCAGTGACCTTATCAGTTTTTTTTTTTTTTAATTTTTTGGTACATGAATGTTTATAGTAGCTTTATTCATTATTGCCAAAAATTGGAAGCGACCAAGATGTCTTTCAGTAGGTGAAAGGATAAATAAACTGCTAATATACATATATATACACACATACACAATGGACTGTTATTCATTGTGATAAAATAAATTTATATTTAAATGTAAATATATTATGATAGTAAAAAGAAATGAGCCATCAAGACAGGAGAATCTTTAATGCACATTGCTAAGTGAAAGAAGCCAATCTGAAAAGGCTCCATACTGTATGATTCCAGCAATATGACATTCTGGAAAAGACAAAACTATGGAGACAGTAAAGATCAGTGGTTGCCAGAGTTCCTGGGTGAGGGAGGGATGAACAGATGGAGCACAGAGGATTTTCAGGGCAGTGAAACTATTCTTTGTGATATTGTAATGGTGGATACACAACGTTATCCATTTGTCAAAACCTATGGAATGTACAACACCAAGAGTGAACCCTAACTTTAGTTAAGAATATCAGTATTGGTTCATCAGTTATAACAAATGTACCACACTAATGGAAGATGTCAATAGCAGAGGAAAACATGTGTGTGGGGGGGAAGAGGCATAACGGAACTCTATACTTTCTACGCAATTTTTCTGTAAACCTAAAACTGGTCTAAAAATAGCCTATTAAAATAAAACCCAAAAACTATGCTTTCTTGAGACTACTGACCTCTAGGGCCATAAATTCCCCTAACCAACTAGGGAAAAACCTCTCAGCTTCCTCTCTGGCTTTTGGAGGTCATAACATCTGCTGACATGTATTATTCATTCCACAGCTGCTTACTGAGAGCCAGCAATGCCCAGCACTGTTCTAGATCCTAGAGACAGGGCGGTCAACACAGTGGATCAGGTCCCTGGCTCCATGGGGCTGATACTCTGTGGGGAAGACAAATATACCCATCATTAGGATGATTTCAGAGAGTGACAGTCGTGGCAGTAGAAGAGACAGTGATGGGGGTGGGAGTTGGGGATCAACTGTTGCTGGGGTGATCTTGGCGATCCTCCTGGGAAGGTGGCTCTTAAACTGGGTCTTGGAAGCCGAGAAGGAGGTGTCGGGGGAAAGGTGCACGAGGCAGGAGAAACAGAGAGGAGAGCATATTTGGAACCACTGAGGCTCGTTGTCACCCAGCATGGGGACTGACATAGTGAGAGGCAGAAGATGAGGTGGCAGCAATGGGCCGGCGTTGGGTCCCATTGATGCTTGTTTCTTTGTGTCTGGGGAAGCTTCTGGAAGAAGGAAGTTGTCCCACTTACCAGTTTTAGTATCTTGTTTTGTAGATTTTCTCACATATTCTACATACATGATCAAGTCCTTTATAACTAAAGACATTTTTCTTCTTCCTTTCCAATCTATATTTTTTTTCCTTACTCCCTAGTTTGCTGAGAATTTTGATCACCAATGGGTGTCAGATTTTGTCAAATGCTCTTTCTGTATCTATTCATATGATATGATTTTTTTCATTATTTTAGCCTAATATGATTAAATACATTGGTTGATTTTGGAATGTTGAACCAATTTAGCATTTCTGGGATGTACACTGATTGGTGGTGCTATATTATCTTTTCTGTATATTGCTGCATTTTATTCACTAACATTTGTATGAGGAATTTTATGGCTATATTTATGATCTGTGGTTTTCTTGTAAAGTCTCTGCCTGGGTCTAGTATCAGTATCTTGTAGGCCTCATAAAACGGGGTGTTAAGTGTTCCTTCTTTTCCCATTTCCGTCAAGAATTTCTGTAGAGTTGGTATTGTCACCTCCTTAAATGTCTGACAGAATTCCCCAGTGAGGCCGTCAGAGCCCGGAGGTTTCTCTGTGAGAAGGTCGGAAAGGATGACTCAGGGTCTTAACAGATACAGGCTCTGCAGACTGTCTTTCTTCTTTGGTGGAATTTGGTGGTTTGTATCCTTCAAGGACTTTGCTCGTTTCCCTTGAGTTGTCGACTTTATTGGCGTGAAGCCATTTGTAAACGCCCTCAGTTTCCTGCTAATGCCTTTAGACGGTGCAGCACTGTCCCCTCTCATGAGGGACAAGGGCAGGGACACCGAGGCTCGGGGGCAGGGACACCAGGGGGCAGGGACACTGAGGCTTGGGGGCAGGGACACCGAGGCACCAGTGTACGGTGATCAGTAGGGCTGGTATCAATGTGCCATCTGCTGTTCCCGCCCTTCTTTCTGTAAGTGCCCCAGCCGTCAGCGCAGGAGAGGGGCCATGGCGATGCACCACCCCATCCTCTACATTCTTGATGGGTGCATCCTGAGGGACCGGGAGTCCCACCTCCTGAGGCCGTGCTTTCTTTTGCAAGTGTCTCCAGATCTCAAATATCCTTTCCTTTCAGTCAGTGGAACTTCAGGAAACCTTGCTCAGCAGTCCTCACACTTTCCTCTGTGTTTGTAGCTCCAGGTGAAACCTTAACTGCGTGTTGAAGTCACACATCAAGAGAATGACCCAGAAGCTCTCCAGTTTTGAGCAGAGCCCCTGCAGCACGGTGGGTGCTCCGTAAATGCTCCCTGAGCGAGCCTGTGAATGAATGAATGTGTCATGAATGAATGAATGCACGGAAGGGCACAGAGGAGACCAACGCTTACTCAGGACCGGAGACATTGTATGTCCCCAGGGTGCCATAGTCCAGGGACCTAGGCTACTCGGAGTCAGGGGAATGCTGGTCCTCACCATGAGGCTGCTCCAAGGGGTCAAGTACACGTCATTGGACAAAAGTGGGAAATGTCTGGATGTGAAAAGCAAAACAAAACCTTTGAGCCCCCTGTGGCTTTCTTCACATCTCTATAGCATGATTCTTAGATAAAAACGTATTTCTCCAATGTGAGAGGAACCATAAGGGATTGATGGGCTAATATCTAATCTTCTCACCTTTGTCATTGATGGAGAAACAGGCATAATTGTCGAGAGTCTGAATAGCAGATTTATTTTTGAAAATTTGCTTTAATGAACAATAATAACAACCCTCACAAGAACACTAACTCCTCACTGAATCATTCCAATCCTCAAGCACTGGACAAGTATTTTGTATGCATTATTTTTCTATGTATACTCAACCGTGATGTGGGTATAACTTTTATCCCCATTGAAGAAACAAAACAAAACCAGGCACTTCGAGAGGTTGGCGTAGATGTCACGGTGGGTTGTTGGAGAACTGGGATGAGCCGGCCGATACTGCCTGACTCCTAGAGCGTGTCCTCAGCACCGTGTCCCATGCCTTGCTGGAGCAGCTAGGAATGATCTGTCACTATCATTAACTCTTTAATTACACGTGCCTCTTTTGAAAACGCTTGAAATGCTTGTCTTGTGATTCTAATGGGGTGAGGAGACTGCTGGGGTGGGCCACAGGGAGAAGAATCTGGAAGAGGTTCAGGGAGGTGTGAAGCTTGCACGTGAGGTTGGGATCTCCTTGCCTGAGGTCCTCTCTCTGAGGTCACCCCTTTCAAGATGGGGCACTGCCTGGAGATAATTTGGGATTAGACACAGGGATGGATAGGAATGAGGTGGTGCATACCCCATAGTGCCAATGGAGGGGTTTTAATGCCCGTGTTACAAGCAATTAGTATGTCTATGAATGAATGTTAGCTGTAGAGCTGAGCTATTCATTTGTCTTTTTTGCTTTCTAGAATAAAGCACCAGTGACCGGGAGTAAATTTAAATGTGTTTCGGCTTCCCGGTGTGTTTTAATTTCTGTGCATTGCTTTTGACAGCAGGGGTCTGGACTCATTCAGAGCTCATGGACCAACACCACTCCACCAGCTCTGGATTCTATTCCATGCCTGAGAGTGAGAAAGAGAAAAGAAAACTAAGCAGGAAGAAACAAAACAAAACAAAGACCCAAAAAATCACAAGAAAATACCCCAACCCCCAAAGACTTGTGTGACCTACAGTTGTGCTGGATTGTGTTCCTTCAGGTTGCAGCTGTGGGGGCAGGTGTGTGAGCCATGTGCCCTGCTGAAGAGCTGGGTCTGCTCCTGTGGGCGAGCAGGCCCCATCCTGGATTTATGGTGGGCACGGCATGGTCAGATTTGTGTTTCGGGGGGGCTCTCTGAAGGCTGAAGTAGGGCACCATGGGCGGCGGCGAAGGGTATGGAACAGTAAGGGTCTGGGGCAGGGGAAAGGGCTGCCCTCCTCTCAGGTGAGGCAGGATGAGCCTGAGAAAAGGATAGAAGAGGAGGCCAAGGATGAAGAGGCCACAGGTCTCGTTGTGCCGCGGGTGGGGTTGCGGAGGTGAAGGGGAGGAATTCCCACATTCCTCCTTGAGAAACTAAGACTTGGTGGTTCTTCCTCCAAGTCATGTACCAGAAGCTGGTCAGAAAGGGAGAAGAGATCTTGGACCTGAGGTCCTGCAGACTTCCCAGTGAGGTCCAGAGAGGGCGTTACGGTGTCTGGCCTCAGAGAGGATCTCATGACTGCCGACAGGCCTGGGAACATTTAATGCACAGGTGTGGTCCCAGGAGGGCAGTAACAGCACGGAGTGTGCCTGGCTGCAGGCTCTGGGGAACAGCCTGGGGAGGGGACCGCGCAGAGGAGAAGCCTGCGCGGTCCCCTTCTCATCTGGGAGGCTCCAGGCATGGGGACGGGGCAGCCTGGCCCTGGGGACGTCAGCATGCAGGGACCTATACACAGCATTCTGCCTTCTGCGAGGTTCTTGCCTGAAGCACCCCACGACCACCCCACACCCCATCCTCCCACTTCATCCTTTGTCCTGCTTCCTGCCTCCCTAATCCTCGCCCCCTATCTCTGGTCCGGAGCTTCCCCGAGGCCCCTTTAGGTTTCTGACACATCTGAGAAGTCATGACCATAAGGATTCCTTTCAGCTTCCTCATCAGCTTGTGAAACAAAGTCTTTCTCCCTGGTCTGAGCTCCCTCATCTCATTTGCCGTTTGAGGCATTCGCAGGGCTCTCTCGACAGGTCGGTAACACTTCAGGTGGAGTAGAATACCATTGATTAGTTCCCTGTGCTGAGAATATGTAAAATGGGGAGGATTTTCATTCACAGAGTGGCCCCAAGTCTTTATTTTGGATGAGCTGGCCTAAATAACTAAGTGAACCCATGAGATTCCTCCCTCCCCCGGGGAGCTGCTCCAGTGCAGACCTGAGCATTTCCTCGGGAGACTTTGGGGTGTAGGCTCCAAAGTCTGTGGACTCCTATTAAAATATTAACTTAAGGCTTGAGATCCCTCCACTGCTGCTCACCCAGGTGCCCGCTCTCCCAGCCTCAGCCTGTCTCCTGGATAGGATCGAGCTTCTTCATTGGATTACCCGAGTCTTCATTATCATTGCTTGAGATTTCCTGCTCGATCCATCCGTTTCTGAGAGCAGTGTGCTAAAATCGTCAACCATGATTTAAAAGTTTTCTTTGCAGTTCTGTCAGTTTTTCCCTTACGTATTTTGAGGCTGTGTGGACAACAGTGTGAACGGATCCAGGATTTTCGTGCCCCTGAGAGATGAGACCCATCGTTTTCGTGGTGAAGTGACTCCCTAATCTCCATATCCTTCCGCAGAATCTACTCAACCAACGCTAATCTTGCACTCTGGTCTTCTGGGGTGGGAGGTGGTGGTTGGCATTCATCCTTGTGTCAGATTTCTGTGTGTCCCCACGCCTTGCCCCAGGAGGGTGCCCTTCAGGGATCACCTTGACAGCCCCCATGCTCTCTGGCTTCCAGTGGGTTTTGGCCAGTGGGGAGCCCCATGGGAGGCCAGAGGAGGGAGGCCAGCGGGTCAGGGATTTGTTCCTGCCTTTCTCCCTGCAAGACTGTTTCCAGAGGCGCTTGTGTTCTCTCTCTTCCTCTCAAGGCAGCTGACTCCGCAGGACTCTTGTTCTCCAGCCTTGGGGAAATACTCCTCCCCGAGTCCATCCTTACCCAGAGGTGGTGGCCTCTGGTGCCTACCCAGCCCTGGTGACTACACATCCCTGGCTTCCCCCAGACCCAGCTCTTCGTGGTTTGTCAATCAGCTCTCCTCAGTTATTCTATTTGGAGTGTGCCACCTGTTTTCTTTTAGGAATCTGATGGAAACATTTGGCTTATCTTTGTTTCACCTCTTTGCTTTCAAACTTGCTTTGTCACTTGTGTTGTGTATATTCCTTTAACACTATATAACCAGATTTGTTGAAACACCCAATCTGAGAATTCTTTATTTTGAAAAATTGATGTATAATTAGTATTGTGGTTGGATTTATTTCCACTGTCTTACTCTTTGTTTACAATTTTTCATGCTATTTCTTTGATCTTTTTATTTCTCTGTTTCAATAATATGTAAGCATATCAAATCAACATGTTGTACACCTTAAATTTACACAATATTAAATGTCAAATATATTTCAATAAATAAATAAATATAAAAGAATAAAATTAAAAAGTACCACAGGGAAAAAATTGTCTTTATTACTTTTTTTTCCTCCTCTGTTAGTATGTCAGTTGTATATTCGATTTATATTCTTTTGGTGGTTACCCTTAAAATGTTAATGAGCATACTTGACCTATAAAAGTCTAAGGTTAATCAATATCTCTACCTTTTACCTTATCTCCCCAAGAGGCTCTCAACTTCTGTTACTCTTTCAATATTTTTCCACCTCCTCTTGTGCCTCCAATTTATTTATCCTGATTATTATTGTTCATATATTAACAGCTTCCTTAGAGTAACCAATATTTAATCACTTTCTTTGTTCATTATTGATTCTTGTATCCAATCCTTCCATTGAGGTTTAACTTTCTCCTACTCAAGTGCATCCTTTGGTGATTTTTTTCAGATAAGGTCAATTCATCTTAACATCTTTACATTTCCCCACCCCTTTAATAACAGTTTAGGTATGGGATCTTGGTGGACAGTTTTCCCTCAGCATTTCAACAATCCTGTTCCTTTAGGTTCTGGCCCCATTGGTGCTCATGAAGTGTACGTGGCTGGTCTACTGTCATTCTCTGGGTAACATCTTTCTCTCCGGATGCTATTAGGACTCTGTCTTTGGGATTCTCCAGTTCCATCAGATGTGTCTGTGTGAACTCATTTCTGTTTGTCCTGCTGGACTCTAGGTGGGCTTCCTCAGTGTGCTCTGTATCTTTTGTTGTCTAGGACATGGTTGCTCACTGTGTTTTCCAATATTTCTTCCCCAGAGCCCTCTCCATGCTTTCCTTCCGGAACTCTGTTGTCTCTTCCTCTGCTGTATGTGCCATCCTCTCTCTTTTTTCTGTCTGGGTCACATTCTGGGTCACTCAGGTCAGCTTCGCAGTTCCCTGCATCTTTCTTCCCATATACTCACTTTGCTGTTAAACTATCCACCAAGGTCTACTTTGGAATGACTGGCATTGTTCTCATTTTTATAAATTATGTCTTACTCTTTTTCAAGTCTATCCTACTTGAAATTGATTCCTAATCCTTCCTTGAAATACACTTAGTCTATAGTCTCTTTCATACTATTATTATTTGTCACTTTTAGGACGCCAGTTTTTTTCATTTGTTGTGTCTTTTGAGTTTCCTGTAGTGAGTTACAATCTTGGTGTTTTGTTTGTTTCCTGTGAGAAGACTAGATGTTCTGGATGGCCCTACAGAGTTTTTGGTCTGTGTTCTTTTGTTTTTCTTTTTCTTCTAGGGCATAGGTAAGTCCATGGTCCCTGAACAACTTATATATTTATTTATCAGTTTGTGGTTCTTATATGACACAGGACATATACATGCAGATCTTGCTTGCATGTCACACGCTGGGAGTTGATTTAATGCAGGATCTTTTCTTTCATTCTTTCTTTGTTTTTTCCTAATTTTCTTTGAGCTTCCAGAAGGTGCCTGCCATCTTGTTTTTCTGGGCTTTGTCTGCCTGTCAAGAATCTCCACACTGAGTAGGCATCTCATTCATGTGGTATGAAACGATGTTTGTCCAGGGCCTCTAAGAATCAGACACCAAGGTGAGGTTAAATGTGCACGATCGTATCGGGGGGCAAGTCTGCATGAGAGAAAGTGAGAGGGCACTGGGTAGAGCTTCTGAGCTTTTGGATCAGAAGCAAAGCTCACACCCACTGGAGGAGGAGGGGACGGAAGGTGGGTGGACGGGTGCCAAGCCGGGTGTGGTCGGGTTTGAGAGAGTCTTCAAACCCAGTCTGCAGTCAGAGGCAACCCAGGGCTTTCAGCCGTGGGATCGCAGTTGAGTCTCAGAGCACATCATCTGGGCCCCGGACCCATCACGCACCCTTCATTTGGAGGTCTGGGACGTGCGCATTCAAGACTGTTTCAAAGCTGCACGTCCTGTCTTTCCAGGGAGCTGAGCCAGCCCCAGCCCAGGTCTCTGCAGTATCACATTGAGCTTGTAGACCCAGCCTTGAGGCCCTTCCTTCATGGCACACAAGCATTTCCTCTTTCTTCTGACCCAGCTGTGTATGTATGTACGTGTGTATTTACTTATCTTAACTAGCATTTTTTATGTATTGAGAGAAAGAGTTTCAGCCTCAGTTGGGGCCAACACGTTGACAAAAGGAATAATTATGTTTAAAATTGTAGAGAAAATATAATAATTTCAGTTCAAGCAAATTGCTTAGAACACATTTTTTCACTCTCTGTAAGCACGTATTTTTGGCACGCCTCTCTCACTTGACACCAAAAACCACGAGTAAATCCGGCCTCCCCGAGAAAGTGATTGGCGCGCTTACTGCCATGGTGGCGGCCCCGGTGCCGCGGTGAGGCAGCACGGTGAGAGCCAGATGCAGCTCGCACGTCACTGTGACAGACTCATCCCTGAGTTCTCTGAAAGGCTTTCCTCTCCTTCACATGTGTGGACTTTATGAAGATCTGTTTTCAGACATCTTTCAAAAGTTGGTTATAGAGAAGCGTTATCACGAACAAGCGTTGAGTACATGCGGTTCCCATCCTGCTCACAGCCTCAGTTCTCCACCGGCCACTGTGCTCTGCTGGTTGGTAAATCCATTCTCCTCTCTGTGCTTTCCTCCATCCACAGCTTACTCGAGCCCCGGACACGGGGACCAGCAAAGGCCCCAGTCCTCATCCCAGGCACTTGTGTCACCTTCAGGCCAGGCCCCTGACCCAGTGGGATCCAGTCCTTTGTGAGGTGACTAGGAATTCTCTCTGTTGTGAAAGAGATTCTGTAAACATCTGGCTCTCTCCTCCCCTAACACAAGGAGGGAGGCAGAAGGCCTGGAGCAGGCAGCAGAGATCCCGTGACCACAGGGCTCTGGCACTGCCAAGGAACACAGAGCTAGGCTTGGAGGCAAGGGTAGGGACTTGAGAAAGGCCTTGAGTTCAGAATCAAGCCCGAACTTTGCCTTAAAGCTCCATCGCCACGTGTCAGAGCCCACACACCCAGCTTGAGTTTCCTTCTGCCTGCACTCGAAGGCTCCTAACTGATGGGTTATTTTCATGCTGAGAGGGCACAGCACTCACTATGGCATTACCCCACCCTCTCTCACCCCATGCCCCTCATGGTGCCCAGCACACAAGTAGTTCAAGATAAATATTTGTGGAACTGAAATGAATTCTCTTGAAACAGAGTTACTTGAACATGATTAAATAGTTTTTGATGACTGGAGGTCACCATTGTGGACCACAATTACTGTGTTTTGTTACAGTGAAGAGATGCCCATGGGGCCCAGGCTGTCCAGAGTACCCCTGAAGAGGTGTTCTCTTCCCGCCCGGCTTCTTTTTGTTTCTCTCTTCAGCGACCTGCTGTTCTGCTGCTCTGACACCACGTCTGTTTTGCGTTGACCCCCTTGCTTGCAGTTGCCCGAAATCCAGGACCTCTGGGATGGGGTGGGGCTGGGGCTTCCAGGAGAGACGGTCAGCCACGCCTTCCCCCAGGAACCTGAATCTCACTCTGTACTGAGTCCAGTGCTGTGTCCCGAGGGGCAGTCCTCTGCTCCTAAGAGAGGGAGAGAAGGAGCACTGGGACAGCCTCTCCCACAATCTGACATCCTCCTGGCTGACTTCCAGGTCTGTGCCTGGACCTTAGGATGCCCTGCTTCCCAGGAGTCTGATCCCGGGTGAGCTGAGAATTACAGTAGTTACTTACTAAAAAGTGACATAATGGATGACTCATCCAAGCTGCCAGAGTCAGAGCAGAAGCAGCACTCGGAACCTCTTACAGTTTTCTGTGAACAGTAAGGGAGATCCCGGAACACCAACCAGACAGACCCCTGGTGGCAGCAGAGCCCCTAATGCAGCACGAACTTTGTGGACTCTGCAGCGCTTCGCCCACGATGCAGACCTGGGCTAAATCTCCTCCAACCCCACTGGCCCTCGGTCTGTCTCTGCCCACATACCTGAGCCTCCCCTGCTGTCTGCCCTCCCAGGCTGCCTGCCCACTGACCGCTGGTCTGTCATGGTCATGCCATGGTGATGGCAGACACCAGGCAGATGCTCGGAGGAGACTGGAGCATAGGAGAAAGGAAATGCCAAGATATCTGTCCTCCTCTTCTTTGGGGACACCTCCGTCACTACGTGCCTCTCTTCTGAGCTTCCACTAGATGCAGATGGTCCCCCTTTGTGAGGTCCTTGGCTCTGATTCCATCATCCCATCAGCCCCAGGCTCTGACAACATCCCTACCTCTGTTCCTCCCCCCTGGGCGGAGTAAACAGGCTGCTGTTACTAAAATCTGGGCTCTCCATCATTCTACTTCAAGCGAGTGTTTCCAGCCCCTTTGTAACTGCCCTCACCCCACCAGCTGGCTTGGGTTCCATCTCCTTGACTGGCGGACACTGATACAAAACTTTCAGACAACCCGTTGAAATTAGAGTTTATAATGTGGATCCATAATGATTAAATATGTATAGGGAGATTAGCTACAGCCATAGAAAAGGGAAGGTCAGTCCTTGTCAACTGCTTTGCTGCATTTGCCTTTTAATCTCTCCATAAATTGGCACATCCTTCTGCTGCAAAGGGACCTAAAATCCACTTATTTCACAAGTAACAAAGCGTGATGGGGTTTGTGCTAAAGTTTGGGGTAGGAAGATATGGATGTTTACCATACTCTCATCTACGACGCTGTTGGCACAGGTGCATGGATGGGAGAGGGTGCCGACATACCCACAGAGGGAATGTCACCACGGTTGTGAAGTGTGATGTACATTCACTGAGAAGGAGGGGGCTTCAGGACCAGTGAGCTCCAAGAGACAGGGGCCTCTGCAGCCACTGGCTGCAAGGCGCCCCCCAGCTGTGCTCAGACCCAAGTGGATGGCTAGGCTTCTGGTGCCAGTGAGAACATTAGTGGGGTTGTCACGTAATTGAAATTTGGACACCCATGTTTTGACACTAGAAATAAAGCAAAGATTCACCCAGCAGGTTTAAATGGAGTCTTGATAAATAGGAAACAGGCACTCAATAGTGTTCTTTTCACTGGAGTTCAATGTCTTGGTATATAGCAGGGTATCTGTCTTGATTTTTAGGCAAATGAAGAAATAAACATCTCCATGGTATATTTGTTTAATTTTTAAAATCTCATGTTTGCCTTATCAGTGAAAATGGTAAAAAAAAAAAAAAAAAAAAGACAAAGAAAAAGTAATGGGAGAAATTTCTAATCCCTCAGGAAAGTCTTTTCCATCATAGATGTCGTGTTTGTGGTGTAAATCATCACACCAGAAGGCCAAGCCTAGTCAGCAGGAATTGGCCAATGTCTTATGTTGTCCCAAGGTGTCAATAATGGAAAGGTAGAGATCGATGCACAGGACCAGCAATGGTGTGCTTTTCTATAAGAATGAACCATGGATGGAACCATGCAAATGTCGATTTAATGCGCAAGTGGACATGTTCACGTTGAAACACGACTCTCAATATTTTTAACCCCTATGAACATCAAAATGTTTTAGGCCCGTACATGAGGGTGGTTGATTTTAGTATCCAGTGATGATGGATATGCAACAATGATGCCTTTGGTGTATCTGGAGAACCATCTGCCTGCATTTGGAAAGTTGAGCATCTTCTGCATGTGCACCAAGCCTCATGAGCTCCATCTCTGAGCCAGGCAGGATGTGTGTGTCTACCCCACAGCTCTGCAGTCATTGCCCTTCTCCTCCTCCCCCCAGGAGTCCACAGCCCCTCAGGGCAGCACTCCATTAGGAGCAGGAAGTGAAGAAATACATCACCCAGCCACGAATGGTCTTCTTCCTCTTGAGTGAAAGTTTTCAATTCTGTTTTCCAGCTCTTTTTCTCATCTTATGTGCAAAAGAAATCTTTAATAATGACCCAATCCCTCACACTCACACTTTCTCACTTCTGCTGTCTTTTTCACCTTTTTAAAGAATCTTGCCGTTCCAGATCCATAAACATTCAGGCTCATTCTGAAGCTTGCAGCTCTTCTTAAGGACCCCTGATCTCCGTGTGACGAGGTGCTGAGAGGGTGGCTGAGGTGCTGGTCGCCAATGAAGGCGCAGCCACGGAGTTAACGGTGAATCCGAGAACCGTAGGCATCGCTGCCTGTACGTGCATGAGCTGGGACTTTGATCTTCACTAACTTAAAGTTCCTGGACACACACAGCAGCAGGAGCACGCCGGTCTTTGCTCTGCAGACAACTGTACAGCAAAGCCGATATTTCAATTGGTTTAGTTTTCCTGGGCAGCATTGCAGTGGGTCTGCATTTCCTAATCAGAGACATCTAATTTTGCCCAAGCACGGCCCCTATGTGACTTCCTCTTCTCCTGAAATTTAATTCCATTCAACAAACACGTATAACCCTTTGCTGCTTACACTCTGTGCTGATATAAACAAGGGGATTGGGAGAGGTGCCTGGTGGTGTGGGAAGGGGCAGGGATGGTGCGTCGGTCAAGGTTCCAGAGACACAGATCCAATAGGAAATTTTAAATATATCATCTGCAGGAATTTGCCCTCTGCAAACTGGAGACCCAGGAAAGCTGGTGTGTTGTTCCAGTCCATGTCCGAAGGCCTGGAAACTAGAACTGATGGTGTAAGTCCCAGCCTGAGGTCAGGAGAAGACTGATGTCCCAGCTGAAGCAATCAGGCAGAGGGAGTGAATTCTCTCTTCCTCTGCCTTTTGTCCTATTCAGGCTTTCAACTGATTGGATGAGGCCCTCTCACACTGGGGAGGGCAATTTGCGTCACTCAGTCAACTGATTCAAATGCTAACCTCATCCAGAGATACCCTCACAGACACACCCAGAATAATGTGTTTTTTTTTATTTTATTTATTTTTCCCCCAAAGCCCCCAGTAAATGGTTGTATGTCATAGCTGCACATCCTTCTAGTTGCTGTACGTGGGACGCGGCCTCAGCATGGCCGGAGACGCGGTGCGTCGGTGCTCGCCCAGGATCTGAACCCGGGCCTCCAGTAGCAGAGCACACACCCTTAACCGCTAAGCCACGGGGCCGGCCCCAGAATAATGTTTGACCAAATATCTGGGTGCCCTGTGGCCTGTCAAGTTGGCATGTAAGATTGACCATCACAAGCGGACAGGGCCTGGCGGGTGTGGCTGGCTCCCCATCTCCCTGGTTGGAGAAAGGGTGATGCCATCCATACAGGCTTCCAGAAAAACTGGGCAAGATCTCTCTGCCATCTCCAGAGTGGTGAATAAGTCTCCCTCCTCCAAGCTCTTCCTTGGTTCTCCAGGCTCAGGCTGTGAACTTCTACTCTGTTTGGGTGTAACCAAGGGGAGATGGGAAGCTGCTCCCATGGGGTGCCAAAGGCCCAGCCTTGTCCCCAGTGACTGTCGGGGGAGGGCTGTGGCCCTAAGAACTGTCTTCTTTGGTGGCAAGAAGGAGCTATTGCTTCTAGCTTTTTGTGAGAAGAAAAGAACCAGCCTCATTCTAGGAGGACACCTTGATGGAGGGGATAAGAGGTGAAATCACGATCCTAAAAGCATCCTGTGATGGCTCGTAGGTTATCAGATAAAGAACATCACTCTACTTGAACACAGCCCACTATGCCATCATGTAACAAAATGGAAACAGGCTTTTGAGTAAATAGTAACTGACCCCATCATCGGGAATTTTGCTAGCCTGGTTTGACTTAGTGCCTGCATTGAATTCAGGTCAAAGTTGATTCATTGCAGCCCATTTTCGTGGAATATCAACCCTTCTGCAGGATCTACATGGAGGAGATAAAGTTGAAAACACACGCTTACCATTTTCTCGGAGGCTTCATGAAATAAGAGAGCTATGAATTAGGCACAACGCTGAAAACCAATGAAAACCTGTGTTTCATGTTCTTTTTTAGAACTTTTTATGGTAAAAACTTTCTCCTGCTTCAATTAATTTGAAGTTTTGTTGATTCTGTCTTAGCTTTGAACTGAGATGCCTACGAGTTGGCCTTGGAAACATGTGGCTCATCGGAGCCTCTAATGAGTTTGGTGTGGAATAACAATCTTTGAGATACTGTGACATTTCAGACTCCAACCCTAAGTGAGGTTTTTTTCCCTTCCTGAGGAGGGGACGTGAAACAAATGGGTTAAACTAGAATTAATGATGCTCTGAAAAATGTGCATCCGTCTGTTATCTCAGTGACACCGTCTGGAGATGGCACGTCATCAGGGTTGACACAGGCAGCCGTCAGTCAGGAGCCCGAGATATCTCCTCATCACGAGGTACCGCCTGGACAAGACCATCAAGTCTGACAATTTCCAACGGAACACTTGATCCTTTCTCTTCTCGTGAGGAGCGCACAACCATTTGTAGGGCTCAAGTAAAGACACAGGACAGCATATCCTGTTTGCCCTGAGATGGTGTTTCACACGTTTTAGATTACGGAGCTTAAATTAGCATGTCTGATAAGAGAGACTGCATCTTTTCTTGTCAGAGGGGCAGCTAGTGCTGGCTGCTGTGGCCAGGACCGTGACCTCCCAGCAGTAAGGCGAGTCGCCACTGGAAATTATTTATCACCTGACCAGGTCATTCCGTTTCAGCCTCCGAGGTCTTGTGCATCTAATTGACACAGCAATAATGGCCTATGAACTTTTGATCCAATTAATTGTTAATGAGAGGTTTGATTAGCAAATAAACAGCCTATTAAGTTAGCTGGCTGTCTTTCTTTCACAACAGCAGAGGTCAACATTTTGCAAATGGAAAAAGTAAAAATATTGCTGGTGATCAACTCTTTTAAATAAGCCACATGATCTTTGGTGTTAAGTAAAGTTAACTACAAACTTTGGCCACACCTGGAAATTCACATGTAAATACACAGACATGTTATATATGTTTTTAAAGTATGCTTATGGATGCTTTTTAAAAAAATCAATAATTCTTGTGATCTTTATGATATTTGCCCTGTATGAATGTAATTTGGCACTTCACTGGCCCAGTATAAACTGTGGAAGAAATCATAGTTTTATCTAATGCTATTGGTTTTCTTATTTTTTTCAAAATGAAATCAAATTTACATTTCCTGATTATAAAAGTAATATATGCTCATTGCAACAGATCAAGAAAATCAAGGAGCATATTTTTAAAAAGTGAATACCACCCATAAGTCTACACTGAGAGGCAGTAACTGTTAACATGGTGTTGGACATCAAACCCAGTTTGTGCACCAGACACCTCCAGGGGGCGCTGTTCATGCCTTGATCTACCTGAGTGGCTCTGGAGTTGGGCTGTGCACAGGCCGTGATGCAACCCGCACATTTTTCACACATATTTTTGTGAATATGTGTGTCTATGTAATTCTAAAAATGGGCTTAGTTTGTTTGAATCCTTCATTTTCAATAGAGTACATTTTTTAATTGCTCCCCAAAGAGATCCATCATGTTCTGAATCCTCAACAAAGAACATAACTCCTATACTACTGTCCTTAATTGGTACATAGAAATTTCTCTCACAGTAAAGTGTGTACGTAGAGTCCTGGTGGACCATGATGAGGAGACCCAGCACCATACAGGCTGTTTTTCTGCTCTGCCTGAAACAGGTGAGCAGGGAAGAGGCAGGTGTACTGAGTCCTCACGAGAATCCCTCTCAACTCTGGATATTACTTGTTATGTGACATGATTACAGCACACCCGGAGAAGCTTCGGCTGAAATTTCACATTTAGAGCTTTGCATATGCGATGCTAATATATTTTTGAGAGTTAACAGATCAAGTTGTCAATCCATCCGGCTCTACAGATGGCTGCATTCTGGCTCCCTGACTTATGAAGTATGTAACCTTCTACAAGGAGCTCAACTCCTTGGAGCTCCAGGACCTTTCTCCACGTGAAGGATAGGTGATCAGAGGTGAGACTTCTAGCCAGTCTGTTCTGAGTGACCAGAACCCAGAAAGCACTCAGCCAACAATAACTGTGCTGTTCTTATTTATGACACTGTTCCAGTAACAGAAATCTGATATCCACATGCTTATGTTATTTAGTTTAATGAAATGATTGAATTCCTAAATGGTAGACAAGGTAGATGCATTGACGACACAGACAGTAGGACAGAGTGTGAATAGCAGCACGTGGAAGCTGCCAGGTATAAGCCACCCAAACTGAATAATGGTGTAGCAAGTTCCATAGGCCAATTGGCAGCTCAAGGACGATGGTGTTTAATCATGTTCTTACACTTGGTCAGCTTTGTCTTGTGCATCAGGGTGATATATGTTGCATATTTATACCATGTGTTTTCATCCTTGGTTAACTCTGGTTCCAGGTTGTCTAAGCCTGACGGAGCCAGGCCAGGCTGACCCAGCAAGGGCCTTCTTCCCCAGGTAAGGAAAAGGCCTTATACGTTTTTGGAGCTAGGCCAAGTAAGAAAAGGCACTGACATAATGGAAGCATCTTCAGAGAGGATACTGTGTGGAGCAATCAGCAGAGGGAGAGTGTGCAGGGAAGAGGTGGAAAGCAGGGTAGATATGTTCAGATTGGTACAGGGAGCCCGGGCACAGTTCAGTGGGGGTGACATGCTTCTCGGAGAAGCCCGGCATGTGGCCACACCACCAGGTTGGGGCAGGAGGAGAGCAGTGGCAGATGGGTGAGTCTGTGGCAGAGCTCTTGGATGCCCATGATGCTTTCACATGGTCTGCTGGCCCGTGTGTGGGTGTGGAGATTCAGAGAGAGCTGGTGGGCAGTGGTGGTACAAGAGGACACAGTGGTTCTTGGGAAGTAATGTGAATGGTCAGGAGGTTGACTCTGGAGAAGGGCGCCAACATCTTACTCCAGATGACCAGACGGCACTTCTGTGTCTTAGTGGTCCTCAGCCTGCTCTCTGAATCAGACCCTCTACCACGAGGACGCAATGTGAAACCCAGGCTCCTTTCCATTCCCACCACTGCTAGGTCATTCGACCTCCCTCACCACACCGCTATGCCCAATGCCATCCTGGACCAGAGGAGGGAGGGAGGGAAGGCTGAAAGAATGACCAGTTACTCCAGAAGATCTGCATTGAAAAGAGATTATTGAAGGGGTCCTGATGGGGGAATTTAACTTTGAGTAAATAATTAATCAAAATATATCATTAAAAACAGGAAAAAGTTAAGATGTTTTAAGTGGGAAGTTTAGGTTTCAAAACTACCTAAAAATAATGGGAACTAATGAGGGCATTGAAGTATTTGGTGAAAACAAAGAGACTACATTCTATTTTGCATGATTGAATGGCAATGGGGGATACATTCTCAACCCCTCATATAGACATATAACTTCATTTAGTCTTCCCAGTAACTACATGACAGAAGTACTATTATCTCCTTTTAACAGATGAAAAAGCAATGCCTAGAGAGGCTAAGTAAAATTTCCTAAGGACGCTCAGTCATTGAACTATGGTGACAGCATTTTGGCCCTGGCAGCTGGCCCTAGAGGCTACTCTCTAAACCATCACACTATTCCAGGAAAGACACTCTCGGTGTCATGGGGAGAGAATGAACAATTTTTTGCCAGTGAGGAAAATGAAAAGTGGCTTATTTGTGCCACATTTAAAGAAAATCAAACAAGAAAGTATTTGAATTTTCAAAACAGACAAGGAAGCAATTATTAGCATTACAATATGGTTTGAGATCCAGTTTAGCACTGTGTTTAAAGGGTTTAGGTAGAGGTATTGGGACAGGGCAGGATTGCAAGTTTTTGAAAGCTCTCCTCGCCCACATATTAAGATCCCCTTGACAAGCATCTCATCATCTTTCAGGCGAGACCAGAGCATCAGCTTTCCAACTCCCCACAGAGCTTCCACAGTGACTTTCCATAGTCCTCCCCACTGACAATCAAAGGCATTCTCCAAAACACCCACCAATGGAGACAACCCTCAGCTTTACATTGTCTTCTCATCTCTGAAAAGTGAGGTGCAGAATTCTCAACAAGAGGCAAAGTCTCAACCACTGTCTAGTCCTTATCCTCAAGCTTCTGGCCGTAGACATTCCATGTTCTGTTCTCACCAGCCACTTCTGTCTCCTATATCCCATCTTCTTCAGCCCTTCCTTTCCCTTTCTCCCTCAGCCTGGAATGACCCCTCCTCCACCCAGTGAACCCAAAGCCCATTCCTGTCTTCCTCATATGCTTGCTTTCCATCTGCATATCTTCTCTGGTGAGGTGTCTGTTAAGATCTTTGGCCCATTTTTTCAATCCACTGGTTTGTTTTCTTATTGTTGAGTTTTAAGGATTCTTTGTATATTTTGAATAACAGTCCTCTATCAGATGTGTCTTTTGCAAGTATTTTCTCCCAGTCTGTGGCTTGTCTACTGCTTCTCTTGACATTGTCTTTTTCAGAGGATAAGTTTTTAGTTTTGGTGAAGTCTAACTTATCAATTTTTTCTTTCATTTATCATGCCTTTGGTGTTGTATCTAAAAAGTCATCACCATACTCAATGTCATCTAGGTTTTCTCTGATGTTATATT
The DNA here is from genome assembly GCF_020826845.1 of Diceros bicornis minor. Classification (NCBI taxonomy): domain Eukaryota; kingdom Metazoa; phylum Chordata; class Mammalia; order Perissodactyla; family Rhinocerotidae; genus Diceros; species Diceros bicornis. The sequence goes on from NC_080759.1 coordinate 60,340,796, forward strand.
CTAGGAGTTTTATAGTTTTGCATTTTACATTTAAATTTATGATTAATTTTGAGTTAATTTTTGTGAAAGGTGTAAGTTCTGTATCTAAATACATTTTTTTGCATGTAAATGCCCATTTGTTTGAGCACCGTTTGTTGAAAACAATCTCTGCTCCATTGTGTTATCTTTGCTCCTTTGTCAAAGATCAGGTGACTATATTTATGTGGATCTGTTTCTTGGCTTTTTATGTTCCACTGATCTATTTGTCTGTTCTTTCATCAATGTCTCGCTGCCTTGATTACTGTATCTTTATAGGAAGTCTTGAAGAGGGGTAGTGTCAGTTCTCCAACTTTTTCTTTTCCATCAATACTGTGTTGGCTATTCTGTGTCTTTTGTCTTTTCATTTGTCAATATCCACAAAATAATTTGCTGGGATTTTTATTGGGATTGCATTGAATCTATAGATCAAGTTGGGAAGAACTGACGTCTTAACAATATTGAGTCTTCCTATCCATGAACATGGACTATCTCTCCATTTACTTAGTTCTTTGATTTTTGTTCATCAGAATTTTGTAATTTTCCTCATATAGATCTTGTACATATCTTGCTAGATTTATACCTAAGTATTTAATTTTTTCATGCTAATGTAAATGTTTTTAATTTCAAATTCCACTTGTTCATTGCTGGCCCATAGGAAAACAATTGAGTTTTGTATATTAACCTTGTATCCTGTAACCTTGCTATAACTGCTTATTAGTTCCTGGAGATTTTTGTAGTCTCTTTTGGATTTTCCACATAAGCAATCACATCATCTGTGCATAAAGACAGTTTTATTTTTTCCTCCTCAATAGGTACTTTTGTTTCATTCTTTGTCTTACTGCATTAGCTGGTACTTCCAGTAAATATTGAAAAGAAGTGGTGAGGGAGATATCCTTGCCTTGTTTCTGCTGTTATTGGTAAAGCCTTGTGTTGCAGATATTATTTTCAAGAGCAAGTTCCCCTCTATTCCTAATTTACTGAGAATTTTTATCATGAATTGATGTTGGGTTCTGTTAAATGCTTTGTCCATCTATTGACATAATAATCATTTTTCTTTTTAGCTTGTTGATGTGATGCATTACATTGAGTTTTGAATGCTGAACCAGCCTTGCATATCTGGGATAAATAACACTTGATTGTGGTATTAATTCTTTTTATACATTGTTAGATCCAATCTGCTAATAGTTTGTTGAGGATTTTTTCATCTATATACGTGAGAGATATTGGTCGGTAGTTTTCTTGTAATGTGTTTACCTTGCTTGATATTAGGGTAATGCTGGCCTTATAGCATGAGTTAGAAAGTATTTCCTCTGCTTCTATCCTCTGAAAAGATTGTAGAGAATTCATATAATATCTTCCTTAAATGTTTGGTAAGAACAATAAACCCATCTGGGCTGGGTGCTTCCTGTTTTGGAGGTTATTAATTATTGATTCAATTTCTTTAGAGATATAACCTATTTATATTGTCTATCTCTTCTTGTGGCTTTTGGCAGATTGTGTCTTTGAAGGAATTGGTTCATTTCTTTAAGGTTATCAAATTTACGGGCATAGAGTTGTTCATAGTATTCCTTTATTATCCTTTTAAAATCCGTAGGATCTATAGTAATGTCTCCTTGTTTATTTCTGTGTTAGTAATTTGTATCCTCTCCCTTTTTTCCTTAGTTCACTTGGCTAGAGATTTATTGATTTTATTGATCTTTCAAAGAACTAGCTTTTGGTTTCATCAATTTTTCTCTATTGAATTCCTGTTTTCAATTTACTAATTTCTGCTCTAATTCTTGTTATTTCTTTTCTTTGCTTACTTTGGATTTTATTTGCCTTTCTTTTTCTAGTTTCCTAAGATGTAAACTTAGATTATTGATTGTGGATATTTCTTCTTTTCTAATATATGTATTCAGAGTGATAAATTTCCCTCTAAACACTGCTTTCACCACATCCCACAAATTTTGATAAGTTATGGTTTCATTTTCATTTGGTTCAAAATATTTTTAAATTACTTTTGATATTTCTTCTGTGACCCATGGGTTATTTAGAATTGTGTTGCTTGGTCTCCATGTATTTTGGGATTTTCCAGTTATCTTTTTGTTATTTATTTCTAGTTCAATTTTATTGTGGTCTAGAAAAGACATTATATGATTTCTATTATTAAAAATTTTTGAAGGTGTGTTTTATGGCCAGAATGTGGTCTGTCTTGGTGAATAGTCCATTTGACCTTGGGAAGAATGTGTATTCTGCTGTTGTTGGATGAAGTAGTGTATAGACATTGATTATATCCAATTGATTGATGATGCTGTTGAGTTCAGCTATGTCCCTACTGATTTTCTACCTGCTGCATCTGTGCATTTGTGATAGACGGATGTTGAAGTTGCCAACTATGATAGTGGATTCATCTGTTTCTCCTTGCAGCTCTATGAATTTTGCCTCATGTAATTTGATGCTGTTTAGGTACATATATATTAAAGATTTTTATGCCTTCCTGGAGAATTGATCCCTTTATCATGAGCTATTGCCTTTCTTTATTCCTGATAACATTTTTGCTTTGAAGTTGGCTCTGTCTGAAATTAATATAGCCACTCCTGTTTTCTTTTAGTTAGTGTTAGCATGATATATCTTTCTCCATTCATTTACTTTTAACATATATGTGTCTTTAAAATTAAAGTGGGTTTCTTGCAGACAACATATAGTTAGGTCTTGTTTTTTAATCCACTCTGACAATCTCTGTCATGTTGATGCATTAGACCATTGACGCTCAAAGTTATTATTGATATAGTTGGATTAATGTCTACCATATTTGTTATTGTTTTCTATTTTTTCCCTTGTTCTTTGTTCCTATTTTTGTCTTCTACTTTTTTCTACTTTTTGTGGTTTTAATTGAGTATTTTTATATAATCCCATTTTCTCTCCTTTCTTAGCATGTCAGTTATACAGTAGTCCCCCCTTATCCACAGAGGATATGTTCCAAGACCCCTGTGGATGCCTGAGACCATAGATAGTACTGAACCCTATATATACTATGTTTTTCCTGTCCATACAGACTGATGATAAAGTTTAATTTGTAAATCAGGTGCAGTAAGCGATTAACAACAATAACTAATAATAAAAGAAAAATTATAGCAATATACTGTAACAAGAGTTACTATAGATCTTAGCAACCTCAGCATATGATTTTTTTCTTTCCTTGTTAAGTTGAGAACTTTCACCTTTTCACTTAAAGGAAGAACTTTACAGCTTCTCTTTGGCATATGTGGATTGACAGCATCAGGACTCTTGTGCTTTGGAGCTATTATTAAGTAAGATAAAGTAAATTGAACATAAGCACTGCGATACCACAGTAGTCTATCTAATAACTGAGAGGGTTACTAAATACCTAACTGAAGGGTAGCTTGAAGGGTGGCTATGCTGGACAGAGGGAGGGTTCACCTCCTGAACAGGATGGAGCAGGAGAGCACCAGATTTCATCATGCTACTCAGAATGGCACACACTTTATAACTTAAAAATTGTTTATTTCTGGAATTTTCTATTTAATATTTCTGAACGCAGGTAACTGAAATCATGAAAAGTGAAACCACAGATAAGGGGGTACTACTGTAATTTAAAAACATTTTTTTTTTTAGTGGCTGTCTTAGAGTTTGCAATATACATTTACAATATACATTTACAACTAATCCAAGTCCACTTTCAAATAATATTATACCAGCCCATGTGTAATGCAAGTACCTTATAATAAAAAAAAATCTTAATTAATTTCATCTCTTGTATCATTTCTGTCATTTATTTCACTTATATATAAACATACATAAGTATATGTATATACTCGTAATTATACATATGTAAGTAATGTATATATGAGATATATACATAAGTTTAAGTAATCAGATACATTTTTGTGGTAATTTTGAACAAGAGGTTATCTGTTACATCAATTAAAATAAGAAAAATAAAAGCTTTTATTTTACCTTCACTTATTTCTTCTTCAATGCTCTTCCTTTCTTTATGCAGATCTGAGTTTCTCACCTATATCATTTTCCTTCTCTCTCAAAACCTTTCAACATTTCTGGCAATGCAGTTCTACTGGGAATAAAGTCTCTCAATTTTTGTTTGTCTGGGAAAGGCTTTATTTCTCCTTCATTTTTGAAGGATAATTTAGCAGGGTACAAAATTCTGAGTTAGTGGGTTTTTCTTCTCTCAAAATTTTAAATATTTCACTCAACGCTCTTCTTGCTTGCATGGTTTCTGAGAAGAAGTCTAATGAAATTCTTATCTATAAGTAAGGTGTTTTTTCTTCTGAATTTTTTCAGGATTTTTTTCTTTAAATTTGGTTTTCTGTAGTTTGAAGATGACATGACCAGGTATAGTTTTTTTTGGCATTTATCCTGCTTGGTGTTCTCTGAAGTTCTGGGATATATGGTTTAGTGTCCGACATTCATTTGAGGAAATTCTCAGTCATTATGGATTCAAATATTTCTTTTGTTCCTTTCTGTCTTATTCTTCTGCTATTCCCATTATGGATATGTTACACCTTTTGTAGTTGTCTCACAGTCCTTGGTTATTCTGGTTTTGCTTTATTCTTTGTTCTGTTTGCTTTTCAGTTTTTGAAGTTTCTATCATCAATTTCAGAGATTTTTTTTTCAGCTATGTCCAGTCTACTAAAAGACCACAAAGGAATTCTTCTTTTCTATTACAATGTTTTTGATCTCTACTTTCTTTTAATTCTTTTTCTTTTTTATTCTTTCCTAGGATTTTCATCTCTCAGCTGACATTGTCATATGTTCTTGCATGCTGTCTAATTTATTCATTAGAGCCCTTAGCGTGTTAATCATAGTTGTTTTAAATTCCCAGTCTGATCATTCCAACATCCTTGCCATGTTGAACATCCCAGGTTCTGATGCTTGGTCTGTCTCTTCAAATTGTGTTTTTTGCCTTTTAGTATGCCTTGTAAATTTTGTCTTGATAAACAGACATAATGTACTAGGTAAAAGGAATTGCTGTAAATAAGACTTGCTAATGTTGTGGGAAAGAGTAGGGGGAAGGGAAGCATTCTAAATCCTCTGATTAGTCTCAGTGTTTAGTGAGCTTCTGCCTCTGGACTATGAGCTCCACAAATGGTTCTCAGTTTTTTCACTCTCGTTGGGTGGAACAGGATGGCTAGAGTGGGTTGTATTTGGATATTTCCCTTCTCCCACATGGAAGGTTACAGGTGGCTGGAGTTAAGTATTTCCCTTCTCCCTTGAGGAAATCTAGAGCTGACGGAAGCTGGGTATTTCACTTCCTCCAGGTCAGTTAGGCTGTGATAATGCTCCAGTAGGCTAGGCTCTAAGTGACTAGTTTCTCTTGGGGCAGCCTTGTTAAAAACAACAGAATACTCTAGTTTATTTCAAAATGGTTCCTTTTCCACTTTCCCTACTGGAAGCGTAAGAGATTTTTCTCCAATATTTACTGTGAGGAATTTGTTGAGTTCCTGGAGGTAAATTTTACAGTATTGTGGGTGTCCCCCTATGACCAGGTCCCCTTGGAGATTTTAACTCTCAGACTTGTCCACACTGAGCCTCCTGCAATTCACCAATTATAGTTCATGGTTTCCTGCCCAGCACTGATTCCTGCAGTGGTTTCTGCTGGCGAGCCTCTGGGGCAGTAAGCCATGACTCTCTGTGCCACTTCTCTGCCTCTCCAATCTTGAAGGCAGCAGTTTTCCCTGTGTCCCCACCTCCCTTACAGATCCTAGAAGAATTGTTGATTTTTCCATCTGTCCAAGCATTTTACTTGCTGTTAGGATGGAGTGGTGACTTCAAGCTCCTTACCGAGAGATTCTTAAATCAACAAAAATAATTTTCTTAATGATGTATATAAACATGGGGCTGTTAATAAATTAATGAAAAGAGTGGAGAAAATTATGTTGAAACTATAATTATTTCCTCACACAAAGATTATATCTTGAACTACATCTACATGATAGTAGGTGAAGTGGAGATTCAGTAAATATCTTCTTATTTAATCAAAAAGAGTCAGCTTGATTATTTCAAACCAAACAATTTAACTCTAAGAATATGATGATCTGAATCCGTTATCAATACTGAATAAATTAACCAGCTAATTGTCAAAGATTTACTTAATTTTCTGCAGCTTATAGCAGCTATAGCAGCTTTAGCTTAGATAATACAAACCTGTTACTTCCTGAAACTCAAAAAACATTTATCTTTACTCCAAAGGCTCATTTGTCACAATAAAATTATTAGGCCAGATTTTAACATCCAGCCATAATGGAGTAATTGATACTGGAGCAGTCCTCCCACCATGACCAGCTATAAAACTTGACAGAACATATGAGGCAGTGGTTTCCAGTCAATGTACAAGAGCAGATCACGACGGTGCGCTCAGGAGGTGGGTCCCACCATCACCCAGCTCTCACCTGTGGACAATCCATTTCCCACGTCAAAAATGTAATAAGTTAGATGTATATAGTGGAAAATATCAAGCATAAAATGAGAAGTCTGAAGTGGGAAGAAGTACCATATTGAATCTAAATAGCTTTAGAGTCATCACTAAAAATATAATAATGGAGTTGTAGATAAGAAGATAACAGAGGAAATAGAAAGGAAAATTAAACTATTGATTCAAACAAAATAGCAGTAGAACAACAGAAGAACAGAAACCAGAATGAATAAATGATAAACGAGGGATAAAATGGTAGATTTAACCCAACCATAATACGACTACATTAAATTTAAATGGACTAAGCATGTAAATAATAAGACAGAGATTTTAGGCTGGTTAGAATAGCCAGACCCAAATAACCTCTGTCTGCAGGAGGTGTGCTTTACATGTAAAGACAGGTACTGAGAGCAAAAGGATGAAACAGATACACCATGCAAAATAAAACGAGAAACGGGTTTGGTCATATTGATATCAGATAAATGATAAACTGGACTGCATCAAATTTAAAATATTATGATCTTCAAAAGACATCATGTCATCAACAACCTGAAAACGCAAGCCACAGCCTGGGAGAAAAGAGTCACAACTGATATATATGACCAAAGACCTGTACTCAGAATTTATATATATATATACATATATATATATATATATGTGTGTGTGTGTGTGTGTGTGTGTGTAAAATCTGGACACAAGTCTTTGCTCGTATATAGATGCATATATTACACAAATATGTGTACATATATATCTATATATACACACATACATATATTTGTGGAATACATAGGTATATAAGTACATATATACATGTATGTATACAAACAAGAACAACGATAAAAAAATTCTTTCTTAGACAGAGAAAGACAAATACCATATGATCCCATCCATATGTGGAATCTAAAACAAACAAACAAACTGAACTCGTGGATACAGAGAACAGATTGGCGGTTGCCAGATGCAGGGGATCAGGAGTAGGCAAAATGGAGGAAGGGGGTCAAAAAGTACAAACTTCCAGTTATAAAATAAATAAGTCCTGGGGACGTTGTATACAGCATGGTGACTATAGCTAATAATACTGATTTGTGTTAAAAAAAATCTTGTAATAAGACAGACATTGTAATTTAAAAATGGGCAAACTAGGGGCCAGCCCAGTGGCGCAGCAGTTTAGGGCCGGCGCTCCACTGTGGCGGCCCGGGGTTCGCAGGTTCGGATCCCGGACGCGCACTGATGCACCACTTGTCAAGCCATGCTGTGGCGGTGTCCCATATAAAGTAGAGGAAGATGGGCATGGATGTTAGCCCAGGGCCAATCTTCCTCAGCAAAAAAGAGGAGGATTTGTATCAGATGTTAGCTCAGGGCTGATCTTCCTCACAAAAAAAAAATGAGCGAACTATTTGAACAGATATTTCTCAAAAGAATGAATATAAATGACAATAAGTATGTGAAAGATGCCCAGCATCATGAATCATCAGGTAGATGCACCCTAAATTCACAATGAGCCCAAATCTCACTAAAATTTAAAAGATTAACAATGTAAAATGTTGAAGAGAACAGAGGAAATGGAACTCTCGTATCCTGCTCGTGGAAGTGTAAAATTGTACAACTGTTTTGTAAAGCAATTATAAAGTTAACATTCATTTACTACATGGCTTTCTCTTAAGTACTCATGTCAGAGAAATGAAAAGTTGCGTCCATAAAAATGACTTGTACAAAAATGTTCACAGTAGTTTTATTCATAACAGCCAAGGACTGGAAACCATACACTTGTCTATCAATAGATGGATGGATGAACAAGTTGCAGTATATTCATACTACGGAACAATATTCAGCTATAAAAACAAATGAATTACTGATACGTACAACATTGGTACACACCACAGGCATATTGAGCAAAAGAGACCAGACATAAGCAAGTAGATTCTGTACAGTTCCATTCACAGTGAACTCTGGAACAGGCAAAATGAATGTGTCCTGATGGAAATCAGATCAGTGTCGGCCTGAGGAGGGGTCTATTGGCTGGGAGGAGAACTCTCTGGAGAGGGAGAATTGTTCTACATTTTGATGGAAGTAATTTCTCAGGTGCTTATGTCTATGAAAACTCATCAAAGTATACTCCTACAATATGTGATTTTTATTGTATGTAAATTAGGCCTTAATAAGGTTGATTAAAAAGTGACTAGGCCAAGTGAGACATCCTTAACCATCTGGACTCTCTGCACCATGCTCTCTGCAACCGTCGGTGCTGTCCTGTATCAGACATGTGGTTGAGGGCTGTGGTCGCTGCAGACACCACCACCAGGCGGGGCAGAAAAGTGAGGGCAGGAGAAGATTCGCCGTCTCCACGCTTCGTCCACCCTGAAAACGTGCAGCCATGGGCCTCGAGAGGGCAACAATCGAGGGCTACACAGATTCAACAGACTCAGCAGCTTCCTCCAGGCACCCCCCTGCCAAGTTGCTAGGCGTAGTGAGAATAGACCTATTGTTTGGAGAATCCAACCAGTAAAATTCTTTCATCCAGACTGGCTCATCCACGGTCATGTTCCCTAAGTAAAATGTTATGAAATAGTGAGAATCCTCACCGATGGTCAGACATGACTGGGCACCATGGACTCCTTATTCCGAACTTTCTAAATTTTCCTTAGGGATGTAATTTTCTTGCAGTTACCTAAAACATCAATTATTAATGCTCTATGAAATTCTGCCCAATTATGCTTTTGATTTACTGCTTAAAGCAGCCTGCATTATCTAGAATATATTTGTTAACTTCACGCACAATTCATGTTGTCTATACTTTACTGTCTTCATAATCCTAGAGATGTTGCTAATTTTGCTTTTTTATTTTCTTTCGTAGCCCATAGAGTCTAATATTTTCTACTTTGCTTAGATGATTGTTTTGTCATTAAAATTTATTTTGGCTCCTTCCCAACTCTTCCATCAGTATGTTATAATCTCACAATTAAAATGTCTAATTTATTTCCTCATGTTCCTGATGTTATTGAAATTGGCTAGCACTCTCTAGAAAGGATGCCAAAGTCTTAATAGGCACCAAGGTAACAAAACATTTTGTCTCCTTTTATTTTTCTGTTTTCATTATACTAAGAAAATAAAATATGTAACTGATAGTCAGATGGAAATCAATTTATCTTTATTTAGTTTAGAGAGAAATTACTTTGCAACTTTACATAAAGTTGTTTTTATGATTCTCCATTGAGGAAGGAAGTATTGCTATAAAACATAATGTTAACATATTAATTTTAATAAGGCAGTAATTTTAAAAGATACCTCACAGCTATAGATAAGGTTTTAAGGGAAAGGGGAGCAGTTTATCTTCATTGTATTTTTAGGCTGATGTGTCTATAAATTGTTAACCTGATAAGCAAAATAACAGTACTAAAATTTTAAAAATGGAACCTGAAATTTAATGGCCTAGGCTTGCCACTCAAGATTGTCATTGTGAAGTTTTGTTCATTTCTGACATAAACTTTTAAAATTAGTTGAAATAATTGCTAAATTCATCCCAACAACAGGTGGATCTAGACATGCTGGGCAGAGCAGAGCCCACTGATGCACTTGGACGGTCTGTGTCCTGTGTGGTCTATGAGGCTCTGAGCCCGTGAGGCTCCCAGAAATGAGCTCTTGGGTTTTCCATGCACTATTGCTCACTGACACCATCCTGCTGGCCAGGAGGAGAGGTGGTATCATAAAAAATGAGATCTAAATATTTCTACTTTCATTATTCTGCAAGTGTTTACTGAGATCCCACTAGGCTGTGGCCTACATCCAGCAGTGTAAACAAAAACAACTGGTCCTGGCCTCAGGGAAATTTCAGACTAGTGGGAAGAGAAAATAACTAGGCAAGGCTATAAGAGATGATGATGGGGAGACATCATCTCATTTATCACACGACACCCAGGTAGTAGAACAATTGCTGTGTAACAAGTTATCCCAAAACTGAGTGGCTTAAGACAGCCATCTAATTTCAGTTCTCAGGGCTCTGTGGGTTTCTAGGGCTCAGTTGGGCAGTTGGTGCTTGGGCTTCTGCTTCTGCTGCTGTCAGATGTTGTGGGGGCTGGAGGCTGAAGCCGAAGGCTCCACTGTACAGGGAATCCAAGATGGCACACTCACACATCTGGCGTTGATTCTGGCTGTAGACTGGTTGCTCAGCTATCAACCAGAACCTACAATATGGTCACTCCCTACTGCTTGGGCTTCTCACAGCACAGATGTTCCCAGAGGGAAGATCCCAAGAGCAAGCATTCCAAAAGGCAAGAGGAGGAAGCTGCTAGGCTAGCTAAAGTCTACATCCAGACTGTTACAGTGTCACTTAGACTAAGCTGGGTTGGTCAAAGTAGTCATAGTGCCCCCTCAGATTCAACGGGGTCAAAAAGCCCCTCATCTCCTGACGGGACAGGGGCAAGGTCCCATTGCAGAAGAGCATGTGAGATGGGAGACAGTGGTGCAGTCAACTTTGAAAAACTCACTGTATCACTGGATCTAAGAAAGCTCCTATGAATGAGTGACCTTTATTCCAAGACCACCAAGTTAATAAGAGGTAAATCTATTAAACACTTATTATGTTAGTGTGCAAAGGGTCCAAGTACCTTTACATATATCAGCTCATTTAGTCCTAATGCCCTCTCTAAAAGGTGGCTAATATTATTATTTTCATGTTACAGATAAGGAAACTGACAAAAGACATCAGGCAACTGCTAAGGCCACATGCCTGGTAAAAGGCTAAGACTACTATCTGGGGCTGCGTTGCACTGTGTACGATTTATTCTTTACTATGTCACATGAACACTGCTGAGCAGGGGTGACCCAGACGAGCAGGGGGATGAGAGCTCCAGGCAAATTAAATGTGGATGGAGGATCTCAGCACAGAGATGGTCAAGTGAGGAGGAAGAAGGGAAGGAAAACCTGTGTGGTTGGAGCACGGTGAGGGAAGGCCAGGGGCACGAGGGGATCGGTGAGGGAGGGTTGAGCATGTCGTGTGAGGCTCTGGAGGCATGCCTGGGAGTTTAGATGCTCTTCTCGGTGAGAAGGAAAAACTCTGAAATAAGCATGGAGATTCTACGATCAGACATGTGGTTTCCAAAGATCACCCTGGCTTCTGTGTGGAGAATGGATCGAAGGGGGAATGCACATTGAGAAGGGGAGATAGCGTCCACCGGGAGGCTGCTGCAATTGCTCATGGGGAAGACCAAGGGTGGGCCTAGGGTGGTGCCGGTAGAGATAAAGAAAAGTGGGCATGTTTGGTACGGACAGTGAGAAGCTGCATCTACAGGACATATGGAGGGGGGTTGGAGTGGGATGCCTCCTTGGCCTCAGGTTTCCTAAATGAAACCCCTGTGGATGGCAGTGTCTGCTTCTAAGACAGGGAACGCTATATAAGGGGCAGATTTGGAGAGAAAACCAAGAGCTTGTTGGTTTACCTTCTGGCTTCACTCTACTGGAAATCGACTTGAAGGAAGGAAGAATTATCAGCATATTCACTATATACTTTGAGCTCAAGTGTGCAGGTGCACCTCTCCAGGGGCTGATGCCCCAAAACTTGGATAACGTGATCAACACTCAGTCATACTTTGGCTTGGGAAGGAGGCAGATTTGCAGGCAACATGGTGCCCGTGACTGCCCTCATCATGAGAATCTTCCAGACGTTGGCCATGAAGACCTTGAGGTCTCAGCATAGAGATGCTCAGGAGGGGTGGAGGAAAGGAGAGAAAGCAAGCATGGTTAGAATGTGTGAAAGAGAGTAGAGGGACAAGTGGGGCATTGGAAGGGGAGGCATGAGTAGAGTTTATTACTGTTCCCATGTTGAGATTCTCTCTAACAGGTGTCTTGTTGGCATAAAAAGGCAAAAGAAAACATGCTTTCCATCATTCAGTTGCTAGATGAGGCTGCCTCTGTGCAAGTACAGGAGTGTCTTCAGCTTCCCTGAGAGAGGCCAGGACAGGGAGCAGCATGAGTTGAGGAGGTGTTGTGCTGGGTTCCTAGCTAAAGAAACCATGTCTCATCCTGATGAAACCACCAGATCCAGGAAGGGAGCAACCACGTAACCGTGCGTATAAGTACTTTGTGCTGCAAGATGTTGGAGAAAAATCTAACATCATTTACATCCAGGTTATAGATCACCATTTGCTCTTTAAAGCCAACATTATAGATAGCTCACAGTAGCTCTTTTGGTTTTGAAACGGTCAGATATATTCATTACATTGACTTTCTTTCACATCTTGATGCTCAGAGAATAATTTCTTATTGGTCTTTATTTTGCTCTGAATTAGCTATTTGCTTATTGACCCAAAATAGTTATCATCTCAGCTGGAAATATATTGGAAGTCTGGCTGCCAAACAAATGTTCAGCAAAAGATGAATAAAAGCGTACAGGGAGGAAAAACCTAGCAAGTTGGGCTGCCGGGGCTCTGGAAGCATTCTGGCCGACAGCCATGTGCCCCGCTGCACACAGGCCCGGGGATGACAGTGATCGATTCAACAGTGGGAAGGTATTAATGATATTCAGCGCTGATGGCTGAGGCACTTCACCGTCATTTGCATTTCCATTTATCATCTCTGCATTTATCATTATGAAGAGGACGCCAGAGCTAATTAAAGTCTGAGCTAACAGGGTGACCGGGGAGTCTGGGGGCCACCAATGCCTAGGAAGACCAGGGAAAGTTTCCAGCAGGAAGGACACCAACCTTACACCAAACCCAATTAACTTAATTCTTCAAGAAATCATTTGAGGCTCTTTCATTGGGGTAGACTGGAGGGTTTAAAGCACACATTAAGTATTTCATGCTTACATCCAGGGTTTGGTAACAGGCCTTGACTGCAGTGTCCTGTATCCTATGCCCTAGCCCTATCCAAACCCATCTTTGAACATCCTTACATTTAAAAATATCTTAAACATAGAAACTTCATGACTTTTATTTGCATGGCACTGAACACTTCTCTATTGCTGTTTCAAAAATAATTTCGGGGGCAGTTTTTTATGATTCTAAATGAAAGGATAATTTCTGAGCCATTTATTCCATTTCAGTGCAATCACATGTGCACATGTTCAGAATGAAATGAGACTCTTATAATTCAGCTGTAGTGTAAAGACTATTTTCACTATGTGCAAAGTTTCCTTTATGTATTTTCATTAGTATGTTGTTTTCTCCCTCTAGTATCCATGACAATAAATGGCATCATTAAAGGATGGAATTTAATTTTTCCTTTATGAGTTTTAATTAGAGACCGACGCTTGATTCTTCACCACTACATACCAGATCTGCAGTAGGTCGTTTTGGGGGGTTCAACTCAGTTCTTCATCTGAGGTTGATCCAGGAAATTGAAGACACCCTTGGAGAAAGCTCTCTGTGGAAGCGAATAGTGGGACTTGATTGGAGAAGATTGATCTTGATCTTTTGTAGAATTAGGAGGCTCTCTGTGGGTCCCCTTTTCCCCTTCTCAATGGAAAAGGGTAGCCCATATAGTGCCCCTGACTTGACGATGTAACACAAAGAGGGAGATAATTAGTGCCACATTTAACGATATTGACTCAAAGAATAACTTAGTCCCGATGGAAAGCAATGCTTAAGAAAGGATTTTCTCCCTCTAGAATGAAGGAGGGGGATGCATTTCTTGGAAAAAATGGGAAATGACATTTGTGCCTACACTGTACCAGTCACTGCACTAGACCCTTGATTCGGAGCACATTATCCCGTCCACACTGTACAAGTGGGAGTGACTTTCCTTGTCTGTCATATGATGAAGAAACCACTGGTCAGAGAAGTACAGTGAACTCTCATGGGCAGCTCCGTGGTGTTCAAAACAGGTCTTCTGCCCAAGACACCAGGGCTGTGCCTTCATCCCAGCTGTGCCCCTTAGGCAGAGGGCTGCCTTCCTGGTTTATTTCCCCGATTCTCCCGTGCAGGTGTCCGGGGTGCGGCGGAAGGCATCCTCAGAGCTCCCTTTCCACCTGCAGTCAGAGAAGCATCAACGCAGTGGCGAGGGGTCACAGGCTCTGGGCCCACATTGCTGTAGTGGGGTTGATGACAGAATCCTCTGATTCTATTGTGATCAGAGCTGAGCTCTGGGCAGGAGAGAGCTGCACGAAGCCAGGGCAAGTGGGCAAAGGTGCATGCATCTCAGAGGGGGCAGCTAACTGAAGTACAGGCTCAGGAAAAGGGAAAGGGTGGGAAATAAGGAAGATGTGAAGACTAATTTCAAGAACGGCAATCTGCTTCCTCCCGGCATATTCTAGGCTGACAGTGTGATCGGGGTGATATAAGTGATCTCCCTTGCTGTGCTCTCCCCTCTCGGAACGGTAGTCACCTGAGTTCACAGCAAGTGGAGCCCAGATCTTTCTTGTCTCTTTCAGTCTGGGGCCTGGGTCTCTCCCCTTGAATATGAGTCCCAGGAGACAAGTGTCCACGGGAGCCTCAATCATAGCTGGGCTCTATTCCTAAGCCCTGAACAAGGAAGTATGCAGCCAGTATGTGGAATGAGTGGATGGATGGATGGATGGATGGATGGATGGATGGATGGATGGAGGGTGGGCGGGTGAATATTCATCCATCAAGGGCCCTTGATGGGACTTTCACGTGACACACGCAGGACGTGCGATTGGTTTGCTACCTTAAGGTCCAGTCTGTATATAACTGCTGCTCTGAGCCCATTCCCAGTTAAGCAATGCCCTGGCTCCCTCCTCGGGGGGTGGTCCCTTCTTTCAGCACCCCCTGGAACAAGGACAACCTTCAGACAGGTCTTCTGTAATCCTAGGCTAGTCCCCACCTCTCCATGTTCCACAGTAAAGGCTCAACTGGATCCCACCTGTTGTGACCCCATACGGACAATAGCTGTGCTCCCTGTAATAACCACAGCATCTTGAGTGCAGTAACAAGGAAAGACTATGTGATAGAATAACCAGAAATGCTTATTTCGTGAAGAATGATGAAGCTCAACATAAAGGTGAAATTAAGCCTTCTTTTATTAGCAACTAATGTTAACCTAAAAAGCTAATCTGCCATTTTGAACACTGTGTTTTGATAGTAATTTATCTCACAAAGGAACAAAGTTATTCCAAATGCACAATTAGGACCACATAGAACTGAAATGGTCTCAGCAGAATTAAACTCTTCTAAACCAGAGGTGAATATTTAGCAGGAGAAATACAGAACTTCGTCCAGCACACCATTAATTATCTTACCCTTCATTAAACCGCTAACCTTGTGGTTCACCGAAGATATAAAGAAACTGATTTTCCATTTTATAATTTTATTCCAGGAAGCCCAGTTCTTGAAGTATATAAACTTCTCCCAGGAGGAAGTTAGGCACCATGATCATCTACATGGCCATTGGGACCATCAAAAGACATTTATTAAGCACTTAATTGTGCATAGTGCTGAGTTAGATGATGCACAGAGAATTAGGTAAAGGGAATTTCTCTTCTTCTGTGAACTTACTGAGTACACAAGAGAGTGAATAACATGACAAACCAAGACAAGAAATCGAGAATGGAACAAACTGCTGAGGAAGTCATTTTGGATGAAACAAAGGAAAGGGACAAATTCCAGGCTAGTGGAGGAGAGCCGGCAGGGGGACTCAGGACTGCTCTCTCTTCCCTGAGCAGGGCAGGCAGGCTCCTGGGCAGCCTCAGAAAGTTCAGGGCAGGCACTGGGCTGGGAATGAGATCTCAGGTGGCACATAAATGCTGAGGAGGAGAAACAGCCTGGGGAGGGCTGGGGAGGAAGAGGGGGGCACCATCACTCTCGGAAGATCTCTCCATTCTGGACACTGGTGACCCAGTGGACTTCCGGGAGGTGATGGCATGGCTGCATTTGGACAGGCACAGTGACACAAAGTAACGAAGGCTGAAAGGACGATTTGTAGAGGTCGAGTCTCTGTCCCTTGTTCTCACTCTGATGCACAAGTGTAGATTTTGTTTATAAAGTGGAAGTGCAAAATGAATATCAGAGAGGCACTGAGGCCTAGAGAGAGTGTGGGACCATGAGTCAGAACACAGGTGCTCCGGGCTCCTCTGGGCCTCTTAGACCCCCAGATCACCACCATGGAGGCACTTTGCCTCGATGGAGAGGCGTTTGTGTTCTTACCTCTTTCTCGCTTCTGGGGCCCCACCTAGGCACGGGATCTCCAGGTGACAGTACAGCTCCCTAGCACAGGTGGCTGGCTGCAGTAGAGGCACCAGGCCCCGGGCCTTTGGGTTCCTGCTGTCTGTGCTTTTTCTCCACACAAGTGTTCTTATCTCAGTCCCGGACAGGTGTAAACACCCTCTGTCATTGCTGAATCCCAGGCTAGCTCTGGTCAGGATGGCCGTTCTTCTTGCTGTCCAGTCCCTGTAACTAGGGTCAGGGATACGCAGGGCATCGTGGGTGGTGTGTGCTGACCGGTGGGCAGGTGATCCCGGGCAGATCCTCCCAAAGGGTCAGCTACAGGTGTTCTCAGGACCCTCCGAGGTTGGAAACAATGAGCTCAGAGGAAATTTCTAATCAAATGAACTGGCGTAGATGCAGCATTTCAATCAGGAGACAACACAGACTGCTTTGCCTCTGAGCCTTCTTTTTTCCGTTTTTAGTTTCCTCTCACTTCTATTAGTCCCGCTAAATTACTGAGTGTTGTCATCATTGAAGTATTAATTGACGGCTCATTTTGAATAGTTGCCTGAGTGTTGGCGATTGTATACAGTCGTGCAACCGCCTCCTCAGTCACACAGAACATTCCCACTGCTCCCAAATGCTTCCTCCTGCTTGTTTGCAGTCTACCCCCTCCCCAAACCTGGCCCCTAATGAACACTGATCCGCTTTCTGTCACTATATTTGGTCATTTCTGGATTGTTATATAAATGGGATTATTCTGTGGGTCTTTTGTGTCTGACTTTTCTCATTCGGCAAAGTGTTTTTGAGATTCACGCACGATGTTACAGGTGTCGGCGTTCATCCCTTCTTACTGCTGAGAAGTACCGCACGGCGAGGACCCACCATGAGGATCTATCCACTCACCAGCAGGTGGACATGTGCATCCTTTCCAGTTTGGGGTTCTTATGGATAATGCTGCTCTGAGCATCCTGGCAGCCTGTGGCTTAGGCAGAAAAATTGTGTGGCTCCCACTCCATGTTATTATAGTTATTTGTACCTGTCTGTTATGGACTGAATGTGTCTCCTCAAAATTCATATGTTGAAGCTCTAAACTCTAACGTGTTTGGTATTTGGAGGTGGGGCCTTTGGGAGGTAATTAGGGTTGGATGAGGTCATGAGGGTGGGGACCCCATGATGGGATTGGTGCCCTTATAAGAAGAGACACCAGAGCTCTCTCTCTCTCCCTCTGCCCGCGGTGTGAGGACATGGAGAAGACGACTGTCTACAAGCCAGAAAGAGAGCTCTCATCAGAAACCGACCCTGCTGGCACCCCGAACTTGGACTCCCAGCCTCTGGAACTGTGAGCAAATAAATATCTGTTGTTTAATCCACCCAGTCTAAGGTATCTTGTTATGACAGCATGAGCAGACCAAAACACTCTGTAAGTCCATCTGGTACCTCCACTGCATTCATCTGCTGCCTCTGCACTATATCCCAAAAGACTATCTCACATACTAACCCCCTTTTTCTGCAGTCTTTTAAAAATAAGTGACATTAAAGATTAGAAAGTAGATTAGTGGTTGTCAGAGGCAGAAAGAAGAAAGAAGAGGGTACAGAATTTCTTTTTGGGGTGATGAAAATATTCTAAAATTAGATAGTGGTATTGGTTGCACAACTCAGTGACTACACTAAAAACCACTGAACTGTACATTTTAAAAGGGTGGATTTTATGGTATGTGAATACATCTCAATAAATCTGTTATTAAAAAAATACAGCAGACTTGTATATGGAATCATTAGTTCTGATAAAACTACCAATCCTTTTATTAACCTTTTGATTCGTATGCTTGGACACTGGGGAGAATTTTGGTAAATGTGGGACAGTCTTAAGGTTCTTTGCCTTTGAGATGTAACTGGAAAGAATCTTCAGAAACACACAGAGATTGCTGACTACAGCTATTTTTAAAATGTAAGTAAAAATGAATTGTTGTCCAGGAACATGTGGATATACAGAAAACTTTGCTTCAAATTACTATTTTATGATAGAATAATGAATATGGAATATCTTATATTTAACATCTATTCAAAAACATTCAAAGGACATGGCATATAAAATGATAAGCAAACTCTGAGGATGCTTTAGGTCTCTTGTTGAATTTTCTGATGCCACTGATCATATATTCTGCTTTTATTTATCAATTTCCAATAACTCTTCAGTTAAACCCTGTTAGTATATGACTGAGTATTAGATGGTTTAGGGCAAGTTAATTCATCAAGCATTTCAGCTGCTTCTGGGCAATCCGGGTGTGCATAGATGACCTATGAGAGGACCATTCACCACTCCTAATGGGGTTTCCCTGGACTTTTACACAGCTTATGTCTCATCTTGTGCATCTCTGTCTTGGAGAGAGGGCTGTCGTAGCTCTCACTGACTACTGCGAAGGAGAAGGAAGGAGAAAGAATGAGATAGAAAACACATTTGGCCCAAACACGCCCAAGATGCCTTCAGGAGACTTGACTTTCTGCCAGTTCATAACTGAGCACCTCCAAAGAAAAGAGAGAGTGTGTGAGGGACACTCGGTCTTGCAGCAGGACACCCAGACTGAGAATCCATCAGCCCACCCATTTTAAGTTCAATGTTTCTTTGTTTATGTGTTGTTTACCTTCAGATCTAGATGCTTTCCTTTAGATCAGAATTGTTGAATAGAAACATAACGTGAATCACATTATTAGTAGATTTAAATTGTCTAGTAGTCATTTTTAAGCGAAGTAAAACAAACAGATGAAATAAAAAAGAATCCTCAGTATATCCAAAATATTATCATGTCAATGTGTAATTAATACAAACAATTATTAATGAGAGATTTTATCTTTGCTTTTATTGTAGCAAGTTTTTGAAATCTGTGACTGTTTTACATTTCTATCACATCTCAAATTGGGCACCAAATTTTCAATGATTCCTGTAAAATGTTTAATCCTAGCAAAAAATCAAGTTGTGTTAACAGGAAAATGGTTGATATTACTTCAGCCTGAAAATCTAAATCTAAATATACTATATTTATATCTAAATAGAAATTAGGTAAGGTTGAAATTTCAAGTTCATCTCCTCAGTCCCTCTAGCCACATTTCCAATGCCCAATGGCCACATGGCTGGTGGCTCTGGGGTGGGACAGCACAAGTCTGGATTACACAGTGACTGAAAGGGGCACCCAGGGGCAGGACAAGAAATAATCACCTCAGTAACGCCATCAACTACCTTATGCTCACGGATCAGAAGTGTGCACAGCCATTCGCCTTGACATAAATAATGAGAGTGTGGAGACAGGACTTGTAACTAAGAAGGATTTGAACTTGACTTGTTACTTTCCAGGCTCTACAATTAATTCTAAGCCTGGGAAGGTCAATGAATCAAGTATTTGAAGCATAACAAAGGGGCTCTTGGGAGAAACTCTACATTTCTACATAGACAGCAGTGTTCTGAACAGCTGTGTGGACCGTACCCTGGAATGCTGGCCAGCAAGGCACTGCCCCCGAGGTTGGGGTGCAGGAGGAGACACGGCCGTGTCAAGAGCTCCTGCTGCGGGGGAGATGCGCCTCTGGACCCCTTTCCCTCCTGTCCTGGAGGGAGCATGCCAGCCGCCCTCGCTACTCTCCTGCAACACTCCCTCCAGTGGGCTCTGCCCGGCTCTGCCAGGCAGCTCCTCACTCTGTACCCCATGCACAGTCTTCCCACTGTGGCCTTGCCCCAGCCACCCTGGGGCAGCTGCTCCTCAAGATGGCACTGGTCCCCACTGATGACCTCTACCCGACAGCCAGCACAGAGCTCAGCGCATGAGAGGCACTCAACCTCTTGAGTTTGTGGAGTGAATGGATGACATGTTGTAATTGTGCCAGCCATAGCAGACATTTCAAAAACCAGAATGAGTATGGAGGATGTTATTAAAACAATCCCTCCCCGTTTTTTTTTAATAATACTTGAGCTGAATTTTGAAGAGAACAAGAAGCAGAAGGTGCTTTATAAATGCATCTTTCTTCTCAGAGAAAACATCTGGAAAGTTGACATGGAGGGGCCCACGACTTCTTTTTTGTTGTCATAACATCCATGGTGGAACGGAAGGACTTGGGCAAGGGAGAGCCAAACCAATCATTTTAAATGGGGCTGAGAAAAGCCATTTGGTTCCACTCCATCTGAACTTATAAAACACTTGGTTCAAACCTCCTAAGACCCCAGGCCACCACCCTCCTCCGGGCTCGGGGGCCACGGCCACGCTGACAAGCCTCCAGGAAAACATCTTGAATGCTGTTTGGCTGGAAACAGGACTGAGTCCAGGGCTTGAGAGATGGATAGTGTCTCAGTTTGTTAGTGGACATATTCTCTCTTCTCTGCTCAGAAGGCACTGCTCCATGACACAGACACCCGCAGGGTGAAATCCATAAGCACACAAGCACACGAGAAATTAAGGGGAAAGACCCAGACATTTGAGCAAAGTAAAGAGAAAATGCATAATTTTTGAAAAAGATAAAAGAATCGTTAAGGTCAAAGTTCAACACGTCTATCACCGGCCACAGGGAGCCTGCGTGAGCCCCAGATGAGTGGGGACAAGGGAAGGGGAGACTGTTCTCTCTGAGCAAACAGAGATGTCCCCATGCATGTGTGACCTTTGTTGCTGATGAGTTGGTTCAGTCCTGTGCACAGGTGTGGCACACGTGGTTGAGGTGAGGCACCGCCCTGGGACAGCGTGGGGTGCGACTCTGAACACATAGGTCCCTGTCTGCACCCTTGTGCACCCCAGACTGGGAGCATAGGTAGGCCTGGACCTCTAGGGAAACGTGACAGGTGGTCTAGGAGGGAAGAGGCTGTGGGGATGGCAGGTGACAGGCCAGGAGTCTCAAAAGGCTTCAGGGAGTGGGTGGGCGGCCTTGGGCTGGACATGGAAGGTGGTTGGGACAAAGGCAGAGGGCTCTGCAACAGCCAAGGCTCTGAGGCCCACACGTGCAGCCAGCATCTGGGCAACAGCACAGACTGTGCCCTGGTGTTCTCTGGACTTCTTTGGGAAGCATAGCTGGACAAGAAATCACCATCCCCCCTTTACGGGCAATTATTAGCTAATGTTATCCCATCCGCCAGTCAGCCTTTGGGAGGCTAGTCCAAGTTCACAGCAACTTCTCTAGATGGGCTGAGTCTAGGCAGTAGGTGGTTGCTTGTCCTGGCTGGAGGGGACCACCCTCCAATTACATTCTTCTCAGAACCTAACAAATCCCCTAACATTTCTGCTCCTGAGTGAGGACATAGAGTGTGTCATGGACAATCTGAATCCCAGCATTAAAAGGCATAGGGGTCACAGTAGTACCCCCATATTCAGCTTGTTGGAAAGCTGTGCATTATTTATATACTGAAAGAAAAACAGCAATTGCCAATGAGAAGAATAATAATAGATAGATGACAGACAGATAAATGATTGATTGATAGGTATATAGATAGACAGATGATGATGATGATGATAGATAGGTAGATAGATTGATAGATGATAGAGACAGATCGATAGATATAGATAGATGATAGATGATAGATAGATAAGCAGATAGATAGACAGATAGATAGATAGACAGATGGATAGTAAGGTTTGGGGAAAATAAAAGTGTTGACAATGCACATGATTCATAGGACTTATTGTGAGACCTAACTCCCCAGCATCTTCAAGGACTGATGTGATAAACACAGTGGAGATGGATCCCACTCTCAGATTGATCTTATTTGACTTAGAGATGCTCACAGCCTGAAATCAGAAGGCCTTTTGGTTTCTCTGGTGTCGACCCCAGTCGTTAGATGGGCTCCCTGGCTCTAAGCTGTGAGTCTGGGACGAGGGGCATGACCTTCAGCGCCTCGAGATGCTGTCCTAGCAAAAGAGCGTGTGTGTACTTCTGAGCAGTTCCTTCCGAGGAGCTCAGACCAGTTCAAAGACAGTCACCCAGCTCAGGTACCAACTGGGGTACTTGCTGACTATCTTGCCCTCTAGAAGGGCAGAGAAAAGGTGCACCTGAGATGGGAAATGTTAGTGAGTCAGCATCTCAGAATGTGACGCTGTTGCATCATTCACCCTTCTCCTTTCAGTGAGCAGGGACCCCAAGGAACCAGGTGCCCTCCTGAGAAGCTTGGGGACCCCAGCTGGGTCCCCGCTTTCCCTGGTCAGTGGTCTCTGTGTGGCCTTCAGGTCTGTGGTGGTCCATGGGGTTTAGTACCAGAAGTCCAGGGAAGGTCTTGAGTGGGTTTACAGATTTCTGTGTAGAGACAGCCGTGCTTCTGGGTGACGTGCCACCATCTCAAACCTCTAATAGTGGTTCAGGTTGTAGGCTTCACCTTACAAGTCACCTGGAGGAGTGAGACGGATCTGCGACCATTGGAGGCATTTTCTTCAGTTACTGTTGTCCAGGGCCTTTACTTTGGCCTCAAGAACTTGAACACACACTTGGCAGCACCACCTCCACCAGGTTTCTGGGCATGAAGGTCGGCAGGAAAGGAGTCCAGCCAGACTCTGCCCTAATCAGGGAAGGTCTGTGGGGGCGGAGGACGAGTGCCCAGGTCTCGAGCGCATCTGCCGAGGAATTTCAGTGTGAAAAATATCATATTGTATTCCCTATTTTCAGCTCCAAGCCGGCTACACACACTCTAGTCCACCAGCAGCCGCGGTCCAGTCCACCAAAGACTGAGCTGGGCGTGGTGCAGGGGCGGGGCGAGGAGAGAGGGGCAGCAAGACAGGCGGTGAACCTGTGGGCAAGTGGGCATCTCCTGTGTTCTTTCCTCATGTCTTCAGTTCATATTTTCCTTTCTCATCTCTTTTACTTCCAATCTCATTCTAATTTTCTTCATTTTTGTTTGAATTCTAAAAGCCATTTCCTGTCCCATCCTTTTCTCTTTCCAGTTAAAAAGAAATGTTCCTTTCCCTCTCCATCCCCCTCCTTTTGTCCTGTCTGCTTCTTGCCGTGGACTGCTTTAAATCTTTTCCTTTCTCCCTCCTCTCTGAGCTTCCTGCTGTTTCTTTCTTCACCATTTTTAAAATCATGGAGAACTCCTGGTGGCGGCTCTCCCGCTGGGCTGGCGACAATGGGCGAGCTGGCTACACAAGAGCATCTTTGCATCATCCCACCGCGGGCTGGCGAAGGGAGGGAGAGCAGGGCCTGGCGCTCTGGGGGGTGACGAAGGTCCCTTGTCATGCCCTCTCCTCCTTGGAGGGGACGGTGGGCTGTGCCCAGGATGTGGGCGACCTCCAGAACCCTCTGTGGCCTCCTTTTGTGAGGAAGGTTTCCCAGAAATTTGTTCCTTGCCTGTCTCCCGGAAGCCAGATTCCATCTCCCAGGCTCCGTGGGCCTCAGCGGCTGCTCTCCGCCCCCTTCTCGCTTCTCCATCAATAGGCAGCATCCTTTCAGCTGCATTTCCAGCAGAAGAGGGCTTGACATCACTGCCCTCTAGGAGGTTAAAATAAAAGGATTCTTTCCAATAAAAATGACCTATATAAACACTGCAGGATGATTTGTGAAAGGACGATTGTTTTTCAAAAATTATTTTATTGGGGTCATATTGGCTTACAACATTGTGTAAATTTCAGATGTACATCACTATATTTTAGTTTCTGTATAGACTGCACGGTGTTCACCACTAACAGTCTGGTTTTTATCCACCCCCATACACGTGTGCCCCTTTACTCCTTTCGCCCTCCCCCCACCCCCTTCTTCTCTGGTAACCACTAATCTGTTCTTCTTATCTATGTGTTTATCTTCCACGTATGAGTGAAATCGTTAGTGTTTTTTATTTCATCATCTCATTGAAAGGACACAAATGCAAACATACAGAACTGGATTGAAACAGATCTTAAAAGAAAAAAACAGTAAGAGCGCATCTTAAAATAGCTCAGGGTTTCAAATTCATCCCGCCCAGGAGTCGGCTGAGGGTATAATGTTCAGATTTGCAGCGTGCATGTGTGTGGTAGGGGAGGCGCGGGCAGGGTCTGCGTCCCAGCTGCGTGCCCACAGACACGGGTTGCGGGGCGGAGAGCAAGAAACGTCCCTCCCTGGTGAGACAGGATTCAGCCACAAAACAAGAACAACAAACACAAAACAGCAGAGTGACAGCATTCTGCTGCTGAGTGCCCACGTCCCCAAACCCGGCAGACCCGGCTTCTCGTCCTGTGGCGGCCGCAACAGTCATTAAACACAGCAACGGAGAGGCGCGCCCAACACAAGTACAAAGTCGGCCTCCTCGAACACGCTCAGGGTAAGAAGAAACAACTTTACACAAGTTGTTCTGGAGGCTGCTCTTTGTGATAAGGGACTTCTGCTCCCTGTCAGCCCGTGCCATATGCTGCAGGAAACCAGGGGCCTTGTCAAGGAGGGGCTCCTGAATTATTGATCAATGATTAGCAAATGCAATCGAAATTGTAGACTTGATGTTGTGCGGAGATCCATAATTGATGAGTGGACACAATAAGAGGTGGTGGAGGTGGCAGTAGGTGATTTCAGCCCCATATTGATTACCTAAAACAACAGGAGGGAAGTGTACTGTGACAGACGGAACAAAGCTGACGGCTCCCTGGCTGTCCATCAGCACAGCCCGGGAGCGGGGGGGATACGCCGGCTGCAGAAGCAAATACATTTCCATTGTGCATCTTTGATCTTCCTGCTGTTCTACGAGACCAAAGGACATATTTGTTTATAATTTATGTATTCTCTCCCCATAAAAGATTGATGGTGCCCTATTAGATACGCTGGGATCTAAATTTCCAGATAGTTTGTACCTGTGACAGCCTGCGACGCTATGTTGTGAAAGTGTCCCCTGGTGTCCACAAGCAGAGGGATGGCCCTGGCCCAGGGGGCTGTGCCGGGCAGCGGGCCCTGTACTTGGTCCCGCCACACCCGCTCTCACCGGGCTGCGAGCCACCGCAAACCCTCCAGGACCAGCACTTCGGAAACTCGGCCGGGACATGGCCGAAGACCACCTGACCTTAACTCCGTGATCAGTTCTCTTCAGGGCAGGAATCAGCTGTAGATGGACGGTTTCTCCTTCTGGGAAGTTTAAAAGAGGGCAAGTTAGATTCCCCATATTTATGAAAGTTACGTAGTGAAAAGTACATAATTTTAATTACAGGTGGAATAAATGGCAGTTCGGTCAATTTAGGGCAGTGGTTCTCAATGCAGGGATGATTTTGCCCCCAGAGGAAGTCGAGCAAAGTCTGGGTGCATCTTGGGTTGTCACAACTGGGGAGGGTGCTACTGGTGCCTAGAGCCCAGAGAGGCTGCTGAATGAGAGAGCCCAGAGAGCCTGCAATGCCCGGGAGGGACCACTAGGCAAAGAAGGAGCTCGCCCCAAATGCCTATAGTGCCGAGGCTGAGACACCCGATGGAGAGGACGGGAGAAGCAGAGAGAAACAAAGTAAGGCCCCCACCCTTTCAGGAGGACCCAGGATATTGAAGCTGAGGGCACAGGCTCTCCCAGAACTAGCAGCCCAGACTCAGGTCCAATCCCATCTACCCCACATACCAGCTGAATGAGGGTCCCGCTGGGTCACAGTGGCCTCCCCTGTAAGGTGAGAAGGAAAACCATGTCTTCCCATATTCTAGCATGGAGTCAGGTCAGATGGGGCACAGAGCCTGGCACCCAGGACGCATTTAACACATGTTAATTCTTTATTGAATTCCTTAGGAATACTGTTTCCCTAAGCAGTACAAATCTCACAACCTTCATATGAAGAGCTCTGCTGTGTAGGATCTCAACTCTGCTTATTTTTTTATCTATCTATCTATCTATATCTATCTATCTTATCCATCTATCTTATCTATCTATCTATATCTGTCTATCTATCTATCTCTATCTTATCTGTCTGTCTGTCCATCAGTCTATCTATCTATCTATCGAGATGGGTTAAAACAGCTCGGACAATTTTCCTAAATCTAAGCCAAAAAACAAAATGTGGTGAGAATTGAGAATAAGAGGATGTTTTCAAATAACTCAGTTGTTAAGACCTACAAAACCCTGCAAAATGTTGCATTGCAGGATTATAAACGACAGTAAAGAATGCCACTGCAAACTGCACTTTTGAAAGTCATTGCAAAAAATATACTCTATAGCAAAATATTCCCAGATTAGGGGGAAAATATACAAGAAGGCTTTTGAGATCAGTTTGGAACTCCTGCCCTCTATTGTTTTAAAAATGTAAAACAAAACAAAACGGAATTCGCTTACAAGAGCCTCCACGGTTTTTCATCACATTTTTTAGTTTCTAACTAAAATGGATGTTGGAGAGGTTGTTTACAAAAAGCTGCTGGCAATCCAGTTTTGGTAATTATTTTATGATTCAGATCTAGGAAATCATTAGCAACCCACATAGCCAATGGCCCCTAATCTTTTGAGGAATGTTTCCTGCTTTAAAATATGGAAGTAAGCTACACAGGCAGAGTACAGAGCATCATACACAACATTTCAGGGGCTCCCGGGCCTTCTCAAGCCCAGGTCTAGACCTGTCATTTAGAGCACCTGTCATAACCCAGATTCAGTGTCGGGGTGTTGCTCAATATTGTGTTTCCTATGCAAAGTTCTGCTCACTGACCTGAAATGTGTGACTCACGACACACATCTGTTATAAATTCATGAAAAGTAGATAATGAGTTTATCAGTTCAGAAAGAGGTGTTTCTAGTCACTGAAAATAATTCAAGTCAGGGTACTCTGAATTTGCAACTAAAAATTCAGAATTGGAAAGCAAATCACGCTGTCTGCTAAGTCCGGAAGACTTTGATGGTTAGCTGTCAGTCGCAACTCGTCGATGCAGGTACCGTCATTAGAACACCGATGTCACCAGGAGCTTTTGGTCATCCTGAGGAGTCATACAATGGCTTGCCAGGCATGGCAGTTCTAAAACATGGCTGCAAACTCCTGAACACTCCCTCCTGGAAAGCGGGGTCTATGCACTCCCCACCCCCTGAATCTGGGCTGGCTTTTGACTGCTGCGACCAACAGAGTAGGGCAGAAGTGGTGTTATGTGACTTCTGAGGCTGGGTCATGCAAGGCCACTCATCCTCCCTTTCATGGTCCCTGGCAGCCCTGTGCCACCTTGAGGCCTCTGTGCCAGAGGGCCACCCATGAGTACTTAAGCCCAGAGTCCCATCTGAGCCCTGGCTTTCAGCCAAACCAGAGGTGGAGGGCGCCATCCGGAGTCCTCCAGACCAGCCATCTGCTGGCTGAAGGCACCGAGTGTTGACGCCACATGGAACAGAAGAACCACCCAGCTAAGCCCCCCACATTCCTGAACCACAAAATCATGAAATGTGATGAAATGGTTGTTGTCTTATGTCACTAAGCTTTGGGGTAGTTTGTTACACATCGATGGACAACTGGAATACCAGACCAATCCAAAACTACAGTGGGGAGGATGCTGTGGCCAAAGATAGCACAGATATGACTGATTTCAAAGATGGCATATAATTATTCAGCGGTTTTAGACCCCAGGTGACAGCCCACAATCAGAAATCATATACACACAGGTGACACAAACAAGTGTCAGATGTTCTTAGCCTTACCACCTCCAATACATTTGGTATTCTCCACTCTCTCCTGTTTTATTTTGACTTCCTTGTTAAATGCTGCAGAGGCCCTGCACTGCTTCCACATCCCACAGTTTGGAAAACACAGCCTTGTACAATCTTCCATTCCACAGGTGAAGCTGTTATCTGCTTTATTAATTTGTTTGAACTGAAATACTTTATTTCTCCAATACCTGTTTGGCAAGTTTAATTTTTTTTAAATGCTAGTTTTGCTTTTTTTGCTTCTGGAAATGTTGAGAAATGATTGCAAGGCCCCTGAACTGCTATAGCCTGCTCTTTCTCTGAGCCCTGGGTCGAGGCCCTGTGCCTGGGAGGCGACTGTAGGAGAGTCTGCTGTAGAGAGCACCAGCCTTGCAGAAGTGTCCACTCTCAGCAATGGGACTATCCACATTTGTCATTAATTGACTTGGTGTTTTCTGACTTCCATTTCTGCTTTGTGGGAAAAAAATGACTAATTTTTATTTTACAAGTAAATTCAATCAAATTCAGTGATTTCTCAGTCAAACCCCAGTCTCCTCCATCCTTTTCTTCAAAGCTGTATCTGCCTCCTGTGGGAGTGACCATCACGGCGACTTCTCTCAGCCCGAGAGTCTGTGGTCACCACCACAAGCCTTTTCCTTGATCTCCTTCAGCCAACTCCTCAGTCCTGCCAGGACCGAGCAGACACTGTCCAGGGGCCCCTCATCTCAGTAGGAGGCCTCTCTCTGGTCCTGCCTTTCTCAGCCACGTGGGCAGCCCTCTGAGGGCAGGAGAACTGCCAGGGCTCCCCTCCCCACAGACAGACTCGTGGCCCCTCCAGCTGCAAACCACGCTCAGCCACTGCGAAGGGCCTGCCTGCTGCTGGTCCTGGGTACCCCTTGAGGCCGGCGGGCACAGCCTCTTCTCGAATCCTAAAAGGAAGGAGGTTTGGCCATTGCTCCCATCCCACCCAGTCTACAGAGGAGGGAAATGAGGCGAGCCCCCGCAGCCTCGACTCTGGATTCTTCTCCAGTTCCTACGGTCATCACTGTCCTCAGAGCCCAGAAGGGTGGTTCTGATCTCGCGTTTCTGGCCAGGCGAGTTTCTCCCAAATGTGTGTTCCTGGATTCACTCTATACTCAGGGCTCAGAGAACAGCACAACTGTCCATCTCCTCAAACATCCTTTGTGGAAAAAGCCTGCTTCTTAAAGACCAAGAAGGCCTTGTCTTTCAAGAGAACCGATTCTGCTTTGTGTTTAAAAACAAAACAAAATGAAAAGGCACAACAACCCCAACTATGAAAACATCTATATTTAGAAACCCAACTGACTTCTTTCTCCTTCTTGGACTCTGGCCTGTTCTTTCCCTGGGGCACAGGGAATGGCGTGTGTGTGTGTGCGTGAGCACTTGTGTGTGCAGATATTTGTGCGTGTGTGTGTATGTGTGTTGGGGAGAGAGGGCTCTGAGGACGGTGTGGAGCAGTAAGAAAAAGATCAATTTGTGTCTCTGACTTCAGTCCAGTCCTAGATAAATGCGGAGATTTGTGACACACACCTGTCTTTTCCCTCTAAATAGTGGGGCTATAAAACAAAACAAGAATTTGTCATGGACATCAAGGTGCTAAATAATAGACAGTAAAGCTATGTTAAAAGTACACTGTGTAAGGTTACAACCTTAGGGAAGTTGACCTGAAGCAAAATCAAAACCACACTCTCGCTGGGCTCTGTGAACGTAAGGGAAGAGTTGGCAGGAGCCAGATGTGGTCCCCAGTTCCTTCTGCCCTGAAAGTTAGCGTTGAATTGTGTGACTCTCCCTCTCACTTTGGCCGGGAGGATGGACACACAGACATCAGTTGTCTCCCTCTCACCTTGGCCCGGAGCGTGGACACACGGACATCCGTTGTCTCCCTCTCACCTTGGCCCGGAGCGTGGACACACGGACATCCGTTGTCTCCCTCTCACCTTGGCCTGGAACGTGGACACACGGACATCCATGAGTTGAAATTTGTCCTTTCCCTGCAGTTTGTGCGCTTGTCACGATTAACAAAGTACCGACATGTTCATTCCCTGTCTCTCTTCTGAGGTGTCTGGCAGCTCCCTCTGGCCCTGGCTGGTTTGGGTTAACCAACCCTTCCCCAGGGCCCGGGCCCGAGCTGCTGGTGGACATCTTTGGGCTCCTTGACTGGGTGAAAACCAAGAGAACATTTGGGGTGGGGAAATGGTCTTTGATAATGGAGCCGTGGATCCCTTATGCTTTCTCACCATTGTATTTCTCTCAAGGTAGCTCGGCGGAAAGCTTCGCCTGACGTTGGGGTCCTAACTCTGAGGCTGCCCTGCCCTCCCAGCTTGTCTCCCTAGTGCTGGCTGATGCCGGTTTCTTTGGTGGACCCTACCTTTTAAAGATTCGTTGATTCTTGAACTTAAATATAGTGCCCTGCTTGTCGGAGGACCCTTTCCTTTGTCATGCTACTTAATGATTCAAAGGATCTCATTATGTCAGCACGGCCACCCTGTTCTCCAGCTGTTGCCACCCTATGCCGCGCCCACCTATGGACAGCTGCGGATGGTGCAGGACCCTGCCCGGAGGAGAAGACTGTCGCCACCACTGAGGATTTGTCTTTGTGTGACCCTTGCTTTGGCCATGGCTAACCGACACCTCAGGAAGGCATTAAATTTTATGCAAGGAAATAAACTTAAGACGCACTTTATGAGGAAGCCAATCACAGTAAGGTGTTAGGATTGAGATCACATATGTTTCAGGTTGGAATCTGGTTAGTGTACTCTCCTGGCAGTCTGCTGCAGGAGGCTACTTTGAGTTGGGGTATTTTAGACCAAGTCCTCTTTGGCAAATCAGTTGCCAAACTCCTTGAGTGAGAACTTACATGAACACAGTTGACAATAAATTTGGTTTCTTAGCAAATATCATTACAGCGAACATTAATAGCAGCTTCAGTTGAGCACGCTGCAGAGGGTGGTTCTCCCAGGACCATTGAAAGAAGGCGATCAGCTTCCTTCAGCAGGAGGTGGTTGGGCGGCCAGCTCGGCCTGGAATTGAAAATGCTGCAGCCGTGCCCTGAGGCCAGAAACACAGAGTTGAAGGGAACGAGAGGCTCTGTGTGGGCTGGATGAGACAGAAGGAAACCTCCATAGGAACTGGTGGCTGGGCAGTTGCCACTGCAAATTCCTGAACCTTGTGAGGGGCAGGGATATCTCAGAGTGCTAGATTAATTTTCCCACCAGAGATAGGAAATTCAGTGCCATACTTGGTCTCTTGCTGGCATACAAGTCATGGGGGAGCTTGAGTTTGCAGGTCATAGACGCCAGACAATTGACCTTGATGCCACAGAGCCTTCACCTCAGGCAGGACCAAGTTCTAGGTTCCAGAAGTTTCCAGGGATGCCTGTCCTGGGCCCCGGTGTTCTACCTTTGTAGGGTGTAGAGGCTGTTATACGATGCTCTTGAGTGTCTCGATGAGCCTTCAGCATATGAAGTGCGTGGGAGATTTGAGGCCCCGCGAGAACTGCATCATCCTGGGCAGACAGCTCAGGATGCATCTTCTGAGTGCCCTCTCCTGGGTTTTGCCACCTCTCCACCTGAGACTGAGAGGAAGGAAAATTTGGAGGGAATAAATTTAGCATACAATGTATAAACTTCCATATTTCCCTGGGGATTTTGTCATTTTATTATTAGAGTACCTTTATAAGCATGTGGTATCTGATAAACCAGGTTGGGCAGTAAGAATAGACATAATTTGGGGTGGAAAATAGACTAGGAGCAATTTCCCTCTTGATCCACCAAGGTCAAGGATCTGCTTCAGCCGATGTGCAGCCCTTGCACGTTTCCAGTTCTGACACGGAGCAGGAACAGCCTTCTAATTCCGGGACTGACACAGAGAAGCCCGTGCTTCCAGCCCACCTCATCCACATCCTTTTTAAACAGCGGTATCAGCCAAACCTGATGTTTTGATCTTCACCTGTCTACTCCTCTGTCTCTTTCCATTGGTTCAAACTTGAGCAAAGAAACCAGGACAGTAACATTCTCTGCCCCCTCAGAATTCAGCAACGACATACCAGGCCAGGTGCTAAACAGGCCAGGTGCTAAACATGCTTTTGCTATTTTGATTTCAAAAAAATGTTCTGGAAAATGAAC
This sequence comes from Diceros bicornis minor, assembly GCF_020826845.1. Classification (NCBI taxonomy): domain Eukaryota; kingdom Metazoa; phylum Chordata; class Mammalia; order Perissodactyla; family Rhinocerotidae; genus Diceros; species Diceros bicornis. The sequence continues at coordinate 60,373,019 of NC_080759.1, forward strand.
TGTTATTACCTCTATGTGACAGATGAGGAGACCTGAGGCTCAGGGAGGCTTATATGGTTTTTCTAAGATCACACTGAGGTTGTGTCCTCTGTGTCCTTTGTGTCCACTTGGCAGGATCACAGGGTGCCCAGATATTTGGTTAAACATCATTTCTGGGTGTGTCTGTGAGGGTGTACCCGGGAGAGATCAGCATTTGAGTTGGTGACCTGAGTAAAGCAGATTGCCCTCTCCAGTGTGTGTGGGAGTCTCCAATTCCTTGAGGGTGTGATGGGACAGAAAGGTGGAAGGTTGAATTCACTGCTTCTGCCTGACTGCTTGAGCTGGGACGTTGGTCTTCTCCTGCCCTCGCACTCCTGGTTCTCAGGCCTTCAGATCTGGACTGGAATCTACACCATCACTCTCTGGCTCTCAGATTTTGGAACTGCACCACTGCCTCTCCAGGGTCTCCAGCTTGTAGACAGCAGATGGTGGGATCTCTCGGCCTCCATAATCACATAAGCCAATATCTTATAATAAATCCTATGTGTGTGTGTATATATATTCTATATATTATATTATTTATATATTATATATGTCCTATTGGTTCTGTTTCTCTGGAGAACCCTGACTAATACAGTGGTGTAAGTGGGGTTTGAAACCCAAATGCCAGACCCAGAGGCCAAGCTGTGTCCAATGTGTTACACTACGGGATTGCTGCGTGAAATCATGGCGAGGATGGGATCTTCCATAGAGAGATCTGAAACCAATTTTGATGTGTAGAGAGTGGGGAGAAATGCTACCAGCGACTGAACTTCTATGACTGAACTGGGTGCTTTTGTTTGCTTTTAAGGCACATAGGTTTTGATTTTGTTTCTTTCTAAGAAAATACCCGAACTGGTCTCTTGGCTACAGTAGAGATTTTCAACTCTGGCTGTGTGTTAGAATCACCAGGGGGTCTCTGAAAATGACTGATGCCCAAGCCTCTTATGAATTTGATCAAAACGGAATCTCCCAGCGGGAGGGAGGGCCGTCCCAAAAGGTGTCCGTGTTTTTGTTTTTTAAGATTCTCAGATAATTTAATGTGCAACCAGGTTTGAGAACAAATGTACATCAAGTACTCATCCTTCATAAATTTTGGGGAATCTGCTGTCACTAAGAGACCAGGTACAGCTGATAATTACAGTCGATTCTCATTGTTTACGGTAGTTATGTTCTTTAAAGTCATCCACACACTGAATTAGCAAGTGCTGAGCCATTGCTACTGGTGGAAACACAGGGCTAGGTTCCTGCAGCCTCTGGTCTCAACATTTCCCTCAACCAATCAACACATAACCTTGTTTTATGTGTGCTTCTGTTTAAAGACATCTCTTCTTTTTTTCAGGGGAAGATTTGCCCTAAGCTGACATCTGTTGCCAACTTCCTCCTTTTTTCCTCCTTCCCACCCCTCCACCAAAGCCCCAGTACATAGTTGTGTACATTTGTATGTTCTTCTATGTGAGCCACTGCCACAAAACGGCTGCTGACAGACGAGTGGTGTGGTTGCGCACCCAGGAGCCGAAACTGGGCTGTCGAAGCAGATCATGCGGAACCTAACTACTAAGCCATCAGGGCTGGCTCTAAAGACATCTTATTGAATATATAGTGTTGGTTCATTAACAGTGACCTCTCAGTCCTATGACTCAAGCCTGAATGAAGCTTAACACATACGTTTTCTGTCTGAGGCACATCTCAGCCTTCTTGGGCTTAGGAACACTGGACAGCAATCAGTACCGCATTTTCGAGCCATTTAAACAGTAAAATCATTAACAATAAGCCCACAAATTGAAAAAGGATGACGTTTAATAGACTGCAGAAAAGGAACTTGCTTACAGCCTGAGAGCTGAACCAAGAAGGCAGAGCATTGCCTCGGCCCCCTCAGCAGGAAATGTATACTCAGAGACTCTGGGCACGTCCATGAATGATCCAGAAAGCTTTGTGAGTATCGATTTCTGGGTTACAAATAAAATATAGCTATTAGGAGAGTTTGCAAATACAGAATCTACAAATAATGAGGATCAACTCTATTTTTGTTTTGGAGGGTGAATAAGTTGTTGGGTGTGGTTGAGACAGCTTGTCTCTGAGGCAGCTTGCTTTCCCAGAGGTGAGGGGAGGTGGGAGAGATGTTTTGTCAGTCTCTAGATGATTGGAGAAGACCAGGCCTGAACTACCGCATGTGCTTATGGAAAGAGGTGGTGGACATCTGTGGTGCTGCTTCTCAGCTGGAGTGGGGGTAGGCTGGCAGGAACTGAGAGTGAGAATTTTGCTGTGTAGCTTTCCCAGGAAACTGTCACCATGGCTCACGGTTGTACAAAGCTCGGCTTGTTTTCCTCTGTGAGCTTGATTGGGGCCTCCCAGAGGACTGGAGGTGGGGATGGATGCAGAGGTCCATCTTTCATGATTTCCTTCATGACATATTCTTTTTTGAAGTTTGAGGCAAGTTCACACTCATATTTCCAGAAAGGGCCCCAAGTGAAACATGGAGACTGGTTGAGTCTTTGGAAGACAGGCATCCTCATGAAACACTAGAATCAAGTACCCATCGGTGCCTGGCCCTATCTGGCAGAACAGCATTCTCTTAACACAACCCTGCCCTTGGTTCTGTTGTGGGCAAGGTCCAGAGTGACCTCTGATGTCAGAATCTGAGGCCCAGTGGCAGCTGTCATTGTGCTGAGCCCCTGGGCCTACTTGCCCTCCCACCTGAGATATCTGTGCCCAGGGAGACAGAAGGAGACAGCTTGGAGCCTTGTCCACACCACTGGTCCTCTCTACCTGGAGCGGAGCAGCCTGGGCATGTCCTGAAGACTCAGCTGCTGCTCCCAAAGCTGCTGCTGACCCTCCCAGCTCTTGGTTCTTCCTCGAGATGGAAAGCAGAACATGGCAGGCTCCAGGTGTCTGGAGATGGATGAGACAACACTGAGGGTAACTTGTTTGCAAATGGAAAGAGGTGGAGGGTGGGAATAATGTACAAATTACCAGCGATGGCCCTGATATCCCCTGTAGTTTGAGGGCCAGTCACTACGAATTAGATGTCTTTTAAAAAAATAGTCTATTTGATGAACTAGTATATAGTGTACAGCATATTTTCTCTCTCTCTCTCCACACACACACACACACACACAGACACACACACTTGCACACACACTCACACATTGCCTTAGAGACTTTCCCATTTCTCCTGGCTGGCCATGTGTATTGACTCCCAGGCCAGCTCTGAACAGCAGACTTCTTGAACAAAGCTATCAACATCACACAGTAATTTTCTATAAAGCCTCTTGGCTCATTTCCAGAGCCAGCCTCATATTTTTTTCTCATATTTCAAGAAGTGAAATGAGATTAATTTCAGCATCTTCATACATGGTATTATCAGTTCAATATAAAATTCATGAATGCATTCATTCATTAATTCAGCAAGACATTATGAAGGGCTTACTAAGCACCAGACTCTGTAATAGTGGTTGGGGTAGGTGGCAGAGGAGCTGGTGGTAAAGAAGAATAAATAAGCTTGCTTTTGTCCCCAAGTAGCTTCCTTTCTTCCCTCCTTCCCTCCTTCCCTCCTTCCTTCCTCCTTCGCTCTCTCCCTCCCTCCTTCCTTCCTTCTTTTGTTCTCAATCATATTTCAAATACTCTAAATATTATTAGAGATAAAAAGATGCATAAGAAATAATTCCCATTTCCCAGGAACTTAGATTCTATTGCATTATTTCAAACTGTACCCAGGGACCTATCAGCACTCCTTGATATTAGGCGTTTGATGAAAAATTGGCTTTGTGGGATACTTCACCATATGCAGAGTATGTTTCCAATGCCCATGAACTTAGTAAAGGCTCTTTTTGTAGTAAATACACTAACTTCATTTTAACTTACTGTTTCCAACCTTATTGTCCAGTTAACCCCCGGAACTCTGACAGCACCCCTGGGGACCCATGTCTGACAAATAGACTGGACGCCACTGCTGGGCACAGATGGGAGGCCAGGGTGTGTGGGTCCCTCAGTGGGCACAGACGGTCCCTGCAGAGTTCCTGGAGGCAGAGATTCTGCCTGCAGAGCTCTCTCCTGTTCACGCCAGCTAATTCTCCCTGGACTGAAACCAAGCTCCTCTTAGACATTATCCTGCCTAGCCTGGGGGTTGTTCTTCTGGAATCATCTTCTCAGAAGATGATCCCATCCGTCAGGAAGAGCAATCATCTTGCAAGAGAGGCAGCACCTTTCTGACCCATGGTGCTGATGAGGACTTACAGCGTTAGAGCCATTACCTCACTGACTCCTTACAGGGGAAGAAAGGGAGGGTTCTTCCTGCTGAAACAGCCTCAGGACTCTGTTTCCAGAATTTATTTAACGACTTCTTCTTGCTTTTTTGCATTCTAGTTAGGTTTGACAATTTTTCAAATCTTTATTGTTTTGTTTTTTTTTCAGTTCTCCTTCATTAATACTTTGTAAATAATCCTTGCCCACTTTCCCATTTGGAGTATTAAGTGTTTTGATATGTAAACATGTGTTATATATTACTCTCCCCATATAAAAATAAAGCTCCAATTTGCATATCCACGACCCCTAGGAGCCAGGTACTACAGGTACTCCAGACACTCAGGTACCACAGGCACTATAGGTACTACAGGTACTCCAGATACTAAAGGCACTACTCAAGACACTGGGGACTTAGTCGTAAATGGCCTTGGAGCTGTTCTGGGGGAAACCAAGCAGCTGACCAATAGTCACAAAGTCACGAGACAAGCACTATACCCTGAGCCCCCAAAATGTCTCGGTGAATAAGGAAGTCTTGGAGCTGTGACCCAACGTAGGTCAAGTTCAAGGGGCTTTGGCATAAAGGACGGGAGAGAGGATGACTCTAGGCAGATATAATGGCTGGCGGGGCTCTGGAGGTGCAGTGAGGAGGCCAATGAAAGATAATTATGAACTGAAATGGCATGGGGCAAGATAGTAGGGCACTCCATGGACACTGGAGCTTCCTGAAAACTTTCCCAGAAAGTGGAGGAGGGATCAATATGGGTAGGCACAGCCCAGAAACCCAGGAGGGCCTGCAGTGCCCTCTCTGGTCTTCAATCCGCAGAGGCGGAAGTTCAGTGAGATGAACCGATCAGGGAAGCAGCAGCGAGGCAGCTGTGGTTCCGGCCCATGCCTTCCCCTCCCTGGAATGCACGTGGGAGGCCCTGGATCATTGATACTGGACCACCAGCCGGGGGGGGGCGCACCTGGGAGCCTCATGTTCACCTGGCACCTGCAGCAGGGCTGGAGGCCAGGTGGCTAGGGCTTGAAAGAGCGGTGGCCTTCATATTGCTACTCCAGGAGCATTCAATCTAATCTCATTTCGTTGTGCAGGGCACTTTAGAATGCACTGGGTCTGAGGCCTTCAGGGTCTGTTAGTGGACTGCTGTCTGTATGCCCAGTCTCCATGTCTGTGAGGCAGAAAGTCTGGTGGCATCTGATGAACCATGAAGTCAACCTTGGGGAGCAAGTGGGATGCCTTTTGGTCATTTGTTTTTTTCCTACAGAAATAGCCATAGGGTATCCTTCAGGAAATTCATTTTACTATTTCAAAACTGCAGCCATATTTTTATTTTTGTACTAGGTGTGTTTAAGGAAGATTAGTGTTCTTTATGATTGCTTATTTTATAAATTTGGAGGGATATGAGTCCCTATATTTTGCACTCGTATTTATAATGTCTAAAAGACCCAGGGAACAGTATTTTTAACAAGTGCTATTACCTCCTACCCTAAAGAAATAGAATTTTCAAGCACAAAGGTATCCTGCAGATTCCTAACCTGGCATTTCCTGAACAGAGCTTTCTGAGTTCCATGTGGCTCTCTTGGGTGTTACTAGGTGCTTTGGGAAAGGGGCTTCTACAATCAACAAGACAGAACATCTCCAACACCATTAGTGTTGGACAGGTAGTAGGCATACTACCACATTAAGTCTTATACTTGAACTGAATGTGTTGAGAAAGATTTTGAGCATGGAAAGGTCCTCCTTTTCTTTTCGTTCTCATGTCTTATCTCTATGTCTATCGTTTTCACCTGATTTATCTATCATCTCTCTATCTATCATCTATCTATCTATCTCTCTATCTATCTATCTATCTATAAATTTATCTATCATCTATCCATTTATCATCTATCTATTCTTTGCCAAGTTTGAGAAACTCTGACCTAACTTCAGAATTTCATTTTCCAAAGCAGAATCCAAAGGCACTGACTTGCTCTAAGTTCCCGTGAAGGCCAGCTGGAAGGTTGGGGTGCACTTCGGTTGAGATATCCCTTGAACGGAGGCAGTTTCTGTTTCACTGATGGTGTCAGAAATTCAACAAGTTAGGTTGAATAGTGAAACCCATATTCTGTTGGACATTCTTTATTTCTACCATTATATGCTCACCTTCTAGTTATAACATGCTGTGTCTATGTGGGGAACAGGTACACATATTGCAGATAGGATTCTAAAACAAACAGCAAAAGTCTCACTCCATTTGTTAAAGTCTCTGTTGAGTACCATTCTACATGCATTCTACATGTATGTTCTACATACAGATGCTTCCTTCTGTTTGTACGTAGATCTGTATTAAACAAACAAAAATACATTTGAAGTGGGGACATGGGAGTGGGGGAGAGGGGAAGGGGAGGACAAGTGGGCAGAGGACCACAGAGCTCTCCTCCCCACGACGCAGGGTAGCACCATTCAGGTGTCATGGAGCCCTCAGGATGGATGATTGACAGATGAGGATTCCAGGATGTGTCCAGCCCTGAGTCTCTGCCCTGGTTCTCAGGAGACATTCATACTGATGTCATCCCTCTCTGGGGTGGGCACTTGTCTTTGACCCACTCTGGGGTCACGTTAGTAAGGCCTCCACTTGAGAATTTGCTTACGAATCTCACTGGCAAGTCCTCCAGGCAGCCCCGGTCACCTTGTGTGAGAATTCCATTTACAATGGCCTCTCTTGGTATAAATGGTATAAATAGAGTTACAGCACAAGAACCTCCTTTCATCAGGGATTCTGAAGGGACAATGCTATGTTAGTGGGCCTTTTTGGAAGATGTATTGGACTTTAATAAAATTTGATCAATGCATTTAAGTCAAATTGAATTATATGTAAGTGGATAGGGTTGACATATGTTTCAATATCTGCGAGTGATACATTATTCTCCAGTGAGTATAAAATTTAATGAAATATAAATACCCATTAATCCTCATGTTTCAACCAATCAGTCACTGTTGCTCCTGCCTGCTGTGAGCAGAAGCGGGCCCAGAAATTCATCTGTTTCATCTAAGCGGGAGCTCCAACCTGGAAAGACATCAGAAGGCGAGAGAAGAGGGAAGGCCGGGACGGGAAGCCAGCCAGCTCCTTCGTGGGGAGGCATTGCGCGCACGCAGAACCCCGCGGCAGCTGTGTGCCCTTTCAGCTGAAGTCTGCAGAGGCGTTTACTGCCTTTGAAATCGTCAGGGAAAGAAGAACAGGAGAAGAACGACGTCTCCTTTTTTCCCCAAACATATTCGTTCCCTCTTGTTCCATAGGTGATTTGCTGTTAGACACGGTGCAAAGTGCCAGGCAAGGACGCTCCTGCTGCAGAAAGCAGCGACACAAAGGCCTCAGGCTCAGGACAAGTCTGTTCCATTATCCTGGGAGGGGGCATCACCAATATATTTTCCTTAAAATACATACACGGAAATAAAAAATATATATAAAATAGAAGTGGTAAAGCAGTCAGCTTAATTTCTTAATTTACCATCAAGTATATGTCTGATTACAATGGTGAATTTGACTTTTTCCCTTTACTTCTAAGAAGCAGGGAGAGGAAGTCTCAAAATCACCTTCTAGGATGTTAGGGCACCCAGCAGCTGGAAACTCGGCCTCCCAATCCCACCTCCCTCTCTGAGGATGCTCCCTGCCGTCTCTGGGACCGGGTTACCACCCTAAGACCATAGGAGCTTCGGTGGTACTTGGATAAGTTCAAACCATTTGCCAGGATGGCTGTCCTCAGTGAGTGGAGAGAGATCTGCATCCAAGAGCAGAGGAACCGAAGCGTCTGGAGGTGGCTGGCAGGCACTTCCAGACACGTGGGTGTTGGCGCTGCGGAAACTTGGGTTGGTGGGTAATGAATCATTTGTTATTATGTGACAGATCTTTTTATCCGGAATGTTGTTTTTTTTGAGGGGTTGCTGTGTCCCTGGCCAAGAGAATAAGGCAGGGGCAGTGTTAGACTGTTGACAATGAGACCCACTAGCCAGTGACCTCATTGATTCAATTCAAATCGAAATGTGTTCCCTGACTCCTGCCCCGTGAGCAAGGCGAGCTCTGTGTTGGGAGGGCACAGGACAGAGTAAGATGCATGCCCGGCTCTTAAGGAATGTGCTGCTAGTGAGGGAGGCAAGGTGGACACTCAGAAAACGGTCCTTAAGAGGACCTGTCAGAATTCAGAGGCATAAAGGCAACATGCGCAAAGGATTTCGGGGAAGGGGAGAATCAAGTAGACTGGGGGGCAGAGGTCATTAGGAGGCGGACAGCCCATGCTGATGGGAGGAGGTAGACTGTGTCCCTAGACAGGAGCAGGAGGCCCCGCTGGCAGAGGGGGCAGCCTGAGCAGAGATGTGGAGCAGAGTAGGACCAAGCCTGCAGGTGCTGTGGCGGGGGGAGAAGGAAGGAGGAGCATGGTGCTCTTGGGACCCCGTTTTCCTGAAGGCACAGAGAGCCGCTGTGCAGGGCCAAGCACTAGTGCTGGGGTTGGGAAACCAGGGAAAGTGATGCCCCGATCCAGGTGTATGTCATCCCAAATGGTATGAAAGTGCATAATATTTTGTCAAAGAACATCTAACACCCACTGTTGCAATTGGAGTAGAGGAAGAAGCCAGCTGCAATCGTGGGAGGAAGACCCTCGCCATGGAGGAGCGGCTGCAGGAAGCCCTGTGCTGTCCCGGGGGCAGCATTTCCACCTCTGGGAGCCAGGTGGCTGGAGCTGAGGGAGGGACCCGCCCAAGATCCTGGAAAGTGGGGATCAGACCCAAGGAACAGCAGCCTTCCCTCTACCCCTGCTTAGTGCTGGTGTGTAGATGTGTTTACTAAAGAGTTTTCTTTTTAAACACAGGAAAAACACTCACTTACAAGAAAGGTTTGTGAATTGGTGATGGAGGTTAGACCCCCAAGGTGAAGATGGTATTCTTGTTAATTGGATGGAAATTTATATTGCCCCTAATGCATTTATTGACATTTTTATTTTTCCATATACTTAACTCCTAGTTAATTAATTTACATAACATTACACTGAAGAAGGATGGTCTTCTCATTTTTATTTCACAGATGAGAACAATAAAGTTAGTTAAATTTAAATGGCCCACATTAGAAGAAGCTCACATATCTGCCTGCCATCCAGAGCAAAACCAGACAAACAAATGTAAAAAACTAAATGCTCACCACCTCCACAAATCAGGAATTTTATGGCAAATTTTAGTTATGACAATTTTCGTGCGCATCTTGGAAGCCAAATGATGTGTAATCACAAACGCCAGTTTACTGTTTAAAAGCTGCTCCCTGATCAGGAAGATGCCTGGGACGACCGATTCCAGGAACCTCGTAGGAGGCACGTAGGGACCCTCAGATCCTCCAGGACCTGGCCAGGCCCAGCACTCTCCGCAGGGGGCTTTCAGGTCACGGCTGGATCTGAGGCTCCCGGCTGAAACACACATTGTAACCATAGCCGCTTCACTTCACTCTGGATTTTAAGGCTACGAGAGGGACCTGAGTGTGACCTTATGCAGCACGAGGCAGAATTCAAGCTGCTTGATGTGAGATTTACACCTGCACTTGACTTCTTGATGAAGATGTCCCCACCCAAACCTGGATATCCAGCAGAACACACCCAGGTTAGGGGTCTGGTTAAGTGTGTGGGTTCAGGGAATGTTGGCTGTCCCCACAACCTCAGTCTTGATCATCACCATGCTTAGGTAGCACCCAGCACACCTTTCTGTGCATGACACACGTTTGTGAGAAATTGCATTAACTAATTGGAGGCCGTCTGTGCCCACCGTGATGGGAAGAACTTCAGTGGAGGCCGTTCACGTCAAGTGAACTTGCTTGCAGACAATAACGTGTCATTCAGGGTGAGAAACTCTCCCACCGAGTGCGTCCCCTGACCACGTAAAGGCGAGCTCAAGCTGGCCCCGTCCGGAGCTTTGTTTCCTAGACACTTGCACTGGGATGTGTTCTTTGGGGCATCCACGGCTCAGAGCTGTTAGCGCCTTGCATTCCATTCTAGGGCAGAAGATCCCTCCAGTTCCCATTTACACAGCATGAAGGAGGACTATAAAAAATGACTCCAGCAGAAATAACACAAGGCCCCCTTTTTCCTCCAATTATTCACATAATTGAAGGATGGGCAAGGATGTCTTGTCGTTAGGAATTCCTCCATCGGGAATAGCTTCTTAAGAGCCATGCTTGGCTTCACTCCCTATAAACGCAGGTGAATGGTGGGTCTGAACGTGAGTCTTCTTGTGTAAAGACAGGCTGGGGGCAGGTCAGCAACCTTGCACATGGCCAGTGAGGGAGAGGAGAAGGTGGGATTCACATCTGGGACAGCTGAATCCCAAGGCTCCTCTACTCTTCCTGTTCCCGTCCAAGCCAGGGTCTCCTGGAGAAGGCTGGGGACAAAAGCTGGGCCTGGGCTGCCTGTGGATTTTGTGATGGTAGGTAAATATATATCTGCCCTTCTGTCCTCCAGCTTCCTCACCTCCAAGACGACTAACTCCTGTCTCACTCTACTCCTCTCTCGCATGAGATGACAGAGTCGAGAGGACTTAGCCAGCAGGAGAAGGAGCAGATGTAAAACATCGGGAAGATTTGCAAGTCCCTCTGCTCACATCCTGGGTTAGAGACCGCACAGAGTCATTTAGTGAGGTGTGGGCTCTGTTCTCCAGGCGTTTTGATCCAATAAAACATCACTGGTATGAAAACTACATAAAGACACAAGGATCAACTTGCTGGAATGTGGCCCCCTCCTTTGCAGGACCCACAACACTCCCAACCACCCTGTGGGCTGGGGTCTCCGTTACCCACTCTGCTGTGCTGGTGGCAGAAAGTAGGTGTAACACAAAGACCTTGAGACCATAGTTGTTTGTGTCTGTCACATTTTACAGCTATATTTTCTAATCAGTACCTTTCACTAGACCTCAATGTGACTTTTAAACTGCTTGGCACCTACACAATGAGTTTCAGAGCAAATGATCTATTAAGAATTCACTGGACATGGGACCACCATTTCTTTAAATCTTCCGGATAATTGATGGGAAGAGATGACGTGATTGTCAATAGTCACAGCAACCCCACTAACAGCATCCAAAACTACGATCACTGCCATGTTCCTCCACAGGTCAGGCATACGTGTTGGGGGAGACCCATGAGGTCGGGCGCACGTGTTGGGGAGAACCAGGAGGTCGGGCGCACGCGTGGGAGAGAACCACACTTGGAATCTTTGAGTAGTCTTGGTAAGCACATGGTTTCAGAAGGGCCTTCTGAGGCCAGACATCACCGCCATTCCAAAGGAGTGGAATAGAGAGACCCACACGGACATTATTAAAGTAAAGCCAGCTTTTTGTTAACTTTTAAGAATCTTTGTTTTCAGATGATTTACCTCTCTCCATTTCCCACTGGTAGGGGAAACTTACCAGATTCCGGGCCCATGCTCTCGTGGTCGACTGGCATGGTGTCTGGGCTTCGGGGTGAACATGACATGTTGAGGCAATCTGCTCATGTGGCTCAGTCTCCAGAAGCACCTACAGCAAAACTCTGGGGAATTTATAGGCAGGAATTTTATTATTATCCAACCAGACATCTGCAGTCCATAACCAAAGGGGCCAACACGGCCAGCGCAAACATCATCAAGCCCTTTCAATTCCCCAGTACCCACAAAATATATTTTGGGATTTGAATGCTCCAGACTGGGCGGTGACTTTGAGCCACCTGGTCTGCACCAGGCTGGCTGTTCGGCTCCCTCTGTGGTGAGGATAAGGAAGGCAGCCACAGTCTGCTGTCTGTGCTTCTGCTCCGGTCAAGCTTCCTGTGTAGGTTACTAGTTAGTGTCTCAGCTCCACACTGGTCCTCCATGGTGAACTCGGCCTGGCTGTGCTGGGTTCCAGACCCTGCAGATGGCGTCCCTCCTGTTAGGCCTCCAGCAGGGGTGCCGCTGGAGACCACAGGGCTGGGGGAGGCCGAGTTCCCTCCTACTGTGTTGCTGCTGTCCTTACCGACATCACTCAGCAACAGCCTTTGGTTGGGCCCAGTGTCCTGCTGCTGACGTTCCCCTGCACCCAGGAGTGTCCTCCGTCAATGACACAAACGTGGACAGGGGCATCACTCTTCCTCCCGAGGTCTGGTCCCAGCTCCGTGGGCCGTCCTCCAAACTGTTTGCTCTGATGCCCCGCCTCTTCCCTTGGTCCTCCCAGCGTGAGGCTGGGAGCTGCAAACTGCGGTTACTAGGTTTTTACCATCTCTGAGTTCCCACATGTCGTTTTCAATCCCCTAGTATCTGTTTAAGCAATTTGCTATATTAAATTCTTTCTGTTAAAATAGCGAGTGTCATTTCTGAATTCCAGACTGGACTTTTTACTAATAACTCACAAATCCAGAACACCAAAAGAAGCTAGAATGTAAGAAAAAAAAAATTATTCTGAGAAACCAGAACGAATGTCACCAAGGCTGCATATCCACAGGCGTGCGTGTCTGAGGGTTGTCGACGCCCTGCTGCCCGCACAGCCACGCGTTGACTGCCGTGGCCCCACACGAGGAGGTCAGCCTCCAGACAGCCACGCGCAGCAGCAGCAGCCCTGACACCAGGAGACTGTGCAGCGCCCTTCCATGGGATTCCACAGAGAGGACGATTAATTTGGATGCTGTGGATTTCACAAGGGAGGTAAAAGCTGAGTCGGACGTTGAAGAATGAGGAGTTTGGCCAGCCGAGTAGGACAGGATACTCTGCAGTGAGGACACAGTGTGAAGCAAAATATCCCTCCTAGAGGCGCCTCCTGACCTCATCCAGAGCCTGACAACTCCCTCAATAAAATAGCCCCAGCAAGATTAGAATTGGGGACGTGGAGAAATGTGGAGGACCACACCAGTAGTCCTAGAGACATTCGTACAGAAAGGAGCAAGTTCAGATAGTCTATCCGCAAAGAAGAATAGAAACCTTATAACACAGGTGTAAATCTTATCGAAAAGATTCAGGGCCGTCCTCTCTAAATACCTCGTTGGATTTTGAGGCATCGCCGGGCAAGACGTGATTCCAAAGTGATGCCTGACTAGCCCAAAGCTAACTAAGTTTACTAAGTAGAGTCTAAGAAGGAGGAGAGTATGTGATAATTTCAGGAATATGTGAAGTCAAGATCATTAAACCACACAGGCACACCAAGAGGTGTGGGTGTTTAAAGTGGAATACATTCGGTTCCCTGAGAAACACGATTCAGCATAATCCACACCTCGCTGGCCGGGAGGAGAACTCCCTGGGGTAACTTATGGAGGCCTCCTGTCTGCAGTGGGATCTCTGTGTTTGGGTGATGGGGAATTGCCTGTGTTCACTGGGCAGATGTGCCTTTACAGTCCATACCCTGCGCACAGCCAATTTACTGCCCACATTTTGGTTGAGAACATCGGCACTGACAGACACGCGTCTCAGACGCTTCCACCAGCAGCAGATGAGACACCAGCCACATGCAGGAGCAGCCAATTGCGCCTGAAATCGCGGTGTCGGCCGTGAGGCATGTTCTCGCTGATAGAAGCGTCTGTGGCCTGTGCCAGCGATGTAAGAACAAGGCACCCATTTCCCTTCTCTTATTCTACCTCAGGTTCGCTTCTGTCACATAAAGCCTCCCTTCCTCAGTCCCTGACTTAAAAACAGGCCTTTCATTCTAGGGGCTGGCTCGGATCAGCCCTCCTGGCTCGGCGACCGTGCTGCACAGCTTTGTGATTCTGCCTGTGATCCTGGTCTTTATGTTCTATCAAATGCTGTTTCCATTCTCCTGAATTCCTTACTGCAAAGATGCTTGCAGTGCAGCTAACGGAAGTCTCACCTGGGACTGTCTTTCAATTAACCTCACAGAGGATTGGGGCCGTCTTGAAGCATACCAGAGAGAGCTTCCAAGGAAGAACACCCTCAAGGTCGCAGAGCTCTGCAGAGTTAATAAGCTGTCGATGATCCACAATCCCACGGAATGGAAAGATTGTGGGAAGTGGCTCTGAGCAGGGAGCAAATCTTGAATGGAATCAAAGTGCTTGGCTGCATTTTAACAAGAGAGCCACGGCCCAGCGGGGTCGGGCAGTCCTGGGCAGCCGTTACGCCCAGGGACGGGGGAGCACTCACAGGGCAGCAGTGCTCGGGAAACGCGCAGACCGAGCACAGACACCTGGAGGCTCCCACCTGGCCAGAAAGCTCCGGCTTCACTTGTCTTCCAAGATGAGGATGCCAGCAATCTAGAATGTGGCCCGAGCTTCGTATTTCAAAAACAACCAAACAGAACACATCCTGTGTGGAAGGCAGTCCTTCCTTTGGTGCTGAGAGTCCACACGCAGGAACTGGGCACAAGTGGCCAGACGCTTCACTGGACAGCTGGATGCAAGGGACCCCACCAAATCCTCCCAACTCCCTACCTTTGGTCCCCTTACCCTCCCCTTTGAGCAGATTAGGAAACTAAGATCTTGAGAAGACAAGTGACTCAATCAAGGTAAAAAACTAGCAAACTTGTGAGCTGGTGTTCCAGCCCAGGTGCCTCACTGCAGAGGCCACACTGTGAGTCACACACCCCACGCCCCACGTCTGGCTCCCGCTTCCCCCTACTCTCCCTTCCCACTCCCCAACCCCCCTCACTGATGACTTGACTGTTCATTGGTCAGATTGTGAACGGGTACTGCACGCCCACCAGCACCACATCCAGCTGTGCCCTTCCTGTTAGGTGAGTTGCTTGAAAACATATGTGAGAAAATGAGAGAGGACGAATAAACCTTACCCTGGCTTTAGAGGAGGTCTTACCTGGGAAAGGAGGAGGCCTGGAGGTCAAAGCCAGGAATAGAGCCTTCTGAAAGCCTTGTGCGTGTGTGTGTGTGCCCGTGCGCGCACACACGTGCCCAAGGGGTGGGAGGGAGGGAGGAGGGTAAGAGGACTCTTCACTAGGAATGATTTTAACTGAAATATATTTAAATGTATAATATCTATATATCTCTATCTCTACCATCTATCTCCACTATCTATCTATTGATCTGTCTATCTATCCATATCTGTATCTATCTATATACATCTATATAGACATATCACATTTTTGGCATTTTCTTTACCAATCTTAAATCTCACTCAGAAGGTCTGCAATCAGTAAAAAAAGATTCCTGTTTCCTGGCTAGAAGGACAGAGAGCGCCAAAGGTGGACGAGGCATCTTGAGTCAAGCTGAAATCTAAGGAAGACACTGTATTGCTTAAGCAGAGATACCATATTTCAAACTTCCAGTTAGAATTTTTGCTGTTGTTTCTAACATCCCTAAAAAACCCAACAGGGTAGATCAGAACCACATTTTACAAAGTGTTTTCCATTTAGTTAGTCTTCCTAAATTTAAAAATAATTTATATAACAACATTATTAGCATATTTTGAAGACCCCAAATCCTCAGCTGAAGAGTGTAGAGGAAAAGTTAAACTGTCAGGTTGGGCTGCTCCCTGTGACTGTGACCGGGCAGGTGAGCCCGTTTACCCAGCTCCCTTCCTTCTGGTTTTGAGTGATTTGGCATGTCATATCAGAAGCCACACAAACAAAGAAAATAACACATTTAAAGTTGTTCAATAGCTGTGTGGCTAAAAGACAGAGTCCACCTACTAGATGTCATCCCGTAGAAGAGAATGTGTCTCAGTCTTGTACGTGGTACAGGACTCCATAGCGCTTGTGGTGGGAACTTGAAGTAAGCAGAGGGAAATGCAGAGACACAGGAGGGTGCAGTCCTTGGTACACACTGCCTGTTCTGTGAAGGCTGGGACTCAATCCACCCACAGCTTTTCAGTGAAATAAAGGTGAAAACATTTCACCCAATCCTCTAAATATGTGCTATGATGTTTAAGCCGTGGTAAACACAGAGCTGTGTGTCAACGTTAAAAAAATTTTCTTCCAGGCTTTTCTAATAAAATGGGGAAAAAAATCTTAACAGGAATCGACATCAGTTCCCAGACAATAGACCCAAGCTGGAGGAACTTTCTTCTTTCTGAGTAGAAGCTGAGCTGTGCTCCACTAGTTGAGTTCGCATCTCTAGGTCCAGTCTGTCTCCCACCACACCCGCTCCTCTGGATGAAGCCCAAAGCCAGCAGCCCATCTACCTGGCCAAAAGATGCAAGAACACTTCTACCCCCTAAGTAGAGACACCACCTGGCCCAGTGGCCCTTACCCCTCCCTGGGCAGCGAGACCACCCATGAAGGAGCCCACAAACAGCAGGCACGCACGCCTGGCAGCCCCTCCTCCAATGCACACCTGCTGGTCTAGGGGGTCCAAGGCATCCCATTTCCCAAAGCTCCCTGAGTAGTCTGTGCCATCAAGGGGTCGAGGTTGAGAAGCACCAGGCTGGGAGCTGGACACCTCCTCAGGAGGCCTGGCTGGGCAGCGGGCTCTACCTGTGCTGGCAACCGAGCATCTCATCTCCATTTGCTTCTTACTAAATCCTCCAGGTGTGGCCTCTGGTCCCAGAGACTGAGGTTTATGTTTATTATGATTATTATTTTCAATTTAATAAGAAAAGACTGGAAGGGAATTTTGAACAGCTGTTTGATACAGAGCCTTGTGGTCACAGCCTTTCACTGGATAGGTGGTCCGTGTTCAACTACGGAAGAGCGAGAGATGCAGATGAGCAAAGAGAAGAACCTGCATTGCTTGCTAGGTAGGAACCCTTCATCTCACTGCAGGGGATGCCTCCCAGAAGGCCGCCACGTCCTCCTGACCACGTAGACCCGGGTGTGCATTTGAATTGCCCTGTTGCACCCTTTCCAACCTCCATGTTCGGGAAATACCAGCTACATGCCTACCTGCCAACCAGGTGCAAAACCAGCTGGACATGCTCCCGAGTGTTTGCTGAGAAACAGAGAAATGAAAACGTACATTCTAGGAGTCCCCCTCAGGGTCGGGCTCAGCCGCAGACAGACCCGAGTTCTCCTCTAGGTGGACGATGGGAGGACTTGGAATATTGTTGAGGGTAATGGGAAAGAGTTGACTTACAGGCACAGAGGATGCCAAAGGCGGAGGGGGCTGCAGCACATGTTCTTCAAGGCTCGCTTGCGGGGTCACCTCCTCCAGGAACAACCTCCCATCCCCTGCGGATCTCTGTGGCTGGGATCTGGGCCGGTCCGGGTGCTGTGAGTGAGATGGTGTCTGACCTTTTGATCAGAGTGTGCGTGACTCTGGGAGGAAGCTGTGTGTGACTTGCGCACCAAGCACGAGGCTACCAACAGGGGCCCCTGAGTCCTGTCCTTTGTAGTGGGTCACAGTCCCATTAAGGGGCTCGGTGATTCAAGTGTCACCACCAGGCTCTGTTGGGGGGCCTCTGCCTCTGCCTGGATCTTTGGCTGGAATACGAGCGACAGTACTCTCCCACTGCTGTGGTTGGATGTGACATCAGCACTTTAGAGCCCATCCCCAAACTGCGTTCTGTGGGACAGCAGTGCTTCACGGGATGCCTACAGCTGCTCCTCAAAGAAAGGATTGCATACTTGTTTTAAAGCTCAGGGAAGAAGACGGAGGAAAACAAAGATAATAGGCTTATTTTTGTTTTAACAAACGACTTTTCAGGACCCCTTTATGCCCAAATGAACCAAGGAGCAACAATACGCCTGGTTTTCATGACCAGGTGGCCCTTTCATCAGGGCAGCACCTATTAACAGCTCCAAGGGACAGGCTTTCATGTCTACAAGGGACACCAGGAATCCACTGGACCGATGTGAAGTCGCCGGAGCTGGGGGTCAGTCACACAGAGGGAGAAGAGGAGAAAACGTGGCTCAGAAGCCCACAGTGCTCTCCGGAAGGCCAGGCCTCAGCCCCATCCACCAGGACAGCAGAGAACAAAGACAGAATCGCAGCCTTTGACCCACTGACTTTCTGACCCTTTCTCTACCACGTGTCCATTGGATTTGTGCTTATAAAGAAGAATCCCCAAAATGTCAAATGAAGCATTTTTCTACCAGGTCCTTCTCTTCCCAATACTTGAGTCAAGACCAATGTGCCCTAATGGTCCTCACTTAATCCACCTGATATACTCCAACGCCAACACACTCAGGGGTGCGGGGTCCCCCCCAAAGGAACCGCCTCCTCCATGTTCATCTTTGTGTTATGTAGCAGCAATTTAATATGGCTGTGAAAGAAAATGTCAGAATTGAAGTTTCTCTGAGACACCAAGATACAACAATGGGAAGATACCAACCAACATCGCCGCGTGCAGAATTTGCAAAGATGATGTGCAAAAGCTGATTCACACATCTCTGATCCTTCACCAGGGCAGGGCATAAAGAGGGTCAGAATGAAGAGCAGGAGATGCCCCTAAAAGAACCTCAGCTTCTACGTGGAACGGGCCGGGAAGGCTTTGGAGATTGTGGAACTGAGAGAGATTGATCTGGTCCATGTTGTACAAAGATGGCTCTGGCTTTTCTTGAGGGGACACCACACAGAGCAAGGACAGGAGGACGTGAGCCCCTGAGGGTTGACTGAGACATTCTGCAAGAGATGCAAGTGCTTGGCCCAGGGTGGAGTGAGGGGGCCCCGGAGAGAGAAGGGGTTGGTTGCTGGGTATGGGTGAAGATAGCATCAACAGGATGTGCTGCTGGACTGAAAGAAGGAAACGGCAAAGAGGATCCTAAGAACTTTTTACCAGAGCAGCCAAACGAGGTGTGGTATTTTAGACGTGGAGAGAGCAGGTTCAGGGGGAAATGAGGAAGTTGGTTTGGACAAGTGAAGTCTGGGATTCCTGTTGGACATCCACACAGTGATTGTGTGTGGACATTGGGCTATGGGAACCTACATTTCCTGGGGTAATTCTGGCCTGAGATCTGAATTCTGGAGTTATCAGCAAACAGATTGGACTTAAAGTCAAGAATGAGATCATCCAGTGGATGAGTGTAGATGGAGAAAGAAATCCAAGCAATGAGGCCTGGGGCATGCAAGTGAACTAAGCGCTGACCGGCCCCAATGTCTTCTGATTGCACTCAACATCAGCCTGCTTGGTGTCGAGGGGCTTTACAAAGCTCAGAAGAAAAAGCAGCAGTTAATTTCTGATTAGCTGCCCCCTCTCCATTAAACATCCATAGAGTGTAGTCTGAGTTTGACTTTTAGCAAAATAAACACAATTATTAAAAAAAGCCCTGGTCTCCATGTATAGATTTATACTGACTCACATAAGACAGTGATTAATACGCTGTAATCTTTTGTCTCTTGAGCAAAGATTATACATCTTTCCTATGTCCTTCTTGTTCTCATTCTGATTGAAAACTTGAGTTTTTCTACAAATCACAGTTAAAATGCATATTGTTAAAAAATGATTGTTGATTTTGCAAAATTCTCCATTTTCTTACTCTTTTGTTTCATTTATTAATGTATTATTCAGCATTTATTAAACTTGTAGAATTTTGTTTTCTACCAGGGAAAAACGACAGAGCTGTAGGATTTCCTTTGTAAACTTGTGAAAGGGAAGCAAAGCCCTGGGTGGGCGCCTGTGACTTTGGATCACCTTGACCAAGGTTCCTGACATCAGCCCATGGGCGGGAATCAGCGTGGTCCTCGTGAGTATTCGGTCATCTGCATAGAGTATCGGCTCATCACTTGTCTCTAGAGTCTTCTGCAAGGAGCAGAACTGTAAGTAGATGGTAAGGACCAGGCAAAGCTTACTCTGAAAACACAATTCCAAGCGCATGTCCCCAGGACCCAGAATGCTGACTGCATTCAGACTTCCTATGGGATGTGGAAGAGAACCCCTTCCAACTTGTTAGAGCACCAAGGAGTTCAGTAAAGGCTGTTAGCAGCCCCAGTGTCTTCAGGACAAGCAAGGACCAGATTTAGGTCCTAGAACAGCATTGTTAGAGGCAATACCCAACCAGAGGGTAAGACTCTTCTAGTGTGAACTTCCCTGCTGCTGCCACCAGCTGCTGTCACACTACCGGGAGTTGGATGCAAGAAGCTCCATGGGCTGTTCCAGAAGAACCAGATGCAGGGACCATCATCTTCCTCGCTCGTCTCCTCGCATGCAGTCATGGATGGCAGCCCCTGGGCTCGCCCTCCAGTTGTGTGGGAGTCTAGGAAATTGTTTTTTTGCTTTCTTAAATAGTGGTGTATTTAACTCACAATGTGGAAAGCTGTCAAAATGTCAAAAGAGTGTTCAGACGGTTTTGGGCAGCCAGGAACAAGCATCCATGATGAGCCTCATGTCCTCTGAATCCTTTCAAAGTTCTCAAGAAATATGATGCATTATTTGAGAAAGTGATGCATAGATTGGGTCTTTATAAAAGTAACAGCCTCAGGAATGGGCACTGGATATCTGCAGGGAAGCACCAGGATATCTGGACTCTCTACAAATAAATTCTTAATTCTTCTTAGAAATGGCCAACAACTGTTATGACATGCAGGTACAGAGCAGAGTAAGGCAGGCATATATTCTTAGGATACAATTATCTTTACCAGGCATAGAAATAACTGTTATCACTCTTGAAAACTGATGTGTAAAAATGTGATTATTTTCAGTTTCTCAGGGCTTGAAAAATATTCAACCCCAACTCACCACCCCATTCTTTCAAAATGTATACTTTTTTTCTCCCCTTCAGTATCTTGGTAGAGATCCTACAAACTCTAAATCTAGGCTGGGGTACTCAAATTGGGCACGAGAAATCAACATGAATCCACGAATGCTTCTGTGGAACTCACAACTCCTGCAAGTGGACGGCTTGGATCCAGGAGCAATCTGAGAGGGACTCGTCTGCCTTCCAGCAGATGCTGGTCGGGCTGCCTGGCCCCTGGTCTCTACTCCCCCAGCCCTGTCAGCTCTGCTGTAGAAAGTCCATGCAGAGTTCATCCGTGGCAACAAGGAAGAGTCCTGACAACCCTGGTGCTGGTTGACATGCTGCCCAAGACCTCCGTGCACAGGAGGAGGTTTGCATAATCACTATTGTGGTGTATTGACACAGCCCAGGACCTCATGAATTTCATCTTCCACTGGTTGTTGTAGAAAATGCTCACCTTACTTTTAAAGTTTCCTCATCATTAGATAAAATATCCAGAGAGTGAGCGATCATAATTGAAGGGAATAGACGGATGTGGAGTCTGCTGCTTAATAAAGTTTTCCCATTACTCTTCCAAAACTCAGTTTTAATGCGGTTCGGATATAAGACAAGTTCTAATGGGAATCATAACTGAGGGTTGTTTTTTTTCCTTAAATGCGCTTTATCGTGAATGATTTGCGTTTAATCATGGGTTCGTTTTTAACCAGAAGAACGTTTTAACTGCCCATATTTTGTTATTCTCCTCAATTCAGTGTCTTCTATGCTCCATGAAGAAATTGGTCTTTCCCCAAAAGGGCTAAACCAGAGTAAATAGACCCCCGGCTCTGAGGAAGTGAGTATAAATGTTTATGCATGTGTGTGTGTCTCTAAGTAGATCGTGTAGATAACAGGTAGTTCTGAGTTTGTTTCCAAATAAAGCACGTATAAAATCATTTCTCTTGCACAATATTTCAAGATAATCTCATTACCTCCCCTACTATCACAAATAAACTGGAATGGATTAGATGACTTAAAAAAAGAAACGTCTTAGAAGGGCTTGATCTGAGCTTTTTCATGAAATGGTCCTATTTGACAGCCCTTGCTGACCTATCCAATATTTTGCATTATAATAGTTATGCTATAAGTACACATTTTTCTCTGTCATTATGATATAGAGGATTTAATACCACAGCGAGCGTGACATGTCTGAGACAGTAAAAGAAGACTTTGAAAATAGAGTCATTTCTAAAGGTTTTATAAATGCCTTATAATTCATTTATTTGAATATTGTCAATATAAAACCAGAAGCTAATTTGCAAAATTTGACTTTATAGCCTCCTTTTTCCTTCATTGGTTTTCATCTCTAAGTAGTCGTGGCTGCTCTTTGCAAGGAGCAGGAATATTGCTTACTGCTAGCTCCATTTCCCATATAGATAGCAAACACACTAAGCACAGTTGGAGCTCCACAAAAATCCTCCTACCTGGAGGTGAGGACGATGAGCAGCGGGACTCCGCCATCTGAGCACTCACACACCTGCGTCTATGAAATGCCTCCTCCTGCTCCCTGTCCTCTCTGATTGGCTGAAAGTGGCATCACGGAAGCCAATATTCCAGCATTCCAGGCAAGCTCAGGTGCCACACAGTGTCAGCTGGTGACATGCACCTCGTTAGTCTTCTGGAATCTATCTGATACCAAGCTGAAGCTCAGAATAGATGAAAAGGATGCACACAAAATGAGCAGCTATTAACCCGTTTGTGCTATGAAGCTCACCTGAGGGATGATGTGGAACCTACACAGATTTCTTATCAGAGTCCAGTCCCACTGATCTGAAGGGGAGGTCTTTCACTCATGATTATTTGCCCGAGTGCAAATCAGGGGTGCCAGTGACCTCCTGAAGCCAGCTTGTTTCCATCTTAATTATATACAACTTGGCCACATTGCTTCTATTAATATAAGTTGAGAAGCGTTGGTGCACCAGAACAGTTGATGGAGAGAATATTTGATTTTTATTAGGAATTTATGCAGAAATAATTGTTTCTCTAGCATCATGATTCACATAGGGTTTAACTTTTTCCATACATAGTTCAAATTCACGTTATACAATCAGATAAGGGAAACCCACGCGGTTGGTTTCCTAATTTTGCTCAACACGCATATACCAACCACCTATTACATACCAGACACTCTACCAGGTAATTGGAGTGCAAAAATAAACATGATAGCAAGCCTAGGAATTTGACATCCGACAAGGGAGAGTTTATGTCTTGAAACAAGACAGTTTGGGGCCAGCATCCACGCAGAACTAACCATGCGTGAGGCACTGCCACGCAGCTTTATGTATGTTACCTCTTTCGATCCTCACAAAATCCCATCCCCTGGTGACGTATCAGTCAGGATTGGCCAGGCTTTGCTGCAGTAACAAACGACCCCCAATCCTCACAAGTGTATACAGCTGAGGTTTATCTGCTGTTGATGCGATGTCTTTGTGGATCTGCAGGGCTCCCCAGGGCAGCTCCCTCCATGCGTTAGCCCAGCATTCTAGGCTTCTTAGTCTTTGGGCTCCTTTTGGTCCACATATCCTCCCACAGAGTCAAGGGAAGGGGAAAAGCCATTTGGAAAATAGAGCACCAGCAATTGAATATTTGTCCCTGGAAGTGACCCAAGTCACTCTTGCTCACACTATATTGGCCAGAGAAGTCACATGATCATGACTCTTTTCCCGTCCTCCACTCTCCCTGCAGGGAGGAGAGAAGAAGCCCTAGTGCCCAAGTGCAGGCATGTAGACCCCAGGGGTGAACTACTCGTATGCCGTTTTATTGATGAAAAAAGGAGTTATGGGCAGGTTCACGGTTAGCAAGTGATTGTGCTGAGTTTGACCCAGGCAACCCCCCTGTGGAAGCGATCATTTAACCACCATGCTCTATTGAAGTGTGACATTGCATCTAGAACTGAAGTGGTGAGGAAAACAGAGGCAGATAGCCTCAGGGAGTGGTGCCTGGGATTTCCTCAACTCCAGCCAGGTCTGGGAGTTGGATGAGCATGCCCTCTGAGGTGGCAGTGGTCGGGTCTCTCAGAAGCAGGGGACAGAATTGAGGAAGTGCAGGAGGGCTGTGTCCAGTGAGGGCAGCAAGGATGAGGATGCAGGATGGAGATGTTGGATTTCTGCATGGCCAGGTCCAACTAAGCCCTTGGCCATGTGGTGGCTCTTCTGTGGGAGGCTCTCATCTGGCCACTGGCCTCCGATTTACTGATGAAGCAGCCTTGGCGACCTGAACAAGTGGATGTTTTTCCATCCTTGGCTACAGCCATTTACTCCACGGCACAGGGTGAGGCATCAGCCTTGCTGCTCACTGTCCCTAAGAGGGCAGACAATGTGTATAGGTTTTATTAGGTTGGAATATTTGACCTGACTAATATAATTTGGTTAGTTTCAATAAATATATGTCTCCAATTTTTCCTTTGTTTGTTTCCTGGTTAAAAATAATAACACTTGAAGTTGCAACTTAATCTGAGTAATTCTTAAACCCCTTCAAACTTCTTGCAGACTCCCAATGTTCACTTAATTTGACTTTTATTATGACGTTTCTTAAATATGTACAAATTGGAAGATGGGTATAAGTGTCTCATGCTTATTTCAGCCACACAACTATAAAACTAAAACAGATTTTAAATTAAATACAAACAAAACTGGTGTAATTCCAACCGTGACATAAATGTATTGTGACAGATGAAATTGTTCTGTTGAAACACAACTAGGGAAGGACAGAAGGCCAGCCCCCCTCATGATCTTGTATTACTTGTCCAGAGTGCCTGGAATTGCATATTGGAGAGTAATTCAACTGATATTCAAATAACCCAGGAGAGGGAATACGTTAGCTCATTTTCATCAATCACTGTCTTGCTCTGCAGTTCTGAGAAAAACCAGAGTTCTCTGGTTCCACAAACTTTTCATCTTGATTTCACCACAAGGAGAGTGTCTTTTAAACTCTTAGTTTAAAATGATGCCCAAACCAAGGCATCATAAACAAGGTGGAACCACCGGGGGCCCTGACGTGTGACGGATAGCTCTGCTCTGTGCATCAGTTTAGACGTGGCTACGGATCAGGAATGCTGGGGCTCTGTACTCGTCATTTATAATCAGAGCCTGTGTGTGTCTGCTGACAGAAAAGCGCACGCAGTTCTCACGTCACCTGGTGGTTGTGCAAAAACACATCCCACGTAGCAGGGCATACAGACCTACATACAGACCATACACTCAGGCCAGGGAAGAAATGGAAATTTTAAGAAACAAACGCAAATTCTAGTTGTTTTCAAACTCTGAGCAGATGCCTGACCAAGGTCAACGCTGAGGTACCCGAGACACTGAAGTGATGTTGGGCACTATTTCAGCTGCATTTGACAAATACTTTACGTGGAGAAACGAAGGTTCAAACGGACAGTGGGAGCGCCTGTCAGACCCGTGGACTCCCTCTACGTCGCACACTCAGGAAACACGGGAAGGAGTTTGGTGCTTTGAGACGTCCGCAGGGCTTTAACTTCAAAACTGCGATATCTTTCCCCGTTAAGCTTCCGTGTTGGTTCGACTGAAGCACAACTTGACTTTGCAAGTCAGGCAATTAGAAAAGTTGCCACCAGCTGCTGCCGCTTGTTTTTGTAAGTCAGAGGATTCCTGGTATTGTACAAGCTGAGGAATTACCGTAAAAATGAGGGATGTGGCAAACGTGAGTATAATTAATAACCATAATTAAAATTTTGTATTCATCAAAACATCTCAGTTTTCTGATTGACTGACTTTTGCTAAATGTTAGTATAAACTTGGACATATCCAATTAATTTATATGACTCAAGTACCACTTTTCTTTCTTTTTTTAATATTCTGAGGCCTTAAGAAAAAATTAAGTTTAAGAGTAATGCTGTAAAAAAATGTTTTCAGTATGTTGCAATACCTTTCCCTTGGAAAGCAGAGACAAAGGATGGAAAATAAGTCTTACAATTTAAAAATGAAGTCATTTTGAGAAGGAAAGGTGGGGGGAAATAAGCATGGAATATTATGAAGAAAGAAAGGTTAAAGATCAGGCACCAAAAACTTCTTTGGAAACAATCTAAGTGGCCATCAATTAATGAATGGATAAAGAAGATGTGGCATATATATGATTCCACTGATATGTGGAAGATAAAAAAACACGAAGATAAGAAGAGCGGATTAGTGGTTACCAGAGGAGAAAAAGATGGGGAATGAGAGAAAGGGGTAAAGGGGCACATATGTATGGTGATGGATAAAAACTAGACTATTGGTGGTGAACACAATGCAGTCTATACAGAAACTGAAATATAATATTGTACACCTGAAATTTATAAAATGTTATAAGCCATTACGACCTCAATAAAATAATTTAAAAAAAGTAAATCAGAAAAAAAAGAAAATGTGGTATATATACACAATGGAATACTACTCAGCCATAAAAATGACTAATCTTGCCAATTGCAACAACATGGGTGGAACTTGAGGGTATGATGCTGAGTTAAATAAGTCAGATAGAGAAAGTCAAATACTGTATGATTTCACTCACGCAGAAGATAAAAACAACAGCAGCAAACACACACATAGATACAGAGATTAGATTGGTGGTTACCAGAGGGGAAGAGGGGGAGGGAGGAGGGCGAAAGGGGTAAAAGAACACATGTGTGTACAGTGATGGATGGTAATTAGTCTTTGGGTAGTGAACATGATGTAGTCTACACAGAAATCAAAATATAATGACGTACACTTGAAATTTATATAATGTTCTAAACCAATGTGACCTTATTTTAAAAAAAAAGAACTTCTTTGGGACCACACTCAGGCCCTGAGGCCCCGGGGCCCTGGGTGGGGTGAGGAAGGGCGGAAGCATTTAAATCTCGCTCTGCCCACTGTCCTGATTTTGCGAAACTCTAATGGAGATTGTCTAATAGGTCACCACATGTAAACCTGGTTTCATATTGAAGTTTTAAATTTTTTCTATTACTTTTGTCAATTCAAAATTGATGGAAGGTAACTACTGTCTGCAGTGCTGATGTTAACACTGCATTATTGAGAGAATGTTAGATGTGTGATACGTCAGGACTAAACTGACTCCATTTTAGGAATCCAGTGATGTTTAATGTTAGGAAAACTATTAAATCAAGTCCTCACATCGACAAGTCAGTGTGCAAAACCAAATAATTAGATGATAAGAACATGTTTAAAAATAGATATTAATTACAACAAATAGAAATGATAATTTATTAATATATTTTAAAAAGTTCTCTGTCTCAAACAACAGCTAAGGTCAGATTTAGTGTTAAAACAAAAGAAATTTCTATTGACTTTAAGAACCAGAAACGATGCTATAATTTATTTTTTCCTGTCAGTTCAAACCAATGAAATAAGGAAAGAAAATATGCATTTACAAATAATAGAAGGAGACAACATTGTTGGTATTTATAGAAGATAAAAATATCTACCTGAAAATTTGAAAGACTTAACTGAAACACTATTGAAACTAATAAGACAGGTGGCTTGTTAGGAAGAACACAGATGAAATTTATTTGCCGATCTATATATCAGCAGATATACAAACTATATAGAAGAAGAAATATAATTTGTAGAGATGTGTGTATGTATGTGTTCATAGGAAAAAAATACAGAGATATATGTAAAGAAAATAATACAACTTTACTAAAGCACATAAAAAGAGGCTTAAGTGAAAGATACAAATAAGCTTACAAATGGAACTTTCGATATTATAAATTTGTCAAATTTGTAAGTTAACCTACAATTTAAGTGCTAGCCCAACATAAATTTTTTTTGTAAATTTGCTTAGAATATTACAGAATTCTTCTAAAGTTTATCTGCAAGCATAAATACACAGGAAATTGTCACTTTAAAATGCCAAGAGTAAAGCATCTTACAAAGGCACCATAGTGAAAACACTGTGAGTGGATCCATGAGGTACTCCGGGAAGCCCAAACACAGATCCAACTCTGAGTAAGAATATAATCTATTGCAGGTCAGCCGAAAGGACCCATTATTCAAAAAAGTGGTTTTGTGCTATTGCGTCATCATTTAAAATAAAAAATTAAATAACACGAAAACAAATTTCTGATGGCATATGTATAATTATTCATATATTATGTGTATGTATAAATATACATACAATATACCATATTTATAAAATTATAAATACAAATTAAAATACACCAGGAGAGTGCTATACAATAGAAATACAATGTGAGCTGCATATGCGATTTTAAATTTTCTAGTAGCCACATTTAAAAAAGTAAAAGGAAATAGATAAAATAAATTTTAACAGATTTTTTATTCCAATATATCCAAAATTATGTCATTTCAACATGTACTTAATATAAAAATTATTCTTAATTATTTTAACTTTTTTTTTATACTAAGACCTCACAGCCCACCGTGTATTTTGTACATAAAGCACATCTCACTTTGGACTAGCCGCATTCTAAGCACTCCGTATTACGCTGTATTCGACAGTGGAGCCCCAGAAGATAGAAAGAGGTAACACATTTATGTTCATAATCTCCTGAAAGAAAGGTTCTCCTAAGCCTAACACCAAAGGCAGAAATCACAAAGTAAAAGATTAACATAAAACTAACATATGTGTCCATATTCCATTAAAATTTTCTTTGTGTAAAAATAGTTATTAAAATAACACAAATATTTATAACAACATAACAACTTAATATAAAAATGAACAAAGATATTTAGCAATTCATAAAAACAAACACTAAAAGTCAATAAACAAATAAAATGAAAAAACCCTTAAAATATCATGCAAAGTCAAACAATACATCCTTTTAAAAACCTCTTTTGGATCCTCTGTTGCTTCATTTGTAAAATTAGGACAAGAATACGGCCTGCGCCGTGTGGCCGCTGGGAGGACTGAACGAGAGAGTGTACGTAGAGGACCCGGAGCACTGTAGATGGGCAATAAATCTTCACTCATTTCTGGAAACAATATTTTGGATAATAAACATACACCAAGAATAACCATTTGTAAATTAGAATTATTTAAATAAAGATTTAGCCAATTAAAACAATCTTTCTATAGCACACTGATTATTTTCTGTAGGTAAGAGGAACGTAATTTAACTTGACAAATAAATGAGCATTGCATCTTCTTATCTCTGTCTAGGTTCTTTTCAGTCATTACTTGTGAATAGTATAGTGGTAGAGAAGCCTTAGAGTGTTCAAATGAACCATCATGGACCAAAGCATTTACAGAGCAGGGTCTCATGGACCATCAGCACCTGAGGGCCCTGGTGTGTTTGAGTCCATCTGTTGGCTCAAGACCAATTACAGGTGACTAACCCTGGGATAGAAGGATGATCAAAATGAAGACTTCTTAGAAACTTGCTTATATTTGTATTTATACGCATTTCTGTGCTGTTTTCATTCCCGTCCTCAGCGGAACTGTTCGCAGCTGTCCACGAATGATAATGCACTAGCATTTCAAACACATTTGAATTTCAGACACTGCTATTAACTGTAAAAATTGCAATTTAATTATAATTTTATCATCACTTATTTATACGACTGGCAAGCACTTAGAAAATACTTAGTCTAAAAATACTTTTTTAAAGCAAATTTGGAAACGGGAGCTGGGAAACAAGTTGGTAGAAGCGCTGAATCTAAAATCCGAGACCTCTTGCACCCAAGTAGTGATTTTGTGTGGCGCTCTCTTGTGCAGAAATTTTTTTAAGTTAACAAACGGCTAACCTTCACAATGGCTATTTAATTTTAACATATGTTTAATAAATTGTGCTTTTCTGATGGAAAACTTTGCCACTGGAGTCTTCAGACGCACACACGCAAACACACTCCCACACCCGGCAGGAGAAGCCGGCACTTGTCTGAGGAGTGCAGCCCGGCTTTCAAACCTTCAGCGTCGCAGAATTACCAGACCCTGACCTGACAGTGGCTGGAAGCTGAAATCACTACCTTGCAGGTGTCTGCATTTGATTAAGTATCACATCAGAGAAACAATGAGCCTCCCATCGTAGAGGAGCTTCAAGTTCAGTGGGATGGCTCAGCAATAACAATGATATCAGAACACAACCCTTTGTGACAGCTAACGATGATAATAAGATTATTAAATTCTAATTATAATGGCATTTTAGACTAGATGTTTCTCAAAAACAAACGCTTTGGAAGAAGCTTAATTGTTCATTTTTCTGAATGGCACACGCATCTTGGGAAACTTGTGTGAATTCATTCATACATATAGAATTTTTAAATTATATGGTAATTTTTCAAATGGCATTTAAATAATTTTTTAAATAATGAAATAGGAACGTTATTGGAGATTTGTTCTTTAGAAAGAATTACATCGCTGTTCATCTTTTATTTTTCATTACTAATTTCACCTAACGAACCATGATCAGGTGAGGGTGGAATTTTAATTTTAACTATACACATCTCTGAGTGATACATATTCCACTGGATGCTCCAAACTTCATCATAATTATGTCACGTATCATTCGGATTTTAATAATGCAATGCATTTGATGGCTGCCGGGAAAGGCAGATGTAGGCACTGGGCAGAGCAAAAGAGGCAAATGTTTAGTCTTTCTCAAATTCAATAAACAGGCATGAAAATTTATAATAAAATAATGTTTTCAAACTCTTTCTACCTAAATAGTGAAAACATATGATTTATGATCCACATTGAAGGGAACCAGTTACTATTACTTGTACCAGGACAACAGGCACAAACAGGGACTGCCCCAGGTTACTTCAGAAAACCCAACGACATTGTCAAAATTATAATATTAAGAGTAACAATAAACATCTGTAGCACAGCCTCTGTGCCGGGCACTTCCCTAATCATGTTATACAAGTTAACTCATTTACTTCTCACAGGACCCTGAAGAGGAAGGTTCGGTTATAAGCATCCCCAGTTTGCAGAGGAGGAAACTGAGGCTCAGAGGGGCTCAGGAGCTCATGCGAGGTTCAGAGCTGGCATATGGTAGACTCAGGTGCAGACTCAGCCACCAACTTGAGAACAAGCGTCCTCATTTGTTTCATGCAGAATTGCCTCTCCCAGAGCGCATGTGAGCACAGGTACACACTTGTATGCACTAGTGGACATACACACATGCATTATTGCACACATTCACACAGGCACTTGCATGCACACATGTGCACACAGACACGTGTGCACCCACACTCAAACATACATATGCACAGCCTCCCACTCTGTATGTGCACACACCAAGCAGACGCTGACACATAGGTACAAAGGCACACATGTTTAAAATGCACACAATTCATGCACACACAAGCAAGAACATATGAACACACATGCACATACGAACATAAAATAACACAATTACTCACACATGTGCATAGCCTCACAAGGCACTCACGCACATACACATATACATACACATGTGCACATGCTCACAGTAGCCCTCACACACTCATGCACGTAGGCACATACATACATGTGAATGCACATTTGACATACTGCCACACATGCACACAAGCATGCAGACAAACATATACAACACATATTTGCACAACATATTGACACACAAAGATTCCTGGGCACATGAATTTATACACATGCACACACATGTACATCCACATGCAGTGCACATGAACACACACACTCACACACTTGCATATGATATCTATGCACATACATGTATGCACATACAGGCACTCTCACACACATACATACTTTCATGCAGGGACTTGTGCACAAACACACACTTGCATTCACATGTACATGCACACTTGGACATTCACCTGTGAGTTTCACATGCAAGTGCACACACAAACATGCACAGATGCAGCCTCTCACACATACATGTACAGATACACATGTCATGTGCACATATCCATGGATGAACTCATGCATACACATGCATGCACACAAACAGGCACCCACCCACACACAACCCTACACCCACGTGTGTGTGCACCCACCAATGCACACTCACACACAGATGTGCATGCACACATATTTGCACACACACTTGCACGTAAACACACATGCACACAAGTGCCCACATTCACTTAGACATGTGTATACACACTCATATGCAAATATTCACACTCACGATTGTGTAGGACAGTCACACATATTAAAACATGTACACACATGTGCACACCCACAAGGCGCTCACACACCCACATGCACACACAGCCATGCACCTATACACATCCACTGTCAACAGAAGGTCATCTCTGCTGGTGTGGCTGAGAGGGGAGAATGTTTCAGGCCAGAAAGACATGCAGATGTGACACGTGATTTCATAGTTAAACTGGATTCTGGGCGACTAGGTGCTTGGAAGGGTTGAGCTTTCAGGTAGTTCACCTAATCACTGTTGTCATTTACATGTGGAACACACGTGAAATACACACGGACACCCTGACAACCCCATCACTCATGCCCGGAGGGTAGGGACAACGGCCAGACCCCGTCCCCTCTCATCTTCCACCACCCGAGTGCAGTGCACCAGCGTGGCACAAATGCGCTGAAAGTCCTCCTCGGCTGGGTTGGCTCAGCAGCAGGACTTCTGCTTTCGGCTGCTCCCCCTGCCCACCTGCTCCTGTGGCAGCTGAGCTGACGATCTTGGGGTGCACCTGCTCCTCTGGACCCAGATCTCCCCCAGAAATGCCCTGAGCAGATGGGGTTGTCTTGGACACCCAAGGTCAGGTTCCATGGATGTTCTCCACCACGTGGTCCTCCTGACATGAGCGTGTGCTCTGGACCCTGTCTGGGCCTCAGGCCTTTACCGTCTGCACACCTGCCTGCATGAGACAAGATTATCTCCACGTTTATTGAGCGTTTACTTTGCACTGGCACTGCGCCACTGAGTCACAGGGTAGAGACCTGCTCTCTCAACTGTATGTCATGTGCCTGCAGCTCGACCATGGAGGCTGCCACGCTCTGCACAGGAGGACCCTCTGTCTGGGTTCCCTCCCACCAGCCACCCCTCTGTTGCTTTCCTAATCTCTGCCCTGATCCCAGAGATTAGTCTGGGCCTTGCCTCCTTATCTAGACTCTTCTTACCTGCCTTCAGTGAGGTCCAACACCACGTCATCCCCAAGATCTGGCCATTCATAGTCACCACCTTCGGTTCCCATATGGTTGGCAGAGCCTCCTTACCACCGCTCCGTCAGTTGAGGCTTTGAGGTGAGGGCTCTTTCTCCAAGAGATAACCTCTCTGTCTGGAGCTCTCACTGTTCCATTGCTGTTTCCTTGTTTTCCAAGGAAGACATTAACCCACTCACACCATCCTGGAGGATGTGCATCTTTCTCCAAAGGCCCACGCCCAACCGTCTGGGAGCTGCTGGCTTGTTCAACAGCTGTTTACTGTGTGCCCAGCATGTGCCAGGTGCTGGCCAAGCTTGGTAACAGTGCAGGAACATGGTGCCCGCATGCAACAAGACCCTGATGAAGAAGATGAGGCTCTGTCTTGGCAAGGATGGCTCTAAATCTCACATGCCCTGCCCCTCTCTGTGCTCAGCGGCCATGTCCCGGCAGCCTCTTCCCTCCAGCCTGCATCCCGACTCTGCTCTGGCCACAGGAGACCAGGATGCCCTTTGCCATTTTGCTGTCCTGGTCAACAGCCCTCCTGGGGGCTGATTTGCATGCCTATCTTGGCATCCATTTCTGATACGTCCACTTTTGATTCGTCCTTTGGGTTGAAGCATCTCTCCCCCCACCCCAGAAGCCAGTGCCCCAAGTTCTCTACTCTCCTCACATGCTCCCAGAGCAACCAGCAGCAAAAGCCACACTTCATGGAAACACCTCCGTTTTCAACTTAGTTGGGTGGTTTTGGGAGTGGGTGACTGAACACACGAGTGTCCACTTCACAGACTCCTTGGCCTCTGTCTCACAGATCAAGTGGGGACCTCACAGTTGACGATCTCTCCCATCCTAATAACTACCTGCTCGATAACTAGCCAACTGTCCCTAAACCTTATCCAGCCAATAACCAGCTCATGATTGATTAGATAGAAAGAGGATTTTTATCACGAGGAAGAAGGGCTGAAGACAGATTTCCCCTGTGGTGTGGTTATCTTATAGATTCATGCAAACAATTCACAACGAGGTTAACATTTTAAATTTTTTTGCTTTTAGTTGAACAAAACCAACTAGTTTCATGAAGCAGTTTTGCTATTTTTTTCCAACTTGAGTGAAGATTTTAAATACTAATATATTTTAATTTATAATGAAAAATAATAAACTGCACTTATGTTTGAAGCTTTTGTTCCTTAATCCAATTATTTAAAAGTCAAGTTTCATTCTATTTTAAGTCATGCAGTATGCTTTCCTGCATTCTTATAACCATCACATGCCAATTCGCAATAGCTGGGTCGGGCACTTAGCACACAAAAAGACAGCACGTGTTGATGCTTTCTGCTTTCTTTATGACAGCCTTCTTGTGAGTCGTGCAAGGCTCCAGGCCCTTCGACTCCCAAGGGCCCAGAAGCTCAAACTCTCAACATGAAAACATGTTGTAGCCACTCCTCCAGGCCTCTGAGGAGACCGAGACCTCATCCACTACCTGGAAGATCAAGTAATACCTCATTCTTAATTTCCTTGTAATGATCTCACACTTTATCTTCATTGAAGAACGAGTAATTGCTAAACAGAGGGAATTAAATTTCATTGAGGAACAACCCTCAGAGCCAAAACAAAGCTGTAATCTTTTTCTTGTGCTTTATTACCTACAACATTGGGAAATTCTTTTCTGAGCACAATTCAGTGAGAAATGAAGAACAGTGTCAATGATTTAAGAAGAAAATATTCACATTTGGGAAAGCAAAACATTTATTTCATTTTGGGGCAGGGGAGGGAATCGACAATTACCGTGGACATTCAACATTGTTGTCTGCCAACTCAAGCATCTCCTGTGAATGAGCAAGCGGGCTCTCATTCAGAACTTTCTCTTTAGAATGGAATCACCAAAGAGTTTAAAAGAAAGGTTTCCCCCGACAGTTGGTAAAGTTAAAGCTGATTGGTAGACATTTTCCTGATTTCTTACTAACATTCTATCCTGGGAATTGATGCTCGTGTCGCCTTTGTTTTGCAACATGAGTAATTTAGTTTTGTTTTCCTTTACTGCTTCAGAAGCTGAAGTTGTGAGAGGCGATGGAGCAGCTTCATGCATGCTCCGAAACTCGGGCTACGAGGGGTCTGCCTCTGCTCTTGTGAAAGGAACTGGGGCAGCAGCTGGATCTCAACATTGATTCCTCAATAATTAACAGCCCAGCTATGAAACTTTAATGACAAGTTGATAAGTAATGGTTTGGCTGCTGTGTCACTTGATTGTTCTCAGAGCAAGTTGCCTGGAAACGTTCTGGATGTTCCGTCTAAACCCAACGAGATGGAGGTAAAGGAATGCGAAAGAAAAGCAGAGTTTAAGGAAGGGCTATGCCACCTTACAGTCACTTAGAACTAAGCAAAATATCACTTGAAAAGGCTAGAATTCTTTAAAACAGAACATACATGGCCACAATAACTCAATTTACTGTCCTCCAACCCAGGCTGTCTTAAAAATAAGCATCATGATATGTTTAGTCTATTTATACATTTGAACAGTTTTGTTACAGAAGAAAAGAAATAAATGCACCCCGAGTAGTTCCAGATTTGAGAGCTTGGGCCAATAAATGGATGCTACGGGAAAGCAAATATGGTCTTGTCACCAACTAGGTGCCCCAAGAACTCAAGGGTGGGTTTGGAAGCATTTAACTGTTGTTTTTCCCTTTTGTTAAGTTAAAGAGATGCAACCACCAACCACCCTGAAACTGACCCAGCCTCCCACAGGAGCTATGTCCATGACCTCTGCCTTATTGTTAATGCAAAGCTCTCTCCAGGAGGAGCTGAGGCCTCATTACCATAACCTGCAGTGTGTGTGGAAGCATGTTTTCCAACTGAGCCTGCGCAAGTGAATACCCGCCTCTCCCTTTTGAATATTCATTCCCCATCTGAAATAAAGGTCCTGCTTCCCTTTGCTGGGGGATGCCATGACTTTGGAAATGATTCCTCACGGCCTCCTATTTGCTGCAAATACACTGTACTTTGTGAGACAACTTCCACTGGTATAGAGTCTTATTTAATTCACCAGGCAGTGAGACCGTTTGGTTCTTTTATTTTTATATATATAATTTTATTTATTTATTTTCTTTTCCCCCCAAAGCCCCAGTAGATAGTTGTATGTCATAGCTGCACATCCTTCTACTTGCTGTATATGGGACTCGGCCCCAGCATGGCTGGAGAAGCGGTGCATATGTGCGCGCCCGGGATCCAAACCCCGGCCACCAGCAGCGGAGCGCGCACACTTAACCGCTAAGCCACCGGCCTGGCCCAGACCGTTTGGTTCTGTAGCAGTCTCTCTATAAGCAAGACTTTTCTAATGAAGTATTTTTATCCATATGGATAAAATATCCATATTTTAAAAGTATGGAAAAAAAGTATCCATATGGAAAAAAAGTATCCATATGGAATACTTTTATTCCATAAAAGTATGAGATGCCCCAGGGAATAGTGACTACGCAGAAACTGGAAAAAGAAGCATCAAGGGTGTGGAATCAAATTATTCGGTTTCTATGGAGCCGGTCCTGCTGCTCAGGAGTTGTTCCGAGCTGCTCCGCTGGGTCTCCTGGGAGATCAGAGGCTGGGCCCGCTTGTTCCCCGGCTGACCCTGCCATTCACCGTTTCCTGTGCCCTTCCAACTGCAGAGCCAGGGCATGCTTTCCTGAATATATCCCGGTGCGGAGTGCCGCGGGAGAGGGTGATGAGGCGTTTCAGAACCAACTTTTATTTCCAGAGCTTTTCCAACTTTTATTGCATTTCTGGACCCTCAACATTACCCCTTTACCCAAGTAAGAATGTCACCGACTAGGCACCTCGAGAAACTCAAAGGTGGGTTTGGAAGCAATTAACTGTTTCACCAAGTTGTTTCTTTTCCTTTTATATGTTAAGGAGATGTAACCACCAGCCATCCTGAAACTGACGGAGCCTCACCACAAGAGCTACGCCCATGACCTTTGCCTTATTTATTTATTTTTTTTGTGTGTGTGTGAGGAAGTTCAGCCCTGAGCTAACATCCGATGCCAATCCTCCTCTTTTTGCTGAGGAACACTGGCCCTGGGCTAACATCTGTGCCCATATTCCTCTACTTTATATGGGACTCCACCACAGCATGGCTTGACAAGTGGTGCGTTGGTGCACAAAGATCTCCCCAAGAGGAACTTAGGCCTCATTATGCGGAAGCAAATTCTCCAACTGAGCCTGTGCAAGCAAATACCCACCTCTCCCTTTGGAATATTCATTCCCCAAATGAAATAAAAGTTCCTGCTTCCCCTTGTTTGGGGACACCATGACTTTGGAAATGATTCCTCATGGCCTTCTATTTGCTGCAAATACACTGTACTTTGTGAGACAACTTCCCCTGGTGCAGAGTCTTATCTAACTCACCAGGAGGTGAGCCCACTTGGCTTGGTAACAAGAATAATGGAAAGAAAAAGATAAAAGAAAACCAGCAACACTTGGGGCAGCTCCGACCACCGCATTGAGCATAACAGGCACAGTGCCTTGGGTGACACGTGGAAATGTTTAATTTCCTTTAAAATCAGAGGCAAAAAATGAACTTTCAGGTCTAAGAAAACATTTTAATCTGTAATATTGATATATTTGTCTTTACACCAATGCAGCTGCAAGATATCATTTTTATTTTTATTTTTATATTTTTCATGGAGGAACAGACCCATGGAGGCAAAAGTGCCTGGAGGCCATGGAAGTCACAGAGCAGCCCTGCTCAGGGGACTTGAGGACACTTAGTGGTGAGGCCTGGCTGGGACATATGTGATAAAAAGTGTGCAGGATCTCAAACCAGCTAACAGCAGAGCAGAGGTGGTGGCCACGGTTTCCTCATGTCAGCCTAGAGGAAATGGAGGACCACAAGGAAGCAGTAATACTTACAAACAAATTCCAGGTGAGGTCCTTCTTAAACAAGCATTCTGTAAAATTACTCAGATGCTTCCTAAAATGCATATTCCCAGGTCCTGCCTCCAGATCCACTGGGATCCAAGATTTTGAATTTTTTAAGAAGCTTCAGCTGAATCTACATGGAAGATCCTTGACACACTTGGAGATGCACAGCTTTCTGCACACTCACTGCAATCTCGTTATATTTTTACAAGAAGTTTTCTCCAAATATGCCTTTTCTTTAAATGTGGTACAGAAATATTCTCAGGCCCATACTCTGTTGAAGGAAATATTACATCGATTGTGAGTAGACACACACACAAAATCAACAACTTCAGCAATTATCCACGCCATTCAGGTTAAAACCCACTTTTCCTCAACATTTCAAACACAGTGACATTTCTTCATAAAAGCAGAGTGGAATAAGTGATGGGCGTCCAGATTACAAGCTCACCTCTCAGGCCAGACTTCACTTCATGTGGTGATGCTTCAGAGGGCGGAGTGTCTGCCCTACGTGCCATTGGTGCTGGGCTGAAACAGAAGGAAAATATCTTATTAATTTTTATGTTTCTGATAATTATACCAATTATCTCATTGTAAGTAGGCAGTCTGGCTTATGCTCCTCCATCTGTCCCACCCACTTTTTGGTTTAATAGACTTTATTTTTTAGAGCAGTTTTAGGTTCACAGTAAGATGGAGAGGAAGGTACAGATTTCCTAGATACCCCCGTACCCCCACATGTTCATAGCCTCTCCCATTATGAACATCCTCACCACAGTGGGACATTTGTCACTAATGATGAACCTACAGTGACACATCATAATCACTCAAAGTCTGTAGTTTATATTATGGTTGACTCTTGGTGTTATACATTCTACAAGTTTGACAAATGTCTAGTGACATGTATCCACCATTATTGTGTCATACAGAGTATTTTCACTGCCCTAAAAATCCTCTATGCTCTGCATATTCATCCCTTCCTATTTCCTTCCCTGGCAACCACTAATCCTTTTACTATCTACCTGGTTTTGCCTTTTCCAGAATGTCATATGGTTGGAATCTTTCAGTTTGTAGCATTTTCAGATTGGCTTCTTTCACTTAGAAATATACGTTTAAGGTTCCTCCATGTCTTTTCATGGCTTGATATCTCATTTCTTTTTAGCGCTGAATACTGTTCCGTTGTCTGGGTGTCCCACAGTTTACTTACCCATTCACTTACCAAAGAACATTTTGGTTGCTTCCAAGTTTTGGCAATTATGACTAATGCTGCTATAAGCATCCATGTGCAGAATTTTGTGTGAACATAAACTTTCAATTATTTTGGGTAAATATTAGGGAGCATGATTGCTGTATTGTATGGTAATGGTATATTTAGTTTTGTATGAAGTCACCAAACTGTCTTCCAAGTGGCTGTACCATTTTGTGTTCCAACCAGCAATGAGTGAGAGTTCCTGTTGCTCCACATCCTCTCCAACATTTTTCTTGTCAGTATTCTGGATTTTGGCCATTCTCATAGATACATAGTGGGATCTCATTGTTTTAATTTGCATTTCCCTGATGACATATGAGGTGGAGCATCTTCTCATATGCTTATTTGCCATCTATATAACTTCTTTGGGGAAGTATCTGTTAAGGTCTTTGGTCTATTTTTTAATTGAGTTGTTTTCTTCTTATTGTTGAATTTTGAAAGTTTTTGGTGTATTTTGGATAACAGTATTTTATTAGATATTTTATGATTATAAATATTCATGATTATGCCATCTGAAAACAATCATAGTTTTATTTCTTCTTTTCCAATCCTTTTACCTTTTATTCCATTAAATATATATATGAGACTACACACACACACACACACACACACACACACAGATCATGTATTTATTCTCAATTTTTGTGTCAGAGTATTTTATCAATATGTATGTTGTTAGCTGTAGCTATTATCTTTTTTTAATATCACTTGTGAGTTTAAGAAAATTCCCTTCTATACCTTATTTTCAAGAATTTTTAGTATTTACACCAAACAGATGTTGAATTTTTTACATGCTATATCCACACTTAGTGAGATATTATACAACCTTTCATCTTCACTTAGATGAAGTAGTGAAATGCATTGATTGACTTTCACATGATAAATTCATCCTGCTATTCTTGAAATAAACTAAACGCAGTTATGGCATTTTATTATTTTTAATATGTGAATGGATTCAAAGGCAAAGCTAACTGGGTCTAGAGACTCCTTTGTTGGAAGGATTTTTAACTATGTATTTAATTTTGTAGTAAATCAGGGCTATTCCAAAGTTCTTCTTGTGTCAGTTTTAGAAAATTGTATTTTTCTAGCAACTTAAACATTTCATTTAAATTTTCAAATTCATCGCCACGAATTATTCACAATTCCCTCTTTTCTTTTTACTACATATTGTGTCTGTAGTGATGTCCCATTTTTCATTACAGATGTTGGTTTTGTGCCTTCTCCATCTCTCTTGTACCCTGCTCACTCCAACCCGAGAGGTCTCTTTTGCCAAATTTTTATTAGTTTTATTAGTTTATTCAAACCAACTTTTTGTCTTTTAATAATTATCTCTATTATATTTTTAGTCTCCACTTTATTATTTTTAGCTCATATTTTTATTATTCCTTACTTTTTATCTAACTTCTCAAAGAATAAATTATGAAAAATACATTTAATGCTATAATTTTTCCCTAGACAAAACTTTAGATGCATCACCAAGTTTTTATATAACATATTTTAATTTTTATTTAGCTCAAAATATTTTCTAGTTGGCATTGTGATTTATTCCTTGGCATATTAGTTTAGACATGCGTTGCTTAATTTTGAAATATATGGATATTTTCTACTTTCTCTCTCTTGTTTTTGATTTCTGGCTTGCTTCCACTGCAGTCAGAGTATTACTATGAATGACATCAGCCCTCTGAAATTTGTTGAATCTTGTTTTACGGCCCAGCATATGGTCAATTTTTATAAATGTTCTATGGGCCCTCAAAAGAATTCATATTGTGTAGTAATTAGCTCCAATGTTCTGAGTATGTTAATTGGGACATGCTTATTAATTGTGTTGTTCAAATCCACATCTCTACTGATTCTTGCCTTTTATACTCTAGATACAAATCCCTTAACAGATAAATGATTTGCAAATATTTTCTCTTATTCTGTGCGTTATCTTTTCATTTCTTTGATATTGTCCTTTGAAGCACAAATGTTTCGTTTTCTTTTTTAATTTGATGAAGTCTAATGTATTTATTATTATTTTTTTTTTCTTGCTTATGCTTTTGGTGTTATGTCTAAGAAATCATTGCCTAATCTAAGCTCAGAAAGATTTACACCTAAGTTTTCTTCTAAGAATTTTATAGATTTACTGCTTACATTTAAATCTTTGGTCCATTTTGAGTAAATTTTTGTATATGGTGTGAGATGGGGTCAAATTTCATTATTTTGCATGTGGATATCCTGTTGTCCCAGCACTATCAGTTGAAAAGACTATTTTCCCCATTGAATGACCTTGATTCTTTTGTCAAAAATCAATTGATCATAGATGTATGAGTTTTGTCCTAGACTCTCAATTATATTCCATTAATCTTTATGTCTATCTTTATGCCATTTTCACACAGTACTGATTACAATAGATTTATAGTAAACTTGAATTTGGAAAGTGTGGGTCTTCTAACTTGATTCTTCTTTTTCAAGATTATTTTGGCTATTTTGGATCCATGGAATTTTCAAATGAACTTTAGGATCATCTTTTCAGTTTCTGCCCACACACACAAAAATCCAGCTGAGAATTTGACTGGGATTGTGTTGAATCTATAGATGAATTTGGGGAGTATAGTCATCTTGACAACATTAAGTCTTCTAATCCAGGCGCAGATGTGTTTACATTAATTTAAGTTTTATTTAACTTCCTTCAATAATATTTTGTGGTTTCAGTCTTTGTCTTATATTTCCTTTTAAATTTATTCCTAAACATATTGTATATTACTCTAAATGGATTGTCTTGTTAATTTTATTTTCAGATTGTTCATTCTTAGAGTAAAGAAAACCAATTGGTGGGGCCGGCCCGGTGGCATAGCAGTTAATTGCACACGCTCTCCTGTGGCAGCCCGGGGTTCGGATTCTGGGCGCGCACTGATGCACCACTTGTCAAGCCATGCTGTGGCGGCGTCTCCTATAAAGCAGAGGAAGATGGGCAAGGATGTTAGCCCAGGGCCAGTCTTCCTCAGCAAAAAGAGGAAGATTGACAACAGATGTTGGTTCAGGGCTAATCTTCCTCACAAAAAAAAAAAAGAAGAAGAAGAAAAGGAAAAAATAGAAATACAATTGGTGTTTCTAAATTGATCTTGTATCCTGAAACTTTGCTGAACTCATTTATTAGCTTCAATAT
Source organism: Diceros bicornis minor (assembly GCF_020826845.1). Taxonomy (NCBI): domain Eukaryota; kingdom Metazoa; phylum Chordata; class Mammalia; order Perissodactyla; family Rhinocerotidae; genus Diceros; species Diceros bicornis. The sequence goes on from NC_080759.1 coordinate 60,415,175, forward strand.
TTTTTCTTTTGCATCTATGTTTATATATGTGTGAGTGTGCACATGTGTGTGTGTGAATTCCTTAAGATTTTCTATTTATAAGAACATGTCATCTACAGATAAATATATTTTTATCTTCCAAGCTGGATGTCCGTTATTTCTTCTTCTTGTCTAATGGTCCTGGCTAGAGGTTCCAGTACAATTTTTCTTAGAAGTGATGACATCAAATGCCTTTGCCTTTTCCTGATCTTAGCGGGACATCTTTCAATCTTTCACCATTTGTAGTATGTTAGCCGTGGGATTTTTGTAAATTCCCTTTACCTGATTGAGAAAGTCCCCTCCTGTTCCTTGTTGAGGTTTTTATCATGAAAAAGTGTTGAATGTAGCCAAATAATTTTCTGCACCTATTGAGATTATCATGTGGTTTTTATCCTTTATTCTATTAATATGATGTATTGCATTGACTGATTTTCGTATATGGAATAACTTTTGCGTTCCTAGGAGAAATTTCACTTGGTCATGGTGTGTAATCCTCTTTTGTATATTGCTGGATTAAGTTTGCTAATATTTTTTTGGAGACTTTTGCATCTATATTCATTGGTTTGTATTTTTCTTTTCTTGTGATGTTTTTGCCTGGTTTTGGTATCAGGGTAATACTGGTATCATAGAATGAGTTGAGAAGTGCTACTTGATACTCTATTTTTTGGAAATGTTTGTGAGGGATTGGTATTAATTCTTTAAATGTTTAGTAGAATTCACCATTGAGGTCATCTTCTGCTGAGTGTTTCTTTGTGAAAAATTTTTGATTACTTATTCAACCTCTTTATTTATTATAGGCTTATTCAGATTTTTTATTTATTTTAGAGTCAGTTTCAGTACTCTGTGCCTTTCTAGGAATTTTTCCATTTCATCGAGCTTATCTAATTTGTTGGCATACAAATTTTTATTGTATTCTATTAAAGCTGCTATTTCTGTAAGGCCAGTCCTTACATCTCCTCTTTCATTCCATTTTTAGTAATTTTAGTCTTCTCTTTGTTTTCTTGATCATTCTAACTAACAGTTTATGATTTTTGTTGATTTTTTTCCAAAGAACCAACTTTTGGATTCATTGATTTTTGCATTTTTAAACTTATTTATTTATGCTTAAATTTTTATTATTTCCTTCCTTCTGCTTGCTTTGGGTTTGGTTCACTCTTCTTCTCTCTAGTTCATTCAGGTTAGGTTATTATCTGATTTTTCTTCTTCCTCAACGCAGGCGTTGCAGCTATCTATTTCCCTCTATGAACTGTTTTATTTGTATGGTACAACATTTTGTATACTGTGTTTTTCATTTCATTTATCTCAAAGTATTTTCTAATTTCTCTTGTAATTTATTTTTGACTTACTATTTAGAAGTGTGTTGCTTGATTTCTACATATTTGTGATTTCCACATATTTGTGAATTTCCCAAATTACTTCTGACATTGATTTCTAGTTTTATTCTATTTTCATCAGAGAACATGCTTCATATATGTTCAATATTTTTAAATGTACTGAGGCTTTCTTCAAGGCCTCACATATGACCTATCCTGGAAATGTTTCGCATGCATTAGCAAAGAATGCATATTCTGCTATAGTTGGGTACAGTGTTCTATAGATTATGTTAGGTTAGTGGGTTTACAGTTTTGTTCAAGTTCTCTATTTCCTCGTTGCTCTTCTGTCCAGTCATTCTATACTGTATGTGAAATGAAGTGTTGAAGTCTCCACTCTTATTGTTTGAGTGTCTTATTTCTTTTCCAGTTTTGTTGGTTTTTGCTTTGTGTATTTTGGGGCTCTATTGTTAGGTGCATGAGTGTTTATAATTCTTTTCTTTTCTTTTTGGATTGATCCTTTTATCATCATAAAATATCCTTGCTTGTCTCTAGCAAAATTTTTTGCCTAAAAGTATATTTTGTCTGATACTATTATAGGTACTCCAGCTCTCTTTTGGTTATTATTTGCATAATACTTACTTTTCCATCCTTTTACTTTTAACCTATTTTTCTTTGAATCAATATGTGTCTCTTGTGGGCAGCATAAACTTGTGCTTTTTTTCTCTTTAACTCATTATCCCAATCTCTGCATTTTAATTAGACAGACTAATCATTTTACATTTAATTTAACAACTAAAAGGCAGGATTTATGTACGTCATTTTGTTATTTTTTCCTATACTTCTTAAGTCTTTTTATTCTTTTATTTCTCTCTTACTGTGTTAAATAGATATTTTCCATTGTACCATTTTAATTCCTTTGCAATTTCTTTTACAATATTTTTGGAGAGGTTTTTTTTTTTTTTTGTGGTTCACTTAGGAATTACAATTAATATCTTAATTTATAACAATTTAGTTTGTATTAACATAAAGGTAACTACCATAGTATGCAAAAACTTTGCTTCTATATGTTTTTATTCCTACTGCCCTCATTTGTGCTGTTTCTGTGTAACAAGTACGTCTATATACACTGAATGTCTACAAACACAGACTTATATTGTTGCTTTAGAAGGTTTTCATTTAAATAAGATAGAAGAAAAGAGGAGTTACAAATACATATACTTAGATGCATATATATAATATATGAAATTAACTTTATCAGCACTCTTTGTTCTTTTACTTCCCTCATAGGTTTTACGTTACTATCTCATATCCCTTCATTTCAGTCCCAAAGTCTCCCTTTAATATTTCTTGTAGATCAGATCTGCTAGTAACACATTTTTTTCAGTTCTTGTTTATTAGGGAATGTCTTAATTTCTCTTTCATTTTTAAAGGATAGTTTTCCAGGATAGGATGATTGGTTGACAGACTTTGAATAGGCATCCTGCTGCTTTTTGGCGTCCATGTCTTCTGATAAGAAACCAGCTGTTAATCTGATTGAGAAACTTTGTACATGCATAATTTTTGGCCTTTACTTCTTCAGATATTCCTTCTGCTCTCCTCTTTCTGTGATGCCCATTATGCATATGTTCACACACTTGATGGTGTCCCACAGGTTTCTGTTCATTTGTCTTCTTTTTTTTTTTTCCTTCTGTTCTTCTGGATAATTTCAGTTGAGCTTTCTTAAAATTCATGGAATCCTGCTCAAATCTGCTGTTGAGCCACTTTAGTGAAATTCTCACTTCAGTCATTGTACTTTTAAGCTCCAGAACTTGTATTTGGTTCTTTTTTTTTGTAATTTATATCTTTTGTGTGTGTGTGTGTGTGAGGAAGATCAGCTCTGAGCTAACATCATGCCAATCTTCTTTTTGCTGAGGAAGACCGGCTCTGAGCTAACATCTATTGCCAATCCTCCTCCTTTTTCCTCCTGCCCCACGAGATAGTTGTATGTCCTAGTTGCACATCCTTCTAGTTGCTGCATGTGGGACGCGGCCTCAGCATGGCTGGAGAAGCGGTGCATCAGTGAGCGCCCAGGATCCGAACCCGGTCCACCAGTAGTGGAGCGCGTGCGCTTAACTGCTAAGCCACGGGGCCAGCCCATAATTTATATCTTTTTAAATATTCTCTCTTGGGTGAAACTTATTATTTGATTCTCATATTTTTCTTTAGTTGTTTAGACACGGTTTCCCTTGGTTCTTTGAATATACTTAAAATAGATGATTTAAATGCTTTGTTACATCTAACATCTGGATCTTCAAAGACAGTTTCTATTTACTGCTCTTTTTTCCCCTGTGTTTGGGGCATCCTTTCTTGTTTCTTTGAATTTCTCATATTTGTTGTTCTTGTTAAAAACTGGACATTTCAAATCATAACGTGTCAACTTTGGAAATCAGAATGTTCCCCACTTTCAGGATTTTATGTTCCTGCTCTTTGCTGTTATTTTGATTTGTTTATTTATTCACTTTCTTAACTAATTCTATAAATCTGTATTTTTTGTTATGTGTAGCCACTGAAGTCTCTCTTTAGTTAGTTTGGTGGTCAGCTAATGACTGACCAGAGATTTTCTTAGATGCCTGGAACCCATAAGTCTACCAGTTTTTGGTGATGGACTCTGTGCACATGGTGGGGAACACCTTCAACACACAGCCAGACAGGTTACAACTCTGCCTTATCCTTCACTTCCTGCTTGTGCCGAGTCTCAAGGATACCTAAGGCTGAGAGCTTAGGGCATTCTCAACTCTTTCTCGAGCATATGAACAGCTCTGGACATGCACCAGATTCCAAGGAATATCTTGGAGTTTCTCAAGCCTCCACAGACGTCTCGTTCTCTAGCTTTTCCTTCGAAGTTTTTGGTTAGCTTGAAGTTGCCCCAAATGTTATCCACTGACTGAAGCAACCTCAATGTTCAACAATTGCCTCTAGTTGTTAACAACATTCACCACTGGGAAAAAGGCTGTTCTTCTGGGTAAGCTCCAAATGAGATAATAAAGACAGTCTCTTGAGCGAGTCTTCCAGAGCACTACCAGACAGATCAAATCATGCCAATTCTTGGTAAGGGAGCTTTGAAGGATCTCCAACCCCCTGTTTCCTGCTCCAGGGGCTGCCAGGCTGCTGGTTTTCACCATGATTGTGGGCTCTTGGCTTTCAAGGCTACCAGAGAACTGATGAGGAGGATATCGGGATACGGCAAATTAAAATGCCACACCACACACTGTTCCTAATCAGATTCAGCTGTTTTTCTTGACTAAACACTCCTTGGATTGCCATAAACCTTTGGTTAATTTTCAGAGTTTTGAAAAAGTTGATTCTGGCAAATTTTGCCACGTTCTTGATTTTATGGGTGAGACAATGTTCAGAGGTGCTTACTCTGCTATTTTCATTGGCATTCTCTTTCCTGCCTTGACTTTTAAAGGCTATGTCACATAGTATAGAATTCTATGTTGGCAGCTGTTTTTCTTCAACATTTGAAATATGTCATGTATTATATTCTCACTTCCACTGAGAAGTCAGCTATCAATCTTACATAGTTTTGTAGTTTTGAAGTTAGTGTGACCTTTTTTGGGCTCTTTTTAAGATGTATTTTGCATTTGTTTATTTTTGGTGGTTCTCTCCTCTACTAGATATTAGAAGTGTGTAGGAGCATTTTTGTTGTCCCAATGACTGGGACCACTACTGGCATTTTGTTGGCAAAGGCCACAGATTATAAAATTTCTGTAATGCATGGGAGAGTTCTGCAATGTACTAAAGGACTCCCAGCTAAAATTCCAATAATTCCTCCTTGAAAAGTTGCAGCAGAGGAGGACTTCAATGACTGGTGAGATACCTGCCCACACCACGACCTCCAGGCTGCAGCAATCCCCCAGCATTTTTGGACCATACACTGGTGGGATTGAGGTTCCTAACATTCACATTTCCAAAGGCAACATGAGCTCAGGAGTGGGAAAGTCTGATCTCCAGGAGAAAGTTCTCAGAGATTCCTTCAGCTGTGTATCTTGGAAAGTCACCACAGGACCCTTGACTCAGAGAGAGGAAAACAGAGCAGGAATTGAGATGCATTTTCCCTCAGAAATTGGCAGTCAGATGGAATGTGGGATAGAATTCTCATCCCAGAGGAAACAAGAGATGAGATGAAATTCAGTAAGGCACTTCTGTCTTAAGATGCCTTGATAGACCTCATAGTGGAGATGTTGAGTGGTTGGATCTCAAATTCAGGAAAACACAAGATTTTGCCAGACTTGGTTTTCAGAAAGTTACTCTATAGCAATAGATTAGATGGAATAAAGATGGAATAATTCTACCTCTGTCTACCAAATGAAGGATAAAACTTAAAAAGCCTATCTATAGGTTTTAACAACCAACTTGCTCATTTTTTTTTCCATGTGGGCAAAGAGATACACTCTTCAAGTATATCCTTCAATATGAAGAATTCATAAAAGGTCATGTTCTAAAAGGGAAAGATCCAGTTAAAACCATCTCATATCTATTAAAATTCCTAATTATTAACTTGGGGTCAATTCATGTGATATCCTTGTGATATCCAGTCTCTTGCTAAAGAGGAATATAGATAATGAGGTACTTTTTGTCTATTATGGGAGCGAGACACTCATTTTCATATCAATGTTATCCTTTAGTTAAGTAGAGAAAATCTAAAATGCCCAAAGTTTTATCACTAATATAGTTCAAGGGGAAAAAACAAATAAAAATACTTCCTATGTAGCTAATGGACAAAGAGACATTTCACATTAACACACCTTTGCCCAGTGGATTTCTGCAGATAAATTCTCAGGGGCATAAAAGTGCCCAGTGAATTGTTTTAGACAGAGAAGTGTATAGTTTTATGGCAGCCTAAGTGCCCACCCACATATCTAGTGTTATCTCAAGTGCATTATGCCCTCGGAATTGTTCATCCTCTCAGCCCAGATATATTTTCTCAGTGTTACATCAAGTCAGCCTGTTACAGTGTCCTATGACCTTGTCAATAAATTTCTTTAGTTTCTGCTGTCTGAACCAGACCTTGAAATTCCCCTCAAACACACTCCCTCATTGTCCCCCCAGTGCTCTCAGTGTCTGGAGACTCGTATTCCTGCTGCTTCCTTAGGAGAATAAATGCCGTATTTTACACCCTGCAAGACAGCATGGCAGGACAGCATGCTAGGGAAAAGGGCAGCTTTTGTAACTCAGGAGTGCTCCAAAAATTTGCATAGGTAATTCGATTCCATTGCTGCAAGAACAACTAGACCATTTAATGTGGAGGACGAGGGCTTTAAATAATAGAAACTGCTATTAGGTGAATTTATGAAGAAACTGTGAAAAGTTATAACAATAACGTGTCCCCTTCAATACATCCTACTCAGTGAATATATAAGTGGTCCTGAATCATTTATGCCAACATGCGGGAAACTGATAAATTTTGAACAAATTTAATTGAAATCACCCCTGGAGTGAGTGTGAAGGAAGGATTAAATTTAATGGTCTCACTGAGTGTCACAGCACTAGACTGCTCCCTTCTGAAGTCTATTTTTTTTCCCGAAATAAAAGATTCCAAACCTCAATCAAGAACGAATGTGAGTTTAATCACAAGTTGGAAATGAGAAGCATGTTACTTTGCTGTGTAATGAGAGTTAAAGGAGATGTTTAACCAGACAAACCACAACAGTTGGCTTCGTTATAATAGTGGGATACGAGATCCTTTGCCCTGTTAGAACCATGACACCCCTCTTGCGGGACAGCAGGCCCCCAGCACGTCACACACATTCCAGGCGGGTTTGTGGGGAGGTCTGTGTTACACAGCACAGACCCCCACGTCTCTGTGAAGGCATCACCTCAGCTCCAGCCGCATGATTTATTCAGAAAGCACCACCTTTCAACTTAAGGTTACAAATGATTGACAAATTAGGGGCTATACATCTCGATGGTATGAAGAGGCAGGCTGGATCTTCCAACCGCTGAAAGGTTAGGTGGCACAAATTCCTGAAACCCAAACCACTGTGTCACATAGGGAGCCAAGTGTGGTCTTCCAGAAGGAGACAGAATCAGTCTCAGCTGTAGAGAGGGGTCTTCCACTGATACAATGGTGGTTTGTGCACCGAATGCCTGGCTGAGTCAGGGCCCTGAGAGACTGAGGGTGGAAAAGGAGCTCCTTTTCCATCTCTTACAGGAGCAGTTTGTTGTCCCGGGAGAATGCAGCCCCATCTGCCCATCTGGCTCATCCCTGGAGAGCTGGTCACGGGGAGCAAACCATCTTCTGTGTCCGCGAGGCTGAGGGACGTGGCAGGGGCCTGTCGCTCGGGCTTTGAGCTGATGGCCCAGATCCTGCTTCATTTCTTTTCTGAGTCTTTCAGCTGTAGACTGACAAGAGCTGGAAAGGGCAGGAATTTGCTCATTCAATCCGTATTTTTTAGTGACTCTAATAATACCAGCTGTGTGCTTCCCAATCCGAGTCAGCAGGGCCTGGTACCGAGGCCAACAGGTAACCCATGAGGAGGTACTGAGAAACTTCCCCTTTCTCACCCTCAGCATGTCCCAGGACCCTCTGTCAGGAGCCGGCCTTGCGGATACTGGATTGAAATCCTGCAAAACCTATGTGTGTTAATAGGACGAGGGCTCTAGTGACCAGTGTCTTAGTTGGTTTGGGCTGCTATGACAGAGCACCACAGACTGGGGGCTTACACAACAGAAACATTTCTCCCAGTGCTGGAGGCTGCAAGTCCAAGATTAAGGTGCTGGGAGATCCTGTGTCTGGTGAGGACCCACTTCACTTCCCTTCCTGGTTCATAGACAGCATCTTCTGGCTGTGTCCTCACGGGGTGGAGGGGTAGGGAGCTCTCCAGAGTCTCCTTTATAAGGACACTAATCCCATCATGGGACTCCCCACTCACAGCCTAAGCACCTCCCAAAGGCCCCACCTCCTAACACCATCACACTGGGGGTTAGGATTTTAGCATATGAATTTGGGGGAGACACAATCGTTCAGTCTATGGCAACCAGAAAAAAAATATTTCCCGACAAATGAAATGACCTGTTCTACAAAAGAGCTCCCACCTTCATTTCAGCCAGAGGTTTCCACAACAAAATGAATTATTTCTGCAAAAGAACAGAATTAAAAACAAAAACACAACAGTTGTCTCTGGAGTCAGAGAAAATGGAAGCTGTCACTCTGTGGGAGGATTCCATGTAAATGACAGAGCGATGAGGACCTCAGGTGGCCTGTGCTCCTGAAGCAGGAGAGACATGCCGGGGCCCCACGTCCCGGGACCACAGGAGCCCCTCCCAGGCGACCCCTCAAAGGGAGAGGAGAGAAGGGAGGGGTGGATCTCCATGAAGGGGAGGTGTCCTCTTCACTACTGTGCAGCTCCCTGTGTCTGCACAACATGCGCGGGCCAGTGCGCCCTCCCTTATAATCAGGTGATAGTAATATTAATAACAACAACACGGGAAGAAGAGCAATCTAGCCACTGTGTGGAGGGCTGTGGAAGCTGTCTCATTCCAAGCCCGGGTATACACGAGAACTTCGGCTCTGCAGAAAACCAGACAAGTATTTTTACATCTTTTCTACATCCCCTGTAGTTTTTATTTTCTACAATTTTTATTTTCATTTTACACATACTGCTCAATAAATAAAGATCTCTCTCTCTCTTCCTGTCTCCCTCCCTCTCTCTGCTCTGTCTCCCTCCCTCTCTCCCTCCCTCTCTCTATTTCTCCCCCTTCCTAATAAATATTTGTTTTTCTCTGTTTGTTGAGTCCCTCTGTGGATATTTTGAAGCAGAGAGGGTCCAGACCGTGAATATGCAGAGTGTTTTCCGTGGTGAGGAGGCCGTCTCCCGCCCCGTGACAGCAGAGCTGTGTAGGAAAACAAGAGGTGTCATGGCTTCCAGTGTGTTCACGGAACACCAGAGCCCAAACGAAGGAAGGCAGTTCTGGGGCCTCTTCTCCATAACTGAGCTGGGCTCAGCCCAACTGAATTCACTGGAGTTAGTCCCTGGAACCCAGGTCCTGCATTTTAACTTCATTTCCAAATATAAAGCCTTCAGCTGTGTCAGGCACTTTGATTTCTCTGGATGTCAGGCTTGGTTTTCAAATGTAAATGTTCCCCAGGTTAGTCTTAGTAAGTTACCTGGCCTGGGACCAGGAGCACACCTGTCAGGTGCGGCCCTGTCCTTCCACCTTTGTGTAATCCTTCATGTCTCATATCAAAGACTCCCTCCCGCCCGGAGTTGAAAGCAAAATTATTCTCAAAGGAATTTATGACAAATACAATAATTCCTTTTAATACAGGGATTGTTTTATCTGCCAGCACATTAAGTACACTATACCACCAGGAAACAACCATTATGTCTACGATTACCATGTTATATTTAGAGAACACAATTAATTCTTTAATTGGGGTGAGAAATATGTGGTTTCCCCTGCACAGCTCCTCTGATGCGAGTCTGTGGAAAAATGTGGATACCCAAATGTTCATCCAGGGCCGAATGTTCCCTCAGCCGAGTCTGCAGCCATCGCCTGGGCAAGTTCATGGCCAACAGGGACCTTCACAGACTGTGAACATATTTAAGGCGTGTTGTATATTGTGATATCTTCACAAAGCCCTGGTCAATCTGTCCTTCATTCTTAACTTATAGGTCACACCAGGCTGATTTTCTCCCTAGGAAGTTAGAAATTCCTCAATTCAGTCTTTCACTAAAATGAAGTGTTTTCACCTCTTTCTCCTTCACACAGGTATTGTTCCCTCCATCACCTAGGAATTCTATTCACATCCGCAGCTTCCCTTGAAGTTTTTATAGTCCCCAAACCGGGTACCAAAACAAATCTAGAAACTCAGAGTTAGTCATTTATTTAAAGAAGAGACAAATAATGTCAGGCACGGCATGATGGCAGATTAGCATTTTGTAGCTTCTTTTTTCTCCCAAAAGCGTTATGCGTGCTTTTCTAGGTCATAAGTCTTCTTCAGAGCCTCTCTAGATGTCTGTGCAGTGTTCTGTTGTACGAACCTGCCCTGTGACCAGCCCACAGTTATCAGACGTTTCCAGTTTCCTTATTATGAAAAGTGGTGCAGTGGGCATGAAATCTTCTTTTTCAGTTCCCAATATATCAGGAACATTTTTCCTGGCAATTAATTTTACACAAATATATGATTTTAAATGTTTTGATTATGAGAAGAGCAATTTGGAAAATAGTAAAAAATATACATATTTTTAAAAAAGAAAAGATAACCTATAATCTTACTTCTTAGACCTATTTTAAACATATTAGGTAGTTTTTTCCTCCAGACTTTCTTATGTACATATAGATATTTATATTTTTCTCTTATAAGTTTGGGATCTTTATGTGGTTGATTTTTTTTAATTCTATCATTTAAATGTTCATACTAAGAGAAATTTCACATTCTATTAGATAGGATTTTCTTTGAGAACTTTGCAAATGAATAGTGACTGGAGTGAAAGCTAAGAGGAAAGAGAACCAGAGATAAATCCAGAAGAAATGCAAATAACGCTTTGCCTGGGACCTTTATAAGAAAATAGCCTAAACTGTGGGCATAACTCTTGAAGAATCTCCATTGTGGATGATATACTGCGACATAGCCCTTCTAGAAACATCATGTTCAAGGCTTTGCCCTTCAGGACAGTTATAACGAGAAAATTGCTGTAACCAGGGACAAATTCCATACTCTTGTTCACCTGCTATTGGTGAGGAGAGATCAGGGGTCCATGAGTTAATTTGGATTGCCATTTGTTGGTTCAATGTTTTTAAAGATTTTTTGAGATTATTTTCCACAGAGCATAGTGAAATGGAACTGGCCATTGGCTGTTGGATTTGCACAAAGAGAGGGTTTGGATAAAGCAGGTGAATGGGAAAGGCATGATTTTTCTCCTGGAGGAAAATCCTGATGAGGTGATTTCATCCAAGAGCAACTTCCAGGGACTTAAATAGTTTCAGGGGCCATGGGGAGCCATGATCCACAGATAAAAATCTACGCTGTGAAAGGTTTGATAGATGTCTGTTTCTTTCTTTATTGGGCAACTGCAAATTCATCTCTACATGAAAAATAGAGCATCTCTTTGAAAATGTTCAAAGACATTCCTCCCACATTCTGAAGCTGTTTGAGAAAAGATCTCTATTAACATGTCCTTATGGGAGCGGCATTTTACTGGGAGCTTTAGGTTAAAGATTTCAAGTATGTGTGAGAAATTTAAAAGACAGATTGTCTGAGAGTATGTTAGTTATTACATGAGGCTGAACTCTCCAAGATCTCTGCACTGGGGGGCAGTCTAAGGTCCAAGGTCAAGAAAAAGTACAGCAGGATCTGGAGGGTCAGGAAGGGATATATTGGGGGCTCTTATGATGTTTGACACTGCCTATGTTAAGTATTCTTTACTGTAACAAAGCTGTTTCCACCTATAAATGCACACAGTGCTTATTCTTACTGTGATTTTATTTAAAGATTCTGTGGATATTATTTCATATCAGATGGCTATGACAAGTTGATGCTAGCAAAGCAGGCAATTCCATGAGATTCTAATCTTTCTAATTAACTGAGTTACCACCAGAGTAAAAGTAATGTTGCAAAAATATGTTGATGTGGGTGGTGTTCCCTTGGGCAAAGTTACATCACATAAGACGAAGCTGTGATCATTAAAGAAAGAAGCATTTCACTTAAAATTTCAACAGCATATTGCACTGTATAATAGAAGGAGAATGTGAATCTGATAGGGCTGGCATCCTCCGCAAATGTGCTTGTGCTTACTGGGTATGACTTTGCCTAGAGTAACTGCAAATGTGAGCACAGTCCGGTTTGGGGGCTTATTCTCCCGGCCTCCTCACCTTTGGCCTCAGAGTCCCAGCCAGACCATGTATAGTCCTGGGAATGACACAGGTTCCACTTGACAAAATGCCCCCATAGGACTGAGCTCACGGCTACTACAGTTTATCTCAAAGCCAAATTTTTCAAAGAAGGAAAAATTTCATGTGAAAACACACCAACCACATACCCACCAACAGGTGACGTGCACCATCGCCGGCTGGAGAAGACCCTTCGGAAATGTTTCTTTATTTTTCATTTGGTGTATTTATTTGCACATTGTAGTTACGTGTATACTACATTCTAGACAGAACTGAAAAGATCCTTCAAAAGTACTTTTTTTTGTAGTTGCTAGACAACCGGTTCATCAGGCTTGGAATGTTCCTTGTGTGCATTTGTTACAGTTACACGGAATTGATGGAGATCACATCTGATGTTTACCACACTCAGTGTGGGCTGGGGTTTTACATACTTTACCACAGTTGATCATAGCAATGGCTTTACCAGGTGGGCACTGTGATCACTGTCTCTATTTATGGTGAGGAAATGGAGGCTTCTGGAAGTTGGAGGATTTTTCCAGGGCCCCATGAACCAGGGAAAAGTAAAACCTGGCTCTTGGCATGGTCCAGAGCTGCTCCACCAGCTAGCCCGACACTGCAGACGTGTCAGCAAGGCTGTTCTTGGGGTGCTGCTGTCCCAGTCATTGCAGGACGTTTAGCGGCATCCCAGGCCTCTACCTACCACGTGCCGGTAGCGCTCACCAGCAGTGACAACCAAAATGTCTCCCGACAGTGCCAAATGTCCCCTGGTTGAGCCTTGGTGCCTTCATCCCTCCTCGATGCACTGACTCTTGTCTTCCTTCCAGCCCTGGGCTCCAGGCCCCCGACGGGTGTCACAGAGTCCGTGGCCCCGCTGTGGCCCTGCTCCTGTCACTGTCCTTTGGTGACACACAGGCCCGCAGTGACGTAATGTTCTTCACCCCGCGGCTGTCCTGGAGCTGTGCCTGCCACAGCCGGAGGGTCTAGAGCTGGCACGCCTGGGGAGGGCCTACCAGTCCCTGCTGGCCAGGGAGGGCTCGGCCCCTCTGGGGATTCCCAGGTCACTGTGATCTGTGGGCAGTGGAGGCAGGAAAATGTGGGCCAGAGATCTCAGCAGAAATACAGAAAAGCCAGGCATTGGAACAGGCTGGCTGGCGCCCTGCTGTGAGACGGGGCTCAGGAGCAGAGAAGATGAACTGAGGGGCCGTGTGGAGGGGGCAGGAGGGGGTGGGAGAGGGCCTCCCCGGACAGCAGCAGCAGGCCCTGCCCTCGACCTGGCAGCCCGTAGGCGTGTGCCTGCTTCTTGCCCCAGTCTCCTCGGGCAGCCTTGTGGGGCCTGGCCTGGTGCACTCCTCACGAGGCTTCCGTGGGAAAGACCAGGAAATCACCGTCTTCCTCCGGGCCACAGAGCCTTGGGATTCCTACAGCATCTCCATCCCGGCGGGGTGTTTCACCCACCACAATTACCACCAATGTCTGAGGTGGGAGATGGCCAAACTGGGCAGGAGAGGAAAAGCTTTCGTATGTCGGCCAGAAACATTAGCAATGCCCCTGCCGAGGACCCCGGAGCACGGGGCAGAAAGGGGCGGCCAGGAGGACAGGCAAGGCAGAACGGCTCACGGCAGGAGGCCAGGACAGCCCTTCCGGGACAATTGCCAACACTCTTGACAATAATCAAGAAAAAGTAATAACGCAGCGTTATTATTACTCATACTGTATTTTAAAGATTTATTTTTTCCTATTTCATGTCCACACACCGTGTGGGGAGTCCCAGCTCTCTCCGCTTCAACTTTTCATTTGCCGGGTCTGGCTCTCGCCACCTCCTCTTCATCATTTACCAACTACAGAGCAATTCACATACCTAAAGTGGCAGTGTTCTGGTTAAGTCCCGAGCAGTGCCCTGTGGGGGTCATTTTCCTGGTGCAGGAACCGGGGTAAGTGGGGTTAAGTGACCCCCTCAGGGTCACAAAGGGCGGCAGCCGATCCTGGGACACCGGCTGCCCGTCTTCCAGCAGCGGCTCAGCTCGCTGCACCCACCTGAATCAACTATTTCTAAGATATACGTGTCCATTAAGTGATTCATGCTGCATCTAATTCACTTGCTGTTTAATGTCACTTAGAATCATCCAGGGACTAAAACAGGCCCACAGAGAACAGATTCTAAAAGTATATTTTAAAGATAAAAATGGGCCTTTAATATTCGACAGGATTTCAAATCCCTGGACAAAGCAAGCCAGCTTAAATTTGAAAGAAGCCCTCTAATATCTGTCTTTGAAAAAGAAATAGGCAGCCTTGGCCTTTGCGCAAGCAGAGGACTCACCTTTTTCAAATTACAGTTTTCAAGTCTGATACAGCCAGATAATCATCAGTGGCTCAAATAAAATCATTATTTTGTCAGAGAGAGCGCGCGCGCACGTTCAAGGGGGAAATTAATGACAGCAGAGACAGAACAAAGTTGAGTCCTGACAGGGAGACTTTCTCTGAGATGAAAGGAATCCTTGCATGTAATTTTGCTTCAGGTGTTACTGTAAAATCACCTTAAAGGATGCACGACAATCTGCCTTGAAAGCAGGGATTGGAAGACCCTTTCGGGAGAAATGAGAAAGTCAACTCCCCCCCACATCGTAACCTCGAGTGTTCAGGGAGAGCTCCTCTTCTCGGGCAGCTCTCTCTTTTCATCCTAAATATCACAGCATCGTCTTAGTGTAGGGGCGGAATCAGAAATAGAAATTACAATGACCCCAGAACAGCATGCCCTTCTGTGGAAAAAGAGGAAAAGGTTCACTCGGGATGATTCAGAAGGAAATTTAAAGGGGCATCGAAACCTTTTCAACTTAAACTCAAAGTGCAAACTCTTTGAAGTGGTGTGGCCTTGTTTTAACAGCCAGCTCTTCACGGAGCATCATCGGGTTTCAGTTTGATCACTGGGGTTTGGGAGGGAGGGAGGAGTCATTTTTTTCCCCACAGTGCTGCGTCCGTGGAGTTTTCCTGTGGAACCCAAACTCGGGGGGCGGGGGTCCCGCCAGGGCTCAGGCCCAGGGGCCACTGCACCGAGTGAGCTCTGAAGGACCAGAACCCTCCCCACCCACACCTACCTCCTCCTGGTACTGGTGCGCCGGCCAGAACCCTCGTAAGAGAGCACCACTTGTCTGTAGGAGGTCACATTTGTCCTAGCGGCCACGTCGTTACTCTCCCCATCCTCTCGTCCCTTCTACTGTCGATGGGCCTTCAGTGATGGGCTTGGCCACAGCCTGGAAAGCTGGGTGGGTCAACGGGTCTAAGGTTGGCAGAGGAAGGACAGAGTAACACTTGCCAAGGGTGAAGGCATCTGAGTGTAGGATGGTCATTGAGATCCCCTTAGAAGCTTTCTTATTATTCTATAGGCTAATGTAAAATCTCGTGGTGGGACCTCCCTCCGTCCTTTGTGCCATCACTGCTGGTCTGCTACTGTGTTTCTTTTCTTCATTCATTTTCTCTTCTCTGGGGGGAGTGCGGTGCTCTCAGATGCAGAGAGACACATCCTCTCTCAGCCCCGTGTCCCGCCACAACCGCCCTTCCCAATCCTTGCTTCTTCTGTGTTTTGAGAAGCTCGTGGTCCAGTGGGAGCATGTAAGACAATAATTGTATTCCTTGCTGTTTACTGAGAATTTGGGGGAGAAGGAGTATCTAATATTAGGATCTGTGAGTACTCTTCACTTGAGCGGAATAATAATAAAAAAATAATAAGTTAAACAATGTTGTCATTGCCACCTTGAGATGTGTCGATTGTTCTGTTTTTTTTTCACGATATTAAGTGAGTTCACCAATGTGGATGGTGCCTGTGTCTCCTGAAGCTAAAGCAGTTTTGCCTAAATTTCCAAGCTGTTTGACTTTTGGTAATGTGGAAATATTTATTCTAAACCATTTCTAGAGAGTTCTGGGCCCTTGGACTGAAATAGAATGCAAGGATTTCAGCCCTGGATGGCCCAGTAGTGACACACATTCTCCACGGTCTGTCCTGTAAACAAGACGTATTCAGGGCAGGAACACCTGTAAGCAGAATGCAGTCAAAGCAGCACACTCACCCTGATGAGGGGCACAACGTGTGCATTTTGGCCAACGGTTAGTTAATGTCTCTGCTGGGGCTGGCAGATTTACAAAATCACAATAGAGAAGCTTATTTATATTTCTGTCATGAAAGTTCATGTTTGTGTTCAGATCCTTACAATATCGAATCAGGACCAGGGTCTGGATTGTATTTCTCCACTGAGGGACAAGGGAACAAGGGCTGGGCAGAAAAGTGCTCTTTGGGCCCACAGCGGTAAGGGAGGCGGGGGTGCCCAGGCCATCATGTGTATCCCGATGGTCAAGAAGCTGTGGCCCCGTCTGTGGGTGGGAGCCTCGGGATCTGGTGAGGTCACCAAGGAAGCCAGGGTCCGACCTGACGGTTCCTGCAGATGCACTAAAGACTGAGGCCTTTTCAATAAGAATTAATACGTTTACAGGTATTTCACATCTACTAAATTTCTTCTCCAAGGAAAAAAGAAAAAGAAGCTTCAAGTTCAAAACTTATCTGAAGGCTGGTCCCGTTGCATATGCTTCATTCAAATGCAAACATAGTAGCCAGTGTTGGATATCAGCCTATGGACAAGACAGGGGCTTGCACTTGAGAAGTTTGGCTTCTCCTAGAAGATGTGAGCATTTATAAAGAGCAGAGAGAGTGAGACACACCTCCTGCAAACAAGGAATGAGCTTGAAATGGACAGAGATCAATGGATGCAAACTGCAGCCAGAATCCAGAATGTGCCCAAGGCTTCCCCCTGGGGACCTGGGGCGCTCCACCTGGGACCAGCGTCTCCTATCTCCGCCCCGTGGAAACAGCTTTGCTGACCTGCTGGTTTGAAAATGGGAGCTCAGAGGAGGTGCTGGTGGTTAATCACTCTCTCTGCTCTCGGAATACCAAATGAGGGGAGCGAGGGAGAGGACAGTGTGGATCCAGCATGGCACGCATTAGCCCAGAAGGAAGAGGTGGGGTCTGGAAGCCAGGCCCGTGACAGAGAGGGTTTTCTACCAAGTTTCCACACGATGGAGGAGGAACTGCTGCTGGAGTGACTGAAAACCACCCCAAAAACGACCCCTCATCACGAGTGTGTGTGTGTCCAGCCAGGAACGCTCTGGGCTCTTCGAGAACTGACGGATGGATTCACACCCGGGATGTGCATGGGCTTCTACCCTGTCTAAAGAGAACACATCGATGGGCACCTGACCCTCCCCATTTTCCTTGAATCTTTAAAAATATGACACGTATTTCTAGGCAGTCAACTTGGTACCAGTGAGCTTTTTAAACAGCTACCCATTCAGAGTGGCGTTGATCTTGTGCCCATTCCTTTTAGGGGATTCTTGCCAGGGACTCACAACACACGTTCCAGCTGATTCGATGCAGCTCTCACAGCCTTGTGTGTGAAGTTTTGCTTGGAGCTTGTTCATAACCGAGTCCTAGCAGCGGTGTGTGTAGAATGCGACTCTGCTTTTGCAGAGAAGCCATAATTGTCACTGGTTCTGACTGGACGAGGGTGCCTGAGGCTCTTAGGCAGGCTGTGGCAGCGGTGTTGACTTTCTGGGTAAGCGCAAACATTACGATATTGTGAGGACTATGAATAGAGCTTTTGTGAGGGTATTATGGGAATTACAGTATTTAAGCAAGCACATCTTACTCAAAAATAACTTTGAATATATTTAAAGTGCGTTTCTTGACAGACTGTTATTGTAAGTGGATCTGGTTAAATCACCCATACTTTTAGGAGTTCCGCGTGACAAGAGGTTGCTTTGCAATGTGACCCTGCTGTAGGAGCACATGACACCACAAGAGACATTGGTGGAAATAATTATCCTTCAGCTGTCCTGCGTTTTCATAGATCTAGGACCAAGTTTTAAAATCAAGGCAGTGGTTTTACAGCAATTGATTTTATGACTTCCAAGTAGGCCCATAACCCAGCACAACCAGGAAGTGAAGGGGACCCACTCCAGTGACACAATCTGCTCAGGGAGAAGGATCCACCCCACAAGGGGGCATCTTGTCCCATCCCAGAGAAGATATGGACACTCTGAGAAAAGGCACATGTTAAAGACATGAACACAGAACCTATGTTGCACATAGGACTTTTGTACTCCAGGAGAACATGGAAAATACCACACAAATTCTCCAAAGCAATGTTGGATGATTAAGCGATAGAAAAACAAAATAAGAATGTTGACAAAAAGCCTTAAAAAACCTGAATTATTTAATCGAAGAGAAGAGACAGTTGTCATCAGCTGTCCTCTCTCACTTCCAGAAAAGACCAAGAAAGACTGGTGGCCATGTACCCCATTTTCAAGGTAGGCTGTAGGGAACTGGGAAAAGTTCAGCTGCATCTCTAGATTTCTAGAATAGTCTAGCTGTACATCTGTGTAAAAGCAGTTAAATAATCTCAGTGCTCCTTCCTGCCCCGAAGTTCCTTACTTCCAAATATTGTAAGGCATGGATTTAATCAATAATAGGTTTGTTGAGCATTAGCTATATCGCTACTGTAGGCAGTCCAGGGAAAAGAACAAAAGATAATGCACAACACGCGACCAGGCTGGGTTGGTGCGGGGTGGGATGGTGGCGGGCGGGGAAGAGGAGGTTAAGTTCAGGCAAAGACCACTGACTTCGCTAACGTGGTAAGGATGGGCAGACTGTCCCCGTGAACAAGGGTCAGCTGCATGTATACGCGCAGCCAGGCCCTGCGCAGGCCGGTGCTCGCCCTCTCACCTCCTGACCCGGGCGTGCCGACACACCACCTTGCCCCCTGTTGAATTACAGACGTTAAAATATTTATTCTATATGGTTATGAAAACTTGATACTGGTATAAAACATTTGATCTTGTTCTTAAAAAAAAAAATCAATCAAAGGATGAGAGAGGAATGGAATTGCATCCCAGACTTTCGCAGCCTCCTTCAGGAAGCAATCACCAGAGGTCATGTCCACCCTCTCTGTCCTGGTTAGAGAGTCCCACCGATCCTATAACGGGGATCAGGTTAACAAGGAAAGCTGCAAGGTTTATGTTTGAAATTAATGCGTTGACAACCAGATATCGAGGCAAAGAAGCCCTTACGCAAAGCAAAGAGCTCAAGACAGGTGATGCTCAGGGCAAGAGAGAGTGAGCGTGTGAAAAGGAGAGAGTGACCTCGGTAACAATTGGGCATAAAACATAGAAAACTCATTTTATTCATACATGGAGAAGGTAGTATACCCCGGCAGTGCAACAGAATAGCACGTAAGCATTTTCCAGGGACGACACCAGTCATACCAGACAAATCTGACTATTGTTAAGCCGGGTGCTGGGAGACTGAAGACTGGTGTGGGGGGGAGCCTGGCCTGTCTTGTTCTGGAAGCTAGTAATGGCTGTAATAATTCTGGATCCCACTACAATCATGACACTCTGAACAAAGCTTTGCACCCCCATTCTAACCACCATGCCAAAAAATAAATCATAATAAGATAGAAAAGGACATTTAGCAACCCCTGAGTGAGGGGTGGGGGGGTGGTGCATCCAAAACAACCAGCCCATCAAGCAGTCTGGAGAACTCGATATAGAAATCCAAACTTGATATATAATTTGGAGACTGCTGGGGCTCATTTTGGGTAGAGAGGATTCAGTGGAGGCCTCAGTAAGCAGGGTTTATGTGTTCTTCCTAGAAGGCCGGAAGGACATAGGAGAGGTCAGGGAAGGGGTCTTGAGGTCCCCATGGGAACCCTGAGGGCAGGGCGTCTCTTGAGCAATGGAGGAACGTGGGGGACCTGGAAGGCAGTCAGGGGGCCAGCACCACAGGGCCCAAGGGAAACCAGAGGACTTGAGGCAGGGTCTAGAAGGCACCCCGGGAAGGATGCGCTCAGTCTACCCTGGGCTAGAGACGCATCCAGGAGCCACTTTTGGAAAAGTTCAACCACATCTGGATCTCCAGACCCACAAGGCAGGCAGGCAGGAGTCAATCTCCTGGGAAAGAGATGGAGGCTCAGGGCCCTCGGCCGTGGGTGAGAAAGGATGAGGCACAGTGCTAGCACATTTTGCTTAGGAGCTGGGGTTGAAAATCTTTTTGTTTTTTCATACCAGGGGCACGTGGAATGTCAGAAACTGGCCCAAGGTCTCCACTAGAGTGTACAGATCTGGGATGCCCACTGAGGCCGTTACCCCAGCATCCTTGCCCTCCACCCTGAAGGCCATTGTCAAGGTTTTCAGGCCCAACATATACACCCCCTCTCCTTCTCTGGAGCCTGGAGCCACCAGAAAACAGACAGAAGATCAGGGCTAGGACTAGAGTGAGGAGAGGGAGGCACACGCTTCCTGAATAAGTGTGCTGGGGCCGCTGTGACAAAGAAGCCCAGACAGGGCATCTTGAAACAACAGAAGCATTTTCTCACGGTTCTAGACACAAGAAGTCCCAAATCAAAGAGTTGCAGAGCTGATTCCTTCTGAGGCCCGAGAGTGAGAATCTGGTGCAGGCCTCTTCTAGCTTCTGGAGGTTTGCTGGCCGTCACTAGCCTTCCTTGTCTTATAGACGCGTCACCCCAATCTCTGCCTTCACCTTCACGTGGCCTTCTTCCTGCACTGTCTGTGTCCAAACTTCCCCTTTTTATGAGGACATCAGTCATATTGGATTAGGGTCATACTCCAGTATGACCTCATCTTAACTAATTACATCTGCAACAACCCTATCTCTAAATAAGGTCACAGTCTGAGGAGCTAGGGTTAGGAGTTCAATATACGAATTTGGGGGGACACAATTCAACCCATAACATCTAGGCGCAACGTTTAAAGGGGTGCCCAAAAATTTAGTCATCAAGATAAGTAATGTTGTAATGCAATATTTAAGAATATCAAAATTCATGCAAAAAATCTGTGGTGGGCACAACATAAGAAGTTTACGTTCATACAGGATCCGCATCGCTGATTTCTCCCCTGGCCTCAGGCTCCAGTGTGGCTCAGCTCAGGACTGTTGCAGATTCTGCCTTTATTTAAAAACGTGGTCCTTTGTGAACACAAACTTTTGCTTGCATTATTTTTAGTTTCCAAAAAAATGGCATTAAATATTATTTATCTTGATGACTGAGACTGTTGGTGTCCCTTAAACGTCCTGCCCAAAGCAAGCATCTTACAGCCCCTCTCCAGCCTGGTTCTACAGGGCTCAGTCCAATGGAGACAAAAATCAGCTTCACTTGTGAGGAAGCTGCATCACAGCATTATTTGGACCCATGGATAATGGTCTTCACCAAGCGTCCCCCAAGATCTATGTTTGGGGGAGCCTCTCCAGAGGGTCAGGGGCGACCCTCACTGAGACCCCGCTAGAGACGTCAGGGAGAGAAGGGCCATGGACTGCCATGGAAGACAGGCCGGACCCTCATCCATGTATTGACGACATGGAACAAGGAAGACCCCTCTGGACGCCCTTACCCCAAGCTGTCCCTCCTGCAGGCAGTGGATGAGGAAGAGCAGTGTCCAGAGGGGATGAGCTGTCCCTCCTCCCTGCTCCATGCAGCTCGGGAAGGAAGCCCCTCCCTCTAAATCTCCCTGAGGCTGGGACTTCTTTCACCTGCCCAAGCAGGACTCGGGGAGGAGTGGGGCCCTCATGCCGGGTGCTGAGTGGCGGTCGGCTGGAGCTGTCTGCTGCCATGGCCTGCCCCTGACCCCAGCCCCTCTGGGGCCTGAATTCTTACCTCCTCTCTGTCCTCCAGGCAGTAACACTAGCTGTCTCCCTGCACCCAGATGACCCTCCAGCCGGGATCACTAGCATCCCGATGACCCTGGGTCACCATTTTCCCCAGAACCATGTGAGCTCCTGCCTTGGAGAAAGTCCACCTGCCCCTTTTGTTTAATGGGGCTAGTGGTAATAAAACATGTACAAGGATTAAAAGATGATTGTATCTTCAGTGCTTAGCACGGGCTCTCTCCATGCATTAGTAATGCAGGTATTCAATAAAGCCTTGCCTGCTTTCCGCTGACAAATGTCTAACTTTTCTTTACAACGCAGCTCCTGCTCTGTCCACAGTGTGACAAAGCTTGACACAGGGCTGAGAGACACCTCCATTGAAACGCGGCTTTAATTATGGATGCTGTGCGTGGGACACTTTTCTGTGTGTGTGTCTTTCCTCCAAGAACACCGGTTTAAGTCAATGATCAAAGAGAGGTGTAAAGAAAAGTTGTGTCTTCATAAATCCGGTCCAAGTTGGCCTCGTCATACCTAACTAACTTAGTGCCATCCTGTACGCCTCTCCTCATACACCTCTTCAAAGATTTACCTTCACAGGCGTCCCCCAAATGCCCGTGCTGACCATCTTAGCAGGTTACGCTCCACCATGTTGGCCATATTAAAAGTTAATCTGCTGCAGTCCATAGGTTGACATGCATCCTCCTATCAGAGCTGACCAGCAAAGTCAGGCTCTCAGACTCACGGGTCATGAGGTGCAGTGTGCTCCCTGATTTTGTCCATTCTCACGTGTTTTCAAGCCACTAGAATGGATGGACAAGCTCTGAGAGGGCCTCCCCGGAGCTTCCGGCAGGAGTGATGTGTTCTGGGCATCCTGAGATCTTTTCTCCCTGCACTAATCAACTGATGCAAATCAATTCTGTTTCCTGGCACAGAGTATGCCAACTGTACCAGGGACGTAGCCAATCTGAACCCTGTCATCGGGGGAAGACATGATTGGGTAGTTACTCCAAGTCTCCAGGAGAGGGCTGGCTGGATCAACCACCCTTCTGAGCTTCAGATTTGGCCTAATTATAAAGACCATAATTTAATTCCGATCCTTAAGAGTGGATGAGGATTGATTACATTATGTGCTTGAGTCTTGATTTGGAATATACTGGATAAAGCAGGCAAAGTAGATGTGGTCTCTTCACAGGAACCCCTTCTCTTGCTTCTAGTGTCGGAGGATCACCCAACCCTCCCCGCTGGCACAAAAAGGCCCCAAGTCAGCAGGATCAGGGCTGGACACTGGCTGTCTGATCATCACAGCCAGGCTGAACGGGTCATGGAAAGAAAGGAAGTGCATCTTTGTCCATCGAAATGAAGGCAGCACCTTCTTCTCCTAACCTGTTCCAGGCTCATGTCCTATAAGAGGATCCCTTGTGATGTGGTGCCTGTAGATACCCTGCGGGGTAGTTCTATGCCAACCCTCCTGACCCAATACGCATGTGCATGCACAGGCACGCATTCACAAGCACACACACCACACGCACATGCACGTGTGCACACACATGCACACACGCACCGCAGAAAGCCTCCAGCTCCGCAGGGTTCTTCCAGCCCCATTTCCAGGCCACATCACTGTGCCCCTGCAGGAAGTTGCATCTAGTCCTTCGCTGCTTAGATATCTGTTTCTCCAAAGAGGCATTGCTCCACGTTTCATAAGACAAACACTCGACTCTGCATTTATGAAAGTATCTCAAGTCTATAAATGAAAAGATTTCTACTAGCTCAAGATGCAAGAAGATTGCCACATGTCCTCCTCGACGTGTATTTTTAAGTGCTCAGAAGGATTTCTGGGAGGCTGTGGGCGTCCCCTTTGTTTCTGTAATGTTTGGTTGATGTGTTTCCCAGCAGCAGTGAGAGCAACTACTGGCCAACTCTGCTTTTCAATTGTGGTACCTGAAACGCCAGGGCAACGGGTCTGGCTGCATGAGCAGCAATTTGACACCCTGTTCCGTGCTCTCGGCATTGAAAACACATCCCTCTGTGAGGCTGTACTGGAGCTGAACTGTAAAAGTCTTGGAAAACTTTGCCAACATTACTCAAAATAGGCAGCTGGATTTTTTTATCATTTCCAGGTGCATTTGAGGGAGAGGAGAGTGCTAATGGATCTGAATTGGCTGTGGGATCCAAACCCCCAAGTTATACTCACACATTTCAAAGAGATGGTGCTTTGAAGATTTAAAGGAAGATGAAATGTCCCCAAATTATGCATACCGATCTGCGGTACCATTCACCATATTTACAATGAACTTTTAAAGCTATTTTCTCCCAAATCCTCTTGTCTCAGACACTATTCTCTGATTGCAAATTCTGGGAAGACAGAGCCCTGCCAGGGGCGGAGGAGCTGGCAGAATTAGGCTGTGCTGTGCTGAAACATGCTGAGGACTGAAGATCCAATTTAAGAACCTGAGATGGGATGTCACCTGTCACCTACAGACCCTGAGGCTCCCCAACGTGTTGGGTGTCCCCAGACTCGCTCGGGGTGACAATTATGCGTTTCTACTCGGCCAAACACGTTACATTGAACCTCTATTCTAGAGAGAGGACTGAACCCTAACCAGAAACTTTACAAAGTTGAAATTTGAGAAGAAATTCACTTCTCGTGAAAATGTTCACTAATTCGAGTCCATCAAAGCAAAAATGTGATTTGTATTTCGTTTTATTTTTTATTTTTTTGAGTAGGATTTTTTTTGAGTACATACAGGTTGGGATCTTTAATATTGGAACTGGGGGTAAGCAGATTTCATTCACCACTCAGGGTTTTCCATGTCACTGTGGGTTCTCAGGAGTATGAACTCCGGGACAAAGGCACACTGATATCAGACTGGGCAGATCCACGGAACGTGGCCTGTGCAGTGACAATGAGACTTCCTCTCAGAGTGCACGCCCTGAGCTGCAGGGCCCACAGGGCTTTCCATGGACCACATGGGCACAACTCAGGGTTGTCCTGATTTGCCTCTTCCCAACGGAACAGTCCTGCAGAGCCCTGACCACAGTTGTCTCCTCCTCCTCCAAGTGCTTTCACGAGCCCTGCATCATGTGAGGGAACATTTATTCTGCCCTCTCTGTACCTCAGTACCTTTCTCACTACCTGCTTGTGACAAACCTCGTTTCTTTAGGTGCTCTGGTGCCTGATGTCCTTGCACCTCACGCCCAGGTCAAGTTCCCAGTTCAGGGCATCCACACTTTCATTCCGAGCGTCCAGACGCGGTGGCACACGCATCTGCACAAGACTACTCCTCTCTCCAGGAGTCTCCAGACAAGTACAGGTGCACTGCTCCCCACTCCACCCTGCTACGCACTCCTTTCTCATCCTACGTGAACTATCAAAGGGCGAGAACTTTGCTTTATGCCTCCTTGGTGCCTCACTGCACCCTTTAAAGGTCTGGGCCCACCTTAACCCTTCCAGAAGTGCTGTTGGCCTTAAATCTGCTGAGGGAAACTTGGGCCCTCCTCTGGCCCAGCCCTTGGGTCTAGGTGCGCATGGACCCTCGCTGACGTGTGGTGTCTGTCTCCTTCCACGTGGCAAGGTCTTGGCAGTGAGGAGCAGGTGACAGTGCCATCAGACGGGGCAGCACAGCTTCCTGATGGGACGGTTCCTGCTCCGGGGACGCCCAGCGTTTCACTCATGGGGGTTGAAATGCAGCGACTCAGATTCTACTGGAGCACAGCAAGGTCCCTGTCAGGCTTTCCCTCAAAACTGGGCCAAGCCAGCTCAAGACACCTGCGTGTTGCCTCGTGATGATGTGGGGGACACCAGGTGGGGAACACTTTCTGTGTTTGCAATCAGCCTGGTCAGGGGGAGCTCAGATGGAAGTGGGGCCAGAGAGGGCCAATTCCCCTCCAGAGCAAGCACGTTTTTCTGCTCATGCCTTCTCAGGAGGATCGTTGGGAGCCATTGCAATATCTGTCTGTTCTTGAATTATGCTACCATTCTCTGTTTACTGTGAAGACATAAAAGCCAGAATCATGGTTTCATCACAATTCGAGTCTTTCTTGTCCATCTTTCAGGTTCTTCAAGAATTCTTCCAAACATGCCAAGGACTCCTTGGTGGAGTTGTGTCTTCTGTATCTGGGTCTAATGAAAACTAGACTGGACACCCAAGAGCGGCTAGGCTCAGTCCCTTCAGGTCACAGAGCCATCGCACTTTGCACCGTTGTAGCTCTCCGGGTATTTACTTATTTGACACACAATTTTTTGTTGCTTTCTTAAATTGCAGAATGCAAACATCACAACAATATTATGATCAGCTTTTAATTTATTCTATAGAACAACTTTTTCATCAATACTGTAAACAAACTCCTCATTTTTCTGCTCTGAGCTGGAGAATGATATCCGAAGGAGGCAGATAATCTCTCCAAACTCCGGGAGAGGAGACCAGGATTCTGTGGGAGGGCCAGGAAGTCTCTACTCTGGTCCTCGCGTCACCACCTGCCGGGCGGGCTGGACCTTCTCCTGCTCCCACCCAAGCAATTGGGAGCACGGCAACACCAGGATAGAGAGCTCCGTGGGACTGTGGGAGCTACTGAGAGGAGCCTCTGCTTCTGGGAACCCCCCTGGAGGCCACAACTGGGCAACTTGACCCATGCACTGTGGAAGGGAGCACTGGTCTGGGAGCTTTTCAGATAAAAGGAAGATGGTGGGGGAGGGGGTATTGACCCCTGTGCACCATGGCGTCCTCATGTCAGCCTTCCTGTGCCCTAGTTCTCCTCAGGCCCGGGGAGAAGCAGGAGTCCCATTATATCTGCAACCCTTCTTTCCGGTCCCATAATTTTGGGAGTGGAGACCCAGCACGTTTTCTTGGATGGGCTCAGTATTGATGAAGGAATTGGGCAGCCAACGCAAGAGACCTGCAATGTGGTTGCTCGAGTTCAAGAAGCCATGAAAGACGGCCAAAATACAGCATACCTCATGCAGAAATTTATACAGTGATCATATGTCTTTTCATGGATAGAGCAGAGGACCTTATCAACAAAATTTTAAGATGTTTTAAGCCGATTGTTTCAAGCGTTTGCCAAAAGAAAGGATATTTGGAGAATGGTGCTGAGAAAATACTGCTGCTTGAGTGTCCAAGAGACCTCATTGTTGATGCATTCAGTTCGTGGCGGAGTGTCCAGAATATGACAGTATGTATGTGAGTGTGTATCTACGTGTGTGGTGTGCATGTGTGTGTATGTGTATGTGTGTGGTGTGTGCGTGCCTGTGTTGTGTGTGTGGGGTATGTGTGTAGGTTTTTTCCTTCAGTCACAAACTTCCCTGGTTTCATTGCTCTGGTTCAAAACTGTGTCAAAACAAGCAGGTGCATCATCTCTGGAGGAGTCCTCGGATTTGGGTGGGTGTCTCATATCCACCCACCGAGGTGCAAGGTGATTGACACGACTTCAGCCTCTGTGAAGACATGCACACTCTCGTATCCCAACCTCAGGACGTGTGAGAGGGAGTCGACTGGACGGATCCCTCAGTGACCTGGTGCAGCCCCGAGACACACCATGAAGCAACCAGCAGGGCCACAGCTCAGTATTTCATTTGGACATGGCATGTTTGTTTTACTTCTACCTGAATTTCTAATTAAGTAAAAAGAAGACAGAGGTTTTTTTTTAATACATATTATTGGATTTCTTGTCAATCCAATATTGAGATGGCAAATTGGCCTCATTTTCCTCTTGTGAGTGAGAGAGTGTCTATTTGTGGAAAAGTACTTTTTTGATTCTGGGGAAGATCTGTCTCAAGGACTCTCATGGGTGGGGTGTCCCTGCCATCTAGGAGTGTCCCCAGGAACTGTCTCCTCCTTCTACCCTGCCTTCCACTCTAGGGTTTCTTTCGTCTTACGAATACCATGAGCACACCAGAAAATAGCGGAAACCTGCTGTAGTAGGTTTATTACAAAGAGAATTCCATGCTAGTCAGTCTGTGTTGGACTGCATCCCATGAACTCATTGACAGAATGATCTCTATAGTGGGTAGATTGAACTATGTGATGGTTCCTGACGTGAATCCCTAAAGAGAATATTCAAAAGTGGTTTGAGTGTATTTTGTTTCCTAGAAAGTTGAATTAATCAAGTGACAATACATTTACTAGAAATGAGTACCAGTTATTAAAACTATTCAACAAGGAATTATTGAGTACTGATCACATGTCAAGCATGTCAAGGTCCCAGGATGCAGCTGTGATGATGATAGGCGGAGCCCCAGACCTCATAATCCTTGTCATCCAGTGTAATTTATTTCCCATTTAGAATAATGTATCTCCTTAACTTCTTTATTTCTAGTTCCTTATTGTGTTCCTATGTTTATTATATTTTAACTTACAAGGAACAATAAAATTTAACAATGCTAATTTGGTGTTACTGCCTGATTGATTGTTTATATAGCCAATCTATGTATTGGCAATGAAATTTATCCTGCTTCTTAGTGTATCCAAAATTCTAAAGGGATAGACCATTTTAAGAAAGTCTGCTGTAAGTTAAATTTATAAAACTGTTAAGGAGTAAGATTTCCTTTGTTTTATCAACACCTTAAGTTTCTTTAAACAGCAACACCATAGTTAGGATCACGATTCAATTTATATAAATCACTCTTCCAAATTCCATGACAGAGACTGTGTCAAGGCCTGTGCATCGTCTGGCGTGGGCTGAAAGTGTCTGGGTCTGTGGTCCCCAATGGCGAGCTTAGGGAATGGAAATATTTCATTGTCATGAGGATTATAAACATCTGCAGCATAGGTTGGCTGCAATAACTTACTACCAAAGGTGTGTTATCACTCAGAATCTTATGAGCTAGTTTTGGAAGCCCTCAGATGATCAACCATTTTGACATACTCAGGACCTAGAGATTTCCTGGGATGCTGGTTTCAGTACTAAAACTGGGAGAGTCCCAGGCAATCCGGGACAAGCTGGTCGCTTCACTTCCAACACATTCTGTTGGTCAAGCAAGTCACTAAAGCAGCTCAGAACCACAAGGAAAGGAATTGGAGTCCGTTTCTCAGTGGGAGGAGGGGTCAAAATGCTCTGACCATCTTTACTCCACCACACAGTACATAAAGGAAGTCTGATCACATGGAAAATACACTTCACGGAGAGCAAGACTCATATTGAAAAGATATCATTCTCCCCAAATCACCCTGTGAATTTAATGCAATTGCAATTCAGATCTCAGCAGTGTCTGTTTGTGGGAGACTAAACTCCAAAAATATCCAATAGATATATGGACACATTACATAAGAAACAGAAGTTGAAGAGCAATATATAGAGTGAAGATGGAGGTGTTGATACATTATGTTTAAAAAATTAATTATTCACATGGAAAACTATACTGAAATTAGATTCCTACCTTATACCACACATGAAACCATACCATAAAGCCTCAATGTGAGAACCAATATCTTAAAGCACTTTGAAGATGATGTAGGTAGTTACCTTTATGATTTGAGGGGTAAGAACTGATTTCTTTAAAAAAATACAAAAGCAGGAAGAAAGTGAAGCAGTAAAGAGAAAAGAAACTTTTCATTCCATTAAAATTAAAGACTGGCCAACAAAAAGCACCATAAACAAAGTCATGAGAGGTCAGGAACTTATTGCAATTAGATAAGAGAGGAAAGACTGATTTTATGAATTACAGAGAAGTCTTTCAATATACATAATCTCACAAGAATAGATGAAGGAAAACACACAAAAAATAGAAAAGAAAGCAAAAGGACAAAATATACAATTTGTAGAAGAGCATATTGGAAAGATTCAGGGAAGTGATAATTAAGATATCAGATCATACTTATCAGTTTGGAAAAAATGTTTACAATCTGATCTAGAAAGATTGTTGAGGGAGTAGAAAATCAGGACATCTCATACACTGCTGGTGGGAGTGTCATTGCTACAATAATTTTGCAGGTAAATATGATGAAGCTGCAGATATCCCCATGCATGAGTTGGTTTCTAGGTGTGTATCCTAGCAATGTTTTTTTCAATGTTGTTTGAGATGGAGAAAAAATTAGAAACAATATAAATACCTAGTAAAAGGAGAGTGCATAAATAAATTATGCGATATCCATGTAATGGAATACTTCACAGGAGTTTAAACAATGGACTTCGTCTAAGGCAGAGATCTGCAAACTAGTGCCCACAAAGCAAATCTGGCCGGCTGCCTGTTTTTGTAAATAAGTTTGATTGGAACACAGCCAAACCCATTGGTTTCTGTGTTGTCAATGGCTGCTTTCACATGACAAGGACACAGCCGAGTAGTTGCCCACAAAGCTTAAAACAGCTATTATCTGGCCCTTCACAGAAAAAGTCTTAAGCATCAACATTTTAAAATGTAACCCGGAACAACCCCAAAACAGGTAGCAGAAAGGTGTTTGCAGTACAAGGCAGGATATATACACTATATATACATAAAGTACTGTATATATACACACAAAATGTAACAATGTGTAAAGTCATACTCCATATTGTTTACGGGTGAATACAGAGAGAGTAAAAGTTAAAACAACCCCCATAATGACACTGCCAGCACACTGGGGGTTGCCTCTGGGGAAGACCTAGGAACTAAGACAGGAGTGGGACCCCCATGGCACTGCCACTGCTTCAGGAATTTTTCTCTTTCTTTTAAAAAGATGGATAAAATGAGCAAATTACAGGATTTGAGATGACGTGTGCTGAGTATAATGTGTTCACTGGATCTTTCTCTGGACATTTCATGATCACTTGCGCCAGCAGATGATCATCCGGGAAAAGTGTGACAGCAGCAGACAGCGGTGGCATATCCTGCTCCATCCAGAAAAGAGAGGCCATCACAGGAGGGAAATAGTCCTGAAGTCCCCACCAGGGCTTTATCTTGTTTGCTTATTTTACTAATTTTCAAAGGTCTTTCAAAGACGAAAAACGTGCAGAAATAGGTAAGAAAATAGAAGCAGGTGTAAACGGGATTAAATAAATCAACTTGGAAAGTACCCGGTGTGTTCCTTGTGGAAGTGGCAATGAGTGCTTAGAGGTGAACAAATTCATTTAGATCCTCCATGTATCTGCTGGTCATCAGCAACCAAAGTAAGACGGTATTTGTCCTTTCATCCACCTCATAATATGTATTCCACTTCTGAGAGTATTTTTGCGATGGGAGATGAGTAGCGAAACAGGCACCATGAGACATTTAGAACGGAGAGCGTGGACCTCTTGGTTCCTACTGGTTGCAGGTAGGGACAGAGGTTAGGACTCAGGCTGTTCATCAGGGGCTGCTGTTGGGTTGACACCTGCAGAAGTTGGAGGAGAAGGCAGAGTTGGACAAAGAGGAGGCTGGGCCGTCTCCATGAACCTTTGGCTGAGCTCTTTGGCCAGCTCTGCGATGAGATGGCTCTTAGTTTTCTCAGCTTGGGGCTGGGGGCGGGTGACCCTGGAAGGAGGCGTGATTGGGGTGGAGCAGTGCTCTGCTTCTGGAGTGATCCCTGTAGCAGACTGACGGCTGAGGGCCGTCAGCAGCTGTGGAAATTAGTTCTCCATCCCTGAAGGGACATCTGGGTGACACCCCCGGTGTCAATTATACCAGTCTTATATAGACAATGGAGCTCTGGGTTCACATGAAATCCTAAATACTTTACACTTTAAAAAACATAAGATTAATGACTTCCAGTAAAGCCTGAGTTACATGAAACCAATACTCCTGTAGCTCAGAATATCTTCTAGACTGTTTTACTAAGCGGTTCAATTTTGTTTTATTGAGTTGTATTGGGTAAGCTGTTGTTGGGAAGTAATTTTGATTATTAGAGAAGTTAGATGGAGTTCATATCTTCCTTCCTTGAGGGTCCACGTGATTCAATTGGATTCAGACCCATCCAGCTCCAGTGCTGTGCTCTGTGCATTTAACACAGCTGGGCAAGCTTTGCCCTTTGCCAGCCTCGCTCCCAGATCTCCTTTCTGTTACTGAACCAAAACTGGGAAGCAATGATATTTTCTCGAATGTGCCATGTCCCCTTTGGGCAAC
The DNA here is from genome assembly GCF_020826845.1 of Diceros bicornis minor. Lineage (NCBI taxonomy): Eukaryota > Metazoa > Chordata > Mammalia > Perissodactyla > Rhinocerotidae > Diceros > Diceros bicornis. The sequence goes on from NC_080759.1 coordinate 60,447,093, forward strand.
CGAAACTCCAACCAATCATCACAAGAGCACAGGCTTTGAAAGGCACCCACCCAGACTTCGAATCCATGCCTTCCTCTGGCTCAACAGAGTACTCACTCTCTTAGCCCTCTGAAGGTTTAATTTTCTCACCATGTAACGTGGAGTTGACGCTGCTTTCTTCATAGAGCAGTTGTTCAGATCAAACTAGATTACATATAATAAATACTGGCTTAGAAGTAAGTATTGAACTAATGGAAGTTTTTTTAATCCCATTCCTTTGCAGTTCTGCTGGATTTTCCCTCCTCATTTGAAATAACCAATTGCCCTCACATCATTTAGTAAATAATTCTTTCTCCAAAGAGTTGCATATGTTTTTTAAGAAGTTTATATATGCACACACAAGGGTCAGCTTCTGGCTCTCTATTTTGCTCTGTGAGCCTGCTTGTCTACACCTGTGCCAGCACCACATCCTGTCCATCAGCTCCTTTTGGCTCCATCTGGTTGTATGACAAACTGGGAAATTAGCTTTGTGATTGGCCCCTCCAACAGAACCTTGACCTTGAACTCTGGTGTCCTCTGTGGTTCCCTGTCCACTCTGCTGATACCCAGATCTGTGTTACCCTGCTGCTCATATTTTCTGTTTCGTCCTCCAGGGCCAAGGGTGTTGCTGGAGAAATCCACGGAAGATTTCTGATGTGTCCTCTATAATGTGTTACTAACATTTACTGATGAAGTTGTGCTCTCCTAGGTTGCAAATGCTTTTTGTTGATGTCTTCTTCGTTCTCTAGCACATTCCCCACAAAAGCTCGCCAAAGCTTCGCCACAGCAGTCCAGTTGCCCTCTATGCTCTTTTCCTTGAATGCACGTCTTTCAATTCTATTACGAAAATTGAGGTCATTTTTGTCCTCCACGTATCGGGCTCTTTCCATTTCTCATGTGATTCTCATACATCTTCCTGGACCTTCATGCCTCCTCCCACCCCTCACCTCCCTCCTCCGTGATGGCATATGGACACACTCCCTTGCTTGTGAGTATATCCTTGCAGGGCCCTCCATGGGATGCTAGATGCGAAGGTCTTTCACAGCACTCAATTCCATCTGTGACCCCTTCTCCATCTTAAAAAGTCCCACATCACCCTCCTTCCTTTGTTGATGCTTTCTAGGCTTCTCCTTTCTTTCACAAATGAGCTTCTCTATGGAATGGTCTAATACACCAATTCTCCATCAACTTCTCCTTGATTTTCTGTTACCCGGCTTCCCCTCTCTCAATTATCCTTGTTTCTCTGCTCCTGAGGGTCATCGACAGCTCGGAATCCTGTGTCCTGTCCTCAGTCTCTGTGTCCTCGTGCTTCCTGTAGCCGTGGATACCGAGATGCCTTAGCCTGGAACAACTCTCTTCCCCTCACTTCCAGACTGACACACGCGTTTGGTCTCTTAATCCTAGGCTGACAGTTTCTGTCACTGCACTTTCCCCTCCTCCAAGTTCACTTCAATATCACTGTCGCCTGTTATGTGATTCCCAAATTTACCTCTGCTTTTACTATATTTCTGAACTATTTGAATGATTGTCCCACCTTCAGATAATACCTTGAAATGATTATTCTGCCACATCTCCAATCTCAACCTCTCTCATGATTTCCAGCCTTTATTTGCAATATCTCTTGAACATTTCTATTCGAATGTCTCGGCTTAAACTCAACATGTCAACAACAAATGTACTTCCCCACCCGTGTGTCTTCCCTATGACCAAAATTCCTATTTCCTCTAATAGGAATAGCATTCTGGGTTATGAAATTGTGACCTCACTTCTAACAACAGAGAGTGATTTTCAAGAAACAAGAGATTATATCTTTGTTCTGTTTTAAATGTATAATAAGGATTTTACACAAAGAAATACTTTACACAATCAAGATATCCGTTGAATTATCTCAGTGATCAAACTTTGTTATGTCTTCTTCTCCATTTCAATGGTCCCTAGACTTACACAGGAAACATGATAAAATACATTCGTGTTACCTCTGACCCCTTCTGTTTCTAGTTCAGAGTGTCTGTGTGTGCATGTGTATGTGTGTCTGTGTATGCAAGCATGTGTGTCTGTATGTGTGTGTTTTTGTGTGTGTGTGTGAATTTTCCCACACACAAAGTGTGTGGGACTTTGTGATTATTTATATCTATATCATTAATTTTGAAACCAGACTCAATCCATCACCCAGCCTATTGCCAACTGCTTAGACTTTCTCTGTGTTACCTCACAATAACCAGCCTTTTGCAGTCTGTCATCTGAGTGTCTGTTTGAGATAGTGACAGTTGCCTCATCAAAGATATTGATTCATCTGTTTGACAAATAAGAACCCAAGACAGGGCCCGAGAACATCACTGGGTGTTCCCTTCACGCCAGGCTGGCGTGAATCCACCAAGTCACACACTTGGTTCTGCCAAATTGTGGGCTGACATTCACATCCCATAGGAATAACAGGGAACATTCATTGAAAGCCGATAAGTGTGGACACTTGCATATGTTATCTCATTGAATTCTTATAGTTGATGATGTGCATGTTACTATCCCCTGCCTGTGGAGACGGAACCTCAGGACTGACTGCTGTAGTACCGTGGACCATTTGAGGGATTCATTCCCTTTTGCAATATTCCTCTGCTGGAATCATTCTTACCAACCCCAAGTGTTCATTCACACTTTCCTAAAATCTCCACACGTGTCCACCTCTTTGTTTTCATTCCATCCATTTAGCCTGCTTGGCACGCCTTCTCTCTCCCCTTTACCTGAGCAGGCTGTGCCACCTCCAGCTCTCCACCGGCCCTGGTTGTCCTTCCCCAGCGGGGACAAGGGCAGCAAATTCCACATTCTCACAGGCTCTGCTTCAAGGTCTGTAAAAGAGAGTTGATGAGACGATATTCTAGGGTTGTTATGAGATGAAATGGAATGATTCATACAAAGCATTTACATCCCTGCCCTTGGTGTAGATGCTCAGTTAGAGGTGGCATTTATCCCTTTCTCTGTCTTCCTCCAGATTGATTATAGCACTGCCGATATATTGTCCATTGCCGATAAATTGTCCATTGACTTGTAGGTTGATTTCCTATTATCATGAACTCTAGTTAAAGCATTTTATTGTTACAGTTTTGTCAAGTACTTACTGCCTTACACCTAGATTAGAAGCTTCCTGGAAGCAAGAAGTAAAAACATTTTATGGCCCCTGAGAGTGTAGCACAGTGCTTTTTATGGTGTCTTTCTAGAATTCCAGCTTTTATAAGAAAAATGATACCAATTTATATAGAGACTTATTATATGTATATTATGCAACAAATTAATATATAATCAATATATAATACATGACTATTTATATGTAGTATATAACTTTTTTGTTTATATAATTGTTATAAATATTTATTATACATAATTATATAATAAATATATTCTATAAAATTTGAAAAATTATAGAAAAGTTTGTGTAATAAAATACAAATTACCTATAATCCTATAAGCAAGACAGGTATATATATTTTTAAATATTTTATACAATATATATTATCTACATTATATATAACTATATATCACATATAATATATATGGTATAATATATATGTATATATATTGTATAATATATATTGTATAAAATATAAAATATATAATAAAATAATTATATATGATATATAGATAATATATATGATATATATTTAAAAATTATATATACATTTATCTTGCTTGCTCTGAAGTAGTCTTCTGGAGGTCAATTATAGGTAATTTATATTTTATTATACATACTTTTCTTTAATTTTTCAAATTTTACGGAATAAACAGTGCTATTTTTATAATTTTAGTGCATGAATGCATCCCATTAAATGGCACAGAAAAGCGTACAATTCACTAATTTGCTCTTTAACTGCCTGTGTGTTGATTCAGAATGTCAACGTCTAGCTACACGATGTGGCTGACTCCATCTTTCTGCAGCTGAAAGGATGGAGACACGGGGGCATGAGATGAGAGCCGCAGACTCAGAACTTGATAAATAAATACTGATTTGTGATGACACTCACTGACAAGGCCAAAGAGAAAAAAGACAGAACAGCGGTGCTCTCTCACTCATGATCCTGCTCTCTCCCCTCCATCTCTTGGTCCCCGATAGGTGTACAGGACTGGCCGATAGCCGGCCCAGCCTGTTGGGAGAGAGACGGGGTCATTCATCTTGGTTAGGGTGGCTCCTCCTGACACAGGGCCCCCTTCCCAGAGCACTTTGCTCTCTCGACACAGAGAGATCTTTCTGATGCCAAACTAAGGGTCAAGTATGTAGATAACTTACATCTTTAAAATTCTAAAATGAATGTATTCATTTTAACGCAGGTACAGAGAGAACATTCCTGGGCTGTTATTTTTAAGCCTGCGTTCCTCAACACGTCTGCATCCACAAGCTCCAAGGTTCATTACGACTAATTTGATGAATTGTTCTGCATCTCAGCACGGAAAGGAGGACTGTGAAGGGTGAAGTCCACAGGAGCAGCCTGGTGGCATTCCTCCTGGAACACGTTCTGGGAAAGCTCAGGCATGGGCTTGCTGGGTGGGAGAGGCACAGGGACAGGAGGAGACGCAGTAAGGGTGCCCTGGCAGCAGGAGATGGGATGGTTGTCTGTCCCCGCTGCAGCCAGCGCTGCAGGGTTCCCATCTCATCAACCCTGGGAAGGAGGGCCAACAGGTAAGTTAGCAGCCTCAAACAGATGGCCTCCAGTGGACATCAGGGCCTGTGATCTAACCTACCTCTCAATGGCTGACGGTTCGCGTGGGGGTCCTTTTCTCCCGTAGGAAAGAACACAGGTGAAACACTACTTCTCTTGAAAGACCTCTGCGTGTGTTTAGGGTTTGGGTTCAAATCATGACCTGTGGGGTTTATTTCTAATCTTATATATTTCATAAATGAATCTTAATAGAAAGGGGACAAAAGCCCTTTTCCTTGCCCTTTGTTACTTTTAGACTCATAAACTTTTAGAAGATCGAAGGCAGCCAGGCTCACAGAGACTGCACAAAATCTGAATCAAGTTAGACACTGTTCCCACTCCAACATACAAACAAAAATGCACACGTTGTTCCTTAAGCTTGTCCTCTGTTCACATTCAGGCACGACATCTTGTTCTAAATTTAGTTCCCTGGTCTCAGGGAAAGTTATCTGGGTTTTCCAAAATTTGCCTTGTGTTATTTCTGGTAGAAATGAGGTACTAATGCCCAAGTTCATCAGCTCCGTTGTGATCGCACTCAGGGAAAAGGACCAGAGGAGACAAGCTCGGCCAGCCCAAGACAGCCAGACCCCACGCTATTGCAGGGTGCTCCAGATGGTCTGTTAGGAAGTGTGGTGCCATGTGTTCTAAACACCTGCTGATCCACTGGTAAGGGTGGTTTCTTCTGTAAGCTAGAGCAGATTGAAGGTTGGCAAGGTAATAATATTACACTCCCTGAGGTGCATTCTAGAATGTTCTCTTGAATGAGAGAAAGAAGTGGGAGTGTTGCTGCATGCTGCTAACTGCCCACGGCCAGAGCAAGGTCTGCTTCCCAAGCTGCCGGCTGTGATGGTCTCCGTGTCAGCCCTGTGCATCCTCCGTGTCTTCTGTCTTTCATCCCCCACCCTGCTGCTCTGGTTTCATGCGCGTCAAGGAACTCCCACGGCACCGAGCCTGTTGCTGTCTGGAAAACCGCTGGTCGTGAAGAGGGAGTCGAGCAGTTCTGGGCTGGTTGTCCTCAGCCAGCACACTCCCAAACCCAACTGTGAGGGGAGCGAGGCCCACATGCGGTTCCCTGGGAGCTGCCTCTGTTCCGACTGCACAACAAAGCTTTGCACAGCTGCTCTGAGATGTGTACTGCTGACCGGAGGAGAGGGTCTTGGTAGGGACTCCTGGGTGTTCACAGTTTTGTAATAATTGTCAATTTTAATTGGCAAACGTGGTATTCCATTACTTCTTGCATATGCACATACTTGATTATTTGTGAGGCTGAATATATTTTCATATTTAAATAATCATATATTGGTCTGTTTGTGAATTTTCACACATTTCCTCTGAATTTTTGGTTGAAGTGTTCATAGTTTATGTACTGGTTACAGCCCTTCATCTGTGGAGCCAAAGAACATCACTTTGGCAGCAGGGGTCCCATGGCTCCACTTCACGGCCTTGGTAGGCTGCCAAGGCCCAAGCGGGACCACCCGTCCTGCAGGCACGCCTCACTCTCCGTGCGAGTTGTCCCTGTACAGGAGAAAAGGCGCTAGTGGGCGCTGACTCCAGGGTGCGTTCTGAAGCGCTGAGGTCTGCACAGTCCTTGGTTTCTGCCACAGTGGCACTCTGGGGCCTAGAGACTGATGGGCAGGGTATTGGCTCCTCCAGGTCTCCGGCAGGATGGTTGGGCATGTGGGTTACTTCTCGCCTTTGTAATGTTGGAGAAACTCTGTGTACCTGACTCAAATAGAGCGTAATTTCTAACCTGCACTGACTCCAGGGTGGCCTTAGTCCTGTGAACTGCCCTGTTCAAAGCCACTGCGTCGGGTGAGGGCATTTCTTCATTTGCGAAGACAAGGGCAAGGCCATGGAGGGGCGGGGCTCCCCAGGCTCCGCCCCGCGTCCCTGAGCCCCGGACTCCTCTCTCTCCCTTGACCTGCTGGCTCGTGCCTCCTGACCTGTGACACCCAGCAGTTGTTATCTAATCAATTCAGCCAAAGTTAAAAAGGTGTGTCTGTATTTGCTTTAACACCCTTATTCCCGGGCGTTTGCCGAGGCGACCTTTCAGTACTAGATTCCGCTGCGGATAGCACGTCGCCCACCAGATTGCTTCACTAATAAATAATGAAGAACCTCTGAGGAGGCAGTGGCTGCAGGGGGCCGGGCAGAGGTCCTGCGCTCGTCCAGATGACCTCCTCAGAGAGTTCCACGGCTCTGTGTGGAAAATGGAGCCTCAAAGGGTTGCTCCTGAACCATACTATCGTTTTTTTACTTTTGGTACATTTGTCTGATTTGCAGGGGGTTGATTTTTAATTTTTTTTATTGTGGTAAAATGTACATAACATAAAACTGATCATTTTAACCATTTTTAAATGTACAATTCAGTGGCATTAAACACATTCAAAATGTTTTGTAACCATCATCACTATTTCCAGAACTTTTTCATCATCCCAAACAAAACCTTTGTACCCCTTAACTCCCCATCCTCTCTCCACCAGCCCTGAAATCTCTATTCTACTTCTGTCTCTATGAATTTGCCTATTCTAGATAAGTCATACAAGTGAAATCATACCACATTCATCTTTTTGTGTCTGGCTTTTTTTCTTAGCATAATACTCTCAAGGTTCAGCCATGTTTTGGCATGAAGCAGTACTTGATAGTCGGGAGATTGGTTTTCAGTATTTTTATTTCTTCTGCCACATACAAATAAGTTAGGAATTACCAAAAAATGGAAACCATTTTAATTTAAAACTAAAAAGCCAGTAGAAAGTACACTCCTCTGAAAATAAAAGACAGTCTCATCTGCTTTGGAGTTCACAAAATTAAAAGTTACTTGAAAGAAATTCCTGAAAATTAATGATGAGTTCACTCTAATGAGTATTTCAAAGGCTGAAGAAGCGGTGAACTGACGTTGGGTTGGAACATGCACCGGGAAAGTACCACGTGTGTGTGACCGTAAGCAGCCTTTTTGTTTTTGTCATTGCAGTCATTTCCAGCCTACAGTCATGACTCTATGAAACTGGTTAACTTCACAAACTTGACCAAACATTTAATCAAAGGATATGAGAAAATGTAAAATGAATAAATTATGATAATGCATGAGGATCGTAAGTAGTCAGTTTTTTTAAAAAAATTATAATTTGGTATTTATTTTTAACTTTGAGCTGGCGAATGTATAGAAGAAGTTAAAGCAGCCGCGCGAGACCTGGTAGAGTTCTCGTGTTGACTAGATAGTCTATGTTTCTGATTTTGGGTTTTCTAGGTGCTTATCTCCAGAATAGCTGCTGCATTCACTGCCTCATAACATTCCAGCCCAATCTCTGAAGTCCCAGAGGCTCTGAGGAAGAAGAGAGGACACAACAACAAGGACACACAGGCTAGCTTCCCGCTCTGCCCCTCCCTGGGTCCTTGAGGTCGGAACACAGGACCTTGTGCTGGGCAGGGGAGGTAGGCATAGATGAGCATATCCATTAAAGGAGCTGCGAAGGCAAGTGGCCTAGAGAGGGTCGTCTACAGGGAGCAGTTCTGGAATATGCCCACTTTCTTATCAAAGCACCCAGAAGAGACCCTGCCACTCACAGAGGACACCTTGATACCTGGGCATGGAGATCCAAAGGCATGTCTCTCAAGCCTCCCCTGAGCCCAGCCTCCTTCTAGGCCACGACCATCAATTCCTAGGGGCTGAATTATGTGACCCTTACAACTCTTTTAGTTCTTAGAGTTCTGGTTTTTCTCTACCTGAGGCACTTAACAGGAGGATGATGGTGTTGATGGTAATGGTGATGATAGTGATGATGGAGATGATGATGATGGTGATGGTGATGATGATGATGTTGGTGATGGCGATGATAGTAATAATGATGTTGATAGTGATGGTGATGATGGTGATGCTGGTGATGATGATGGCAATGATGAAGATGATGATAATGGTGGTAAAAATAACTTCAATTCATTGAATTCCTACCATATGCTGGCCACTACAGGAGTTATCTGCATTCTTTACTCTCAAAGGAAGAAAAATATAACTCTGTGCCCCTGCTTGAGAACACAGATCAGCAGGGTGAAGCAGCTTGTTCAAGGTCACCCAGCTCAGAAGTGGAAGAACTTGTTGGCAGGTCTCGCTGCCTCTGAAACCTTTGCTCTTCCCAGGGTTTGATGCTGGTTGCTAGAGAAACCTAACTGAACTCTCTCCTTTTCTTTACAATGCTCAAGAGGTCCCAACTGGTCTGCACACGTTCTGCAACCTCAAACTCCATGTTTGGCCTGTTAGACAGCAGGATGTCCCCCCTTGACATGTAATCTTCTGGTCTGTGGTCTCTTCTTTCTGGGTGCTGTTTAAACATGGGCTCCCTTCCTGCCACATTGGTTGCCTACCCTAACTTCTCTCTGATGTACCACAATGCCCTCTTCACCTACCTTTCTTCCTCTGCGTTCTCACAAAGGGCTCAAGGCTGTCAAATTCAAAGGCAGAGTTGGAGTTGCAGACGGGAAGTATAAATATTGTAGGTTATTAATATAGATTGAAATGGAGGGAAGTTTTCTTTCCCCACATCACGTTATATGAAGATAGGGGCACACAGGACTCTCTATTTTAAAGCAATACCTTTTGTATTGTTGGAAAATAATTGAAAAATGTGGAATGTAAAGAAATATAGAGAAGAAACTTAATGTCCATGTAAAGCTAATCTTTTGATTTCACGTTTAATTAGAAACTTCTTTAAAGCAAATGAAATTTTCAAAGTACTTTCAACATTTGGATTACATTATTAGAATGCCAACAACTTAAGACTTTTTCTTCATTTTAGCATTACATGATGCCCTCTCCCCACCTTATAGATTCACATCATTATGTATGTAACAGAAAGGGGAAGATTATTATACTGAAGTGGGACATAAATTATTTCTATTATTTCAGCATAATATTTCATTCAAAGTCACACAAAACTAAATACAAAACTAATTAAAATGTTAAGTACTTTTTGAGGGAAAATAATGCTTTATTTCTATTGAAAATATGATAGCTGTGTAATAACATATTTTTTCTATGCATTTATTACCTATGTTAAATTTTCATTTATCACACTGTGCCACTGACTTTTATTATGACCTTAGATGACTGAAATAACTTCAGATGAATGCCTGGATTTCAGTGGCTTAGCTGATTAGATATCAGAAGTAAGTCTGAAGAAAAATACAGCTAGATCTGATCCTGCGAGGAAGCAAAGATAAAGAATGTAGAGAGTAACAAGTGTTTCTCAAATATGAAAAGTGAAGCAGAAAACGAAGATTATTGGAAGAGTGTTAGCCACTTTCTATGGCTGGCTGACCTGCCAAGTCTCCTTAGCCGCCACAGTCAGAAAACCAGGATAATGAGCTATGAGATGGAAGAGGAGTTAATTTCTGTGACGTTTTACAGGTTAAACTACTTTTTAGATTCTAAGCTCCTTGAAGCAGAAGTGTTCCCTTGTATTTCCCCCACAGAGCTCAGGAAAATCATGGATGTGTAATAGATAATGCATAAATGATTTCTGATTTTTAATTTGTCTAAAATGAGGATATTTAGAAGTCTATATGTAATATACTTATGCCATTTTCCTTAAACTCGTGCACATTATTGCTGTGTGGCTGACTGTCACATGTTTTTGTAGATTCGAGGCATCAGCTAGCCTTTCTTTTTCTTTCTTTTCTGATTTTGTAAGAGGGTCTACAAAGAATTGTATACATTTTGTAACAACATTTTACATGAATTTCCCTAAAATGACTTACAAACATTAATATTTCTTTCCTGAACATTCAGGCCCTTTACATCATAGAAAACTATTGAATGAGGTGAATGTTTTTTCTGTTTGTTTGTTTGTGAGGAAGACAAGCCCTGAGCTAACATCCAATGCCAATCTTCCTCTTTTTTGCTGAGGAAGATTGGCCCTGGGCTAACGTCCGTACCCATCTTCCTCTATTTTGTATGGGATGCTGCCACAGCACGGCTTAACAAGCAGTGGGTCTGTGTGCCCCCCGGGATCCGAACTGGCGAACCCCCGGCCGCTGCAGCAGAGCGCGTGCACTTAACTGCTTGCGCCACCAGGCTGGCCCCGAGGTGGATGTTTTGACAAATTGAAAATGTTCATTTTTGTTTAAAAATTTGGCAGGAAAAATCTTAATTTGTGTATTAAAAGCCCCCAAGCTTCCACTAGAATAATAAAATGTTTTTGACTAAGAGAAAACTCTGTTTTACAATAAAAATAGCAAATTTAACAAAGAAAATCACATGGTGGTATTATAGTAAGATATCTTATGGTCAAGTAACCTTATGGTAAAGTTATTTTTACTTACTCCAGGACAATCTATTTATTTCTCTAAAATGCCTGGGTATTTCACTTAGCTGGTTTTGAATGACCATGTCAAGGCCTGTAGTGTTGAGTGAAAGAGCCAGGCAACTCTGTGAAGTAGTAAGGAGACTGGTCTGCCTGTAATATTGAGGCAGGTTTTTGGAAAGTATTGGTAGATGCGGCTGAAAATTATGTTAGAGGGAGCTCTGCTTCCGTCATGGAGGACTGAACTCTTAGCAAATAAATCCTCCAGCAAGTAACATCTATACACCCTTGATAAAATGTGAAAACAATATCTGGACCTCTGGATATTGAGCAATGTTTAGGATACAATCCACATTACTCGACATAAAAATTTCCAGGAAAATATGATCCAGTCTCAAGGGAAAAGGCAAACAACAGATGCTAACCCCAAGATGACTCAGATGTTGGGTTTATCAGACAAGGACTCCAAAGTGACTATTATCAGTACGCTCAGTAAGATAAAGGAAAACGTGGTTGTAATGAATGCAAAGATGGGACATTTTATCAGCAAGATTGAATATATACATATTTTAAAAAAGGGAAATTTTAGGACTGAAAAATCTTAAATAAAAAACAATCACTGGATAGGCTTAATCGCAAATGGAGATAACAGATGAAAGATTTATTGAATTTGAAAGTAGATCAATAAAGATCATCCAATATAAATAAGAGAGAAAAACATGAACTGGAATCCCAGAAGAGGAAAGAGAGAGTGGAACAGAAAATAAATAATTGGAAAATTAACTTAAAATTAGATTGAGATGACTTGAATATCTTATGAAGGATCTCAGACCCTGAAATAAAAGAACTTTAAAGAGTTTTGAATGGTGAGGATGTTTTAGAATAATAGATAAATTTAGACTAAGTAGTGGAGATAGCAGAAACCTGGAGACCAGTTGTGAGCTATTGCAGTTTTCCACGTGAGAATGAAAAAGGGCAGGAACTCACACATTGATGGTGGGAATAGAAATGAGGACACTATTTGAGAGACTCTTCTGAAATTGAATCAACAGAACACGATTCTATTAAAGTATCTAGTCAAGAATGACTTTGAAGTTTCTGGCTGGAGCGGATGGATAATGACCCACTAAATGAAACAGTGCATGTTATGGGGCCTGGCCAATGTCTTGGGGTAGGTAGCATAAGAAGGAACCACTGGGAATGATAGGTGAGCTCATCTTGCTCCCCAACCTCATTTATCAAACATAGCTCTATATGATTTTGTTTTATATTTCTGCAATGCACTCATAGACTCAAAAGATGAGGATTTGCTATCACGAATGATGTTTCACATAAGGTGCTGTTGACTCTAAAGATAATGTCCATATCCTTGGGTAAGACTTGAACATGTCTCTGTGGACATTTGTCACACAAGCAGATAAGCTATGTTAGCCTGTAATACAGCCAAGCTAGAGAGTCAACTGCAGTGGGATAGGAAAGAAATGGACCATAGAGCTAGATGTGACAGCTTCATATGGTCACCTTGGTATTACATGATCAGCCCACCTGGATACCTTCCCTGGGTATGGGCCAGTATGAGCAGTATGGATTCCACCCCAGGTTCTGGGGTTAGAGAGGGATGCCAAGGGCATATGCTCAGAGGATGGGTGTCCAGTCGTCAGAGAGAGAGACCACAACCAAAGCTAGAGAAGGCTGTTCCAGGTGTCCATAGCAGAGGAGGACTTGAGGTTCCATTAAGACCACTGTGGGAAGGAGAAGCTTGGATACCCAGGAGGTGTAGGGTCAAGGAGCATGGGCTCTGGAAGGATGGAAGGGCAGAAGGTTTGTGAGTGGCCAGCCCTCAAGAGGGAAAGCAAATAAACTAAAGTTCTCTATGAATCTGATGTAGTATTTCAAATTCACTGTGTGTGTCTTGGGAAGGGGATCTGGGACAATCTCTCTGGGTCCCAGACCATTCCAAGCCCAAACTATGTCTTTCTTGTTCTTTGCTTCTGTTTTGTTTTCATCAGAAGTCCTCTGAAGCACTAACATTTGAAGTGATTCGAATGGTGGGCACGCTTACCCGGCATCTTCCAACAAGAGTGAGGACCTCCCACCAGCAGATCCATGCGGACAGGAGGAGGGGGCCTGCAGACCTTCCAGGCAGCCGAGGCCATGGAACAGGCATGGGCTGGTAAGGTTGCCGTTGCCTCTGCCAGGACCCCTGAGTAGAAGGGCTGGCTCTCTACAGGACAAACCAGAAAAGGCCCAACTTCCTGAGAGACCAAGGGTCACCCCAACAACTGACCCCTCTGCAGAGTGCGTGTACCTTTTGTCCTGCCTGAGCAGTGAGATCCCGGAACCCCTCACTTCTCTTTCTGCATAAGGATCCTCTCCGTCTCAGCAATGGTGGGAAACACATGCTCTGAGTCTCCTCATCTAGAGGAGACAGACCTGGCCTACCGCTCCCCTGAGGAGAATTAATACAGGACTTTTAGGCTGGCACACTTAGGGGTCTGGTTGAGACCCTCCAGAGTTCTCTTTTTCTCTTGAGATTAGCACAGGCAACATTTGCCTGCTCCTCCATTCTGGACCTCAGAGTGGCTGTGCTGAGGGGTGCCCCTGCTCGCCTGCCAAAGGAAACTTTGATGCTGTAAGCCCCTCAGATTCCAGGTTGCTTTGTTACTGCAGCATGACTTAACCTCTCTAGCTGATTTAGGTAGGGGATGGTCAACCAATATTATCACCATCCAATACAAGTTGTGTTCTCTTCCATAGAATGAGTTAAGCGTGGGCTCTGAAATCACAGAAACAACAGCAGTAATAATAACAAGATAGCACTGGAGCGCTTACTAAGTGGCTTCATATACAGTGTCTCACTGAGTCCCCAGGATTGGGCTGTTGTGATCATTACTCTATTTTATGAAAGAGGAAAACGAGGCTCAGAGAGGTTGGGGAAGTTTGCAAGCCTGCAGACCTACAGGCCCTGGAGTTTGGACGTGGACTCCTGTCTCACATCCTGGGTCTCCATGTGCTACTGTATGGAGTAGAAAGAACCGATGGCTTCCTCGCAGCGGTACTTGGAGACAACTTAACTCCTCACAGAGATCAGCAGATTTTTCTGCAACACTGGCTGGTTATATCTCACCAAAAGTGTTTTTTTTTTTTAAGAAAAAGTTTTTTTTTTTTTTTGAGGAAGACTGGCCCTGCGCTAACATCTGTTGCCAATCCTCCTCTTGTTCTTTTTTCTCCCCAAAGCCCCAGCACATAGTTTTGTACTACAGTTGTAGAGCTGTGGCTCTTCTATGTGGGACACTGCCTCAGCGTGGTTTGATGAGTGGTGAGTAGATCCATGCCCAGGATCCAAACCCTCGAACCCCGGGCCGCTAAAGCGGAACATGCGAAGTCAACTGCTATGTCACTGGGCCGGCACCCAAAAGTGGATTTTTAAATCCATGACTCCCACTCAGCACAGCTGTCCGTGTGTAGAGTGGCCGAGGCCCGGCTCCGTCCAATCCCGTAAACAGAAGAGGTGACAGTGCTGATGCTGTCACCTGCCTTGGGCCTCAGGGCCAGCTCTGGGGCTGGACTCGGGAGAGAAACTCAAATGGGCAGAGAAGACCAGCCTGAAAAAGATAAGGGTTTGTGAAAAGGGCAGAGACGTAAATATCTGGTGGAGGGTGAGTGACAGCAAAAAGAGGGAAAACTCCAAAGGGAGAGGGACATTCACACCGGGCTCATGAGGAGTGATCTGAAACTAGGAAATGCCTTGATGTGCATGATGCCAAATGAGAGAGAAGGGTGGCAGCATGCCGGTCCCTGCAAAAATACTTCTCACACAACTGGAAAGGGTGGGTCAGAAAATCTGGCTTTGAGCAGACCCTAGACCAAACCCCTTATTTAAAAAAAAAAAAACATGGGCTCTTTTAAAAATTTATTTACTTATTTAATCTATCTAATTAATGATATTTATTTAAATATATATATTTATATGTTTATATACATAACTATGTGCACATATATGTATAAATACACAAATACATATATGTGTGTAAATATACAAATGCATAAATAAGTGTATATACAATGTATATATGTATGTATAAATAAATAAAGTGTATAAATATATATGAATGTATAAATGTATATGCATATACATATATATATATACACATATTTACGAGTGTGTGTGTGTGCATGTGTGTGTGTGTATATGCAAATACATATACCCATGCACAGGTTTTTTTCTGTGGAACTCCACATTCCAGAGATGCAGACACTTCCTCCGAGGAGGGGTTACCCTGAGGCTGGGAGCCTGTGTACTCACATGTTGTAATTGGTGATCCCCGAGCTGTGAGGACTCCCAGAGCTCTCTGAGGAAGGTCGCGCTGGACTCAATTCCTGACCCTGAGGGCCGGGCCAGGTTAGAGTTCTTCCAAACTGCTTTGTTTGAGGAGCTCCCAGGAACCAGCACCTGACCAGCCACCCTCCGCCTGTCAAACCAGCGATCAGAAAAGCAAACACAGCGGGCTTGTCCTGGCCATGCTGGGTTAGGGGTCATATTCCTTCAGTCTCAGGTTTAGTTGGCCCTGCATATGCCTTTTCCTCTGGAAATCGCTCAAGTATAGTGACTTTGATGGAAACAACCAGAACATTAAATGCATTCATTATTTTATAATTTTCATTCTACTTACACATAAATCTGTGTAAAAACATGTACATGCAGGGTCCCATACACACATACATGTTTTGACTATTTGAATTTTGATTCTGTTTAACACCAGTTTGTGAGAGTATATCAAAGTTGTAAAGCAAGATAGGGTTGCACAGCCAGGCTGTGTGAGCGCGTGGTCGGGGGAAGCCCACTGGAGTGCTTGTGCCGCAGAGCTGGGGGCATGTACACTGAAGTGTGCCCCTATGACCCAGACAACAGGGACAGTCACTTCCAAGTAGTAGACATTCACTCCACACATTGTGCCTTTGGATTCCAACAGCAAGTTGAATTGTTCCTCTTTGGATTTAATTTGTGCCTAAGATGCATTTTATTAGAAATATTTTAATCTTCCATGGTAGATCAGTCAAATTGAAGTTAATTGGCCAAAAAAATGCTAACGATTGGTTAGTCCCAACTGTTATTTTGCATATTAAGAACTCGGTGACTTGAAAAGCTATGCAAGAGGCATTACTATTAATGAAGAAACATTTACTAGTAAAATATGGCCAATCTGAGTGGCAATCTATATCACCTCACCACATCATCAAATGATATTCATAAAGGCTCAAAAGAACACACTTTCCTTCGGAAAATGCATAAAAAATATGCTACTTTCCAAACAAAGGTAAAGCAGAGAGAAGTAAGAATTTCCCATGAGCACTCAGAAAAGAATGAGAAAATTGAGTTTAATGATGGAGAATTATCAGCAAGTCTGTGTCTAGAGAAGAAAAGGTGCGAGCATAAAAATTGCCTTGTGTTCAGAAGAAATTTGTTATTGCCCTGACGAGATTAACTGCGGTAATTGGCACTGTTTTCTTTCTTTTTTTTTTTTTTTTAACATATTGTGCAGCCCTGTGGAGGCGGTGGTAATAAATAATGTGCACTTAGCCGCACCATTGGTCATTCGCAGTCCTGTCACAGCCACCTCCCCCGTCCCGGGAAGATAAATGTGATTTAAATTAATAGCCAGTCCTAAATAACTCCTCAGCTGGTAAACGGTGCATTTATCAGGCCCAGACAGGCAGTGTCCTTTGATTCATGGTGCCCCCCCTACAATGTGAAGGGTGCGTACAAAAATTGTTATTACTTTTTAATAAAGTGTAGCAGTCCGTCTTCAGTCATTTATCAGAAACGGTGGCGTTCTGACAAACAGAAATATCTTAGCAGAGGATGAATGAGAGGGATAAAGGACACATTTCTCAACAAAAATAATCACTGCCTAAATAATCTCATAAAAGACAGTTTTTAAGTACCTTGAAATAAATGTATCCAGAAAGATACAGGCCTGTGGGTTGTCTAACCAAAAACTAAACAAACTGTTTTCATATTCACCTTCTCAGGGAGGAAAATTCTTGTTATTGTCGTCAGCCCGGTGTGGGACGGATTCAAATGCATTTCCAACCAGTTTAAAGAGAGGCGTCTACAGCCTCCCCTGCCACCAGGACATGAGCGGAAGTCAGCTTGTGCCTGGGTCCATGTCTGCAAATGCAAATCTAGCACGAAGACAGGCAGTAGGAATGGGTAATGTGCAACAACTCTCACTACATTTTTATCATCGAAACTCTGTTGTTGTTGTTGTTTTTAATTTCCCCCTCTGACATATTTTCGGAACAGCAGCCCACTTTGTTGGGTCTTGATTTATTTTGTGCCTGACTGTCTGTGCTTTGCGGAATCTACTTGCAATTACCCACATAATTGGATTGGTCAGCGAAAATTACAAAGGAGCTCCACGCCTACTCTCTGCCGAAACCCTTTCTCTCTTAATTAAATAGTGAGGCCAACCTCCCCGTGTCAGCAGGTCATCCTTTCAAAGATATTGGGCAGGTTGAGAACGCGGCTGACCGCCGACCCTTACTCCCTCAGCAACGGCTTTGTGCTGCGGAGATCAGGCACGACTCTCGGGTTCCCCACAGCTCCCTTTATGACACGTCACCGTGGTGGGAGAAGCCTTGGCCAAATCTACTCTTGTAGGGCACACAGCAGCCATAACCAAAGAGTTAGCAACGTCAGAAAGGCTTAGGAGCAGGATGTTCTTTGCAATTTGTAGCGCTTGAACCATGATACAATTTTCAAGCCTCACCAAAGTGTGACTTTCTGATGAATCTACACATCTTAAAGAAGGGATGACCAAAAATCAACTTAACTCTGAAAGGCACCAACTCCAGTTTCTCTCCATCCCACTGTTTTTCTCCTTCTTTTCCTAGATCAACCTAGTTATGACGGAGGATTTTATCTCTTTGGATTAGTTCAAATCCTTGGATTTTAATTCTTTAGAAATATTGATATGCATTTTAAAATGAATTAATATGTGTTAAGCACTCAGAACAATGTCCATCTAGCACACTGCAAGTATGCATGAGCATGGGTATGACTATCACTTCACCCTAATGACACTCGTGTAACTTTAATATATGGAAACAGATCCAAAGACCATGCAGAAGAAATAAACAGCAGTAACAATAATCGAGAAAGGGCGCACACATCCTTCAGAGCATTTAGGGTTTGGAAATAACTTTCTGCTGGCTGACTTGGTCACTGGTCATAACCGTGCAGACTTACCAACTTGAGCGGCGTTTCCACTTTCATCGATATTTATTTTATTGAAGAGTATAGCTTTATTTCCAATAAAAGGGTCAGCGAATATGATCTGTGTTTATTTGATTATCCTTCAAATTTTCAGGTCTGCAAATTTAAGCACATGACAGGAAAGAAATTCCAAGGTTGGCACTATAACTCAACATCACCAGAATAAAAATAAGCATTTTGCTTGAAATGGCAAAAAGATATTTTGTTTCCACACGGCGCATATTACCTGCCTGAATTCTCATTCCACAAAAAAACCCAAGAATGCCGCCCTCACCGCCCACGGTTCAGGCGTGTCAACCCCACCACCCCAGCCTGAGCACAGGTTTCTTTTTTAGACATGGGTGTCCCTGGAATCAGCTGCTCATCCAGGTGATAAGTGCTAGGGGTTTCCTTCTCAACAAGTGAGCACGTGTCCTGGATTTCCAGAAACTGCCTCACACCAGGATACACTGTTGACTGTCGCATCAGGCACACACCAGACAGCGCGTCCTGCTGTTTCTGCGGGAGAATATGGTTCTTAGCTACTCAACTAATGGGATCTTTTAGGGAGATCATCCTTGAGGGGGAAGTAACCACTTGCTTCTGGCACTATTAGAGCAATTGTCAACTTTTTTTAAAACCCACTTCTTTCTGTTTGTCATTCAAAGTATTTTTCAATCTATGGTTAGCGTTTTACTTTTACAGCCCGATCCCTCCTTGCCATTGATTATACCTGGGGAGTCACTGACCGCTGGTTGGTCTGTTGTGTAAACGAGATGTTTGGAAGAGTCTGTAAGGGGGAACAGAACTGTTTTTTCTTCCCAACCCAGTCGTCTGAGCCTACATAATGCGGGTTTTAAAGATGGATACGGTTCCCTTGAAAGCCAGCAGGCCCACTCGCCTCCAACATCAGACTCCATGATCCCCCTCTTAGTTTCCAGTAAAGAAAGAACACGGGCCCGAGTCCTCCCATCATGGGCCTGCCTTGCCTCCTGCACAGGTAATAGTCAATCCATTAACCTTTGCTGCCTGCCCGACCTGCGTGCTGGCGCCTCGGCCTCCCTGCTTTTAATACCTTCCCTTAATAGTTGCTGCCCGCCGTGGAAAGGGCAGAGCAGCTCCCTGCGACTCCCAGGGCCCTGCAATAATAAGCTCGGCTCCCTGTCCCCCACCTCCTGCCTCCCTATGCTGGCAGCCCCGATTTTTCTCTCTCTCTCTTTCTTTCTTTTTTTAGAAGCTAATCTAAAAGGAGCTGTGGAGGCAGAGGTCGTGTTAAACTGTAAGGCAAATGTTACTCCTCGATTATCTGGCTGGGGTAAATGTCAACCGCTTCGGGCTAAAGCAATTGGGGAGCTGCTGTGAGGCTGCAACAAAGCGCGGAGGCAGGGCCGGGCCCAGGCTCTTGGCCACGGGGAGCCATGGAGCACCTGCCTCTGTCCCTCCTCCCAGCACGTGGCCGGGCCTGACCAACGGCCCGGGCTGCTGCGTTCCCTTCTCACTCGACCCTTTCCCCACTGCGCCTGTTGGTGACAAAGTGCCCGGGTAAGTGCAGGCTCCCCCTGAATGTCACACACCCCCTCAAGAAGGGAGATAGCCTTGAATCACATAGACAGAGTGTACACCCTGCACACGGGCAGGCACGCGCACACACACACACCCAAACACACACACATGCACACAAAAGCACATAGGCAGATACTTTTTTTTCCAACAAAGGTTTAATTCAGCAAACTGAGTACCTCCTGTAGACTAAAAGGGAAATTGTTATGCAAGTTAGATTAAAGCCTTTATATTTCATATGAAAATGCATAGCTTATATTCCAAAAGACAATAAGACACACAACGAATGGCATTAGAAAATGTCTGAGCCCTGCCAGCCAGTTGATGGCAAGAGGCAAGGGGAAAGGAGGAGGAGACACGTACTCTCTTTGGGGGCAAAGAGGCAGAATTTAGCTAACAGGTCACGTGTCCCCCACCCGGGTAGCACCTCAGCCTCCCTTATTCCAGGTCCTGGGTAGGTAAGAACAAGGCTGTCACCCTTAGTGAATAAAGTGACCGCTTTCAATCAGTGGTTACCCACAGCCCCACACCCCAAATCTCCAATGTTTTGGGGAGAGAGGCCACACAGCCCCCCTTGCTGTGTGCCAGCACCCAGCCATCAACAAGGTGGGAGGGGCGCCCAGGGCCACCAGGAACGCAGGTTCCCACCCTTCCAGGCTGGAGAGACGGGTGTGCTGGTCTGGGACGCCTGAGCGGCCTCCAGTGTGAACATGGATTTTGTTTTTGTTTCTGCTCTTTCCTTTTTCCTTTCCTTTTTTTTTTTTGGTCCAGTTCCCTGGGTGACAGAGGAATCTTATTACCACCTAATTTTAGGTATAGGGATCCAATTATTTACATATTCATTATTTAAAGCCAGGCAGCGGCAGGTCACCTGCTGTCAAAATGACAGACTATAAATAGCTGTGAAGGCTCCCTGCTTACCCCAGCGATGGGGAGGGGGCACAGCCTGCGTCCAGGTTCCCTCGGACACGGCCAGGCTCCGAGGAGCCACAGCCTATTATGTGCCCCAGGTGATGTGTTTAGAGGTCTCGCTTCAAGCCCACACTCTCCGCCCTTGGTACCCACGCTGAGGCCCCTCTTCAAAGTGCCGGTTCCTTGGCAGAAGCCAGGGAGGTTTCTGGAGGGGATGGTCAGGCGGTGTTGCAGGTCAGAAGGCTTAGGTGCTGGGGGATAATCCCATTTGGCTGCTAGGAACCTCAAGTTGTCACCCGTCCATCACATCCGAGACCCCGAGGGCTAGCCTGCACAGGTCGCCATGCTCGTCACCCTCCTCCTCCGTTTACTGCGGGATGACCTCTGGATTCTAATTAGATCGGAGCACAGTGCCCCACACTAGTGTTTCTCAGGCTGTGATGAGGCTGGAGTGTGTGCGTGTGGGTTTAATTTCCAACCGAAACACTTCTATAAAATAGAATAAAAATTAATTTTTAGAGAAGGACATTTTAAAGTCACCCCAATGCTCACGTTTATCTCATATTAGATTCAACCAATATAAAATCGCTCCGTCCAGTTGTTAAGAAATGCTTTCCGGGGGCTCACTCTCCACGTCTCTCCCACATCCTTACCAGCCGGGAACAGGGTGCGGATAGTCGGCTCCCTCCCTTGCTGGCGAGAATGTACATGGCGAGATCGGCTTCCTGTCTGTTAGTCTAGAGAAGACAAACACAAACCAGGACGCTGGTGGAATATAACCATGACGGTCAAGTCTTCAGTACTCGGTGAGCCTCGGCTCTGCCCAAGATGGGCTCCTCTTTGATCTGCACGAACTATGAGACGGTGTGTTGTGACTCTTGCGATACTGCAGATACAGAACTAAGGCGTGGAGGAGGAGTGTCTACCGAAGGTGAGTCCACACTGAGTGCAGAGCGAGGCTGCTCACCCAGGAGCGGGTCCTGCGTCATGACTGGCAGCCCCCCAGGGGACAGGAGTCACTGGGGAGGCCCCGTCCTGAGATGCAGACCCTACAGAGGGCGCCTGCCCAGACGCAAATCCACATCCCCTCTTCCCTGCCCCTGCACTGAGGGAGACAGGCCAGGGGTTACTTAGGAGGAAAAGAACAGTAAGTTCTTTTAATGTTTTCTTTTTATTTTTCAGAGTAGAAAGATTAGATATGTACACAAGTATTTTTTAAACAGTGAGGTAAATATGGATTAAATGCTTACTAATGATTTATATTTTCCCCTGTTCCAGTGAAAATTAGATATTTGAGCATTAAAATATAGAGAGAAGATTTAAATTTAATTCTAGCTCTTTCAAAAGTTGAATTGTATTTTAATTTTAAAATAATAAATTAAAATGCTATCACACATTGATGTAACATCTGTCTTCAAAGGAATTCCATGCATTCGTTGAAGAGGGAAAAGGAGCTTGTTAGCATCTTAGGATGAGTTTTGGTGAGAACACTGCAGATGAATTATTTCCTGTAGCAATTAGCATAAAGGGCACTGCCCGGGGACATGGACGATTTTAAAGCATTATCTACACTGCTCTCTTTCCAACAGGACTTTGCAAATGTTTATGAAACTTCCACGTCAGTGTCGCTTCTTTTTATCTTTCTTTTCTCCCAGCCTGTTACAGCCTAATTGAAATACAATAATTATAAATGGGCTTAGCTCCTCAATTTAATTTCCTTGCAAGCAGTGCCATTTATTTTTCTTTGGCTTTGTTAACATGCTTTAATTAAAAGATTTAGCAAAGCTAAGGAGACAAAATGCCATTGGGGGCACTGCACCTTGGGTTCCATCTGCAAAATGACGCTGTGTGACGGTGCCTGAGCTCGCCTCCTGAAGGGTGGGAAGGGGAGTCCTCATTTACAGAACCGAGAAACGCTGCCACCTTGCAAGCCCAGGTGCTCACGGTGTGGATTAGTTCCAGAGGCCTGGACAGCACAGAGCCCAGGAGTGTGGGCTCTGGGGTCCACGTGTGTAGCTAGTGTGGCCACACCCATGAGGCACGTCCCCTGCAGGTGGTTGATCCCACTGACCCCCCATGGTCTCATCTTTTAAATGGGGCAGTGAGGTCTACACCACAAGGCAAATGTGAGTAATGAATGCATTTTTCTGGTAAAGCCCTCACTTAACATAACCATCTGGCCCAAGGTGGGTCCTTCATCTGCAAATGTGTTGCTTCCCAAATTTGGATTAAAAACCCAACTTTTAAAAATTAAATGGCAAATATATATTATAATGATAATAAAACATTCTAAGAAAATACATTTCTACATCTCTTGAAAATACTAATAGTCAGCTAACACTAAAAAACATTTTAAATGGATTTATAAGATACTTTGTTTGAAATCAAAATACTCTCAAATACTTGATGCCGAGGTGCAGGGCTAGATCTGCTTTGTCTAGGCTTTCAAATCAGTTTAGAGACATCCTCATCCTGCCAGAAAAAGCAAAATGGGAACCAAAGAGAAAATGACTCTGGTGTCAAGAAACTGTGCCAGCTCTGCCGTACTCAGGGACATAAACGTGAAAAGTCACTTACCCTCCACGGGCCTCAGCATCCTCTCCCGTAACATAGGCAGGTGGGACTTGATCATCTTAATGTGTCCCTCCAGCACGGAGAAAGGAGGATGGCTTTAGTGATGCAGCAGGAACAAAACCAAGGTCTCCTGGCATTCAACTTCCCACCACTCCAGGACCTCTCTGAGTAGGTGCATGCCTGGGATATCTGTACAAACATGAGCCAAAAACTTGCTAATAAGAGAAGAGACACTTGCTGGGTTTCAGTCTCGAATATGTACCAATTGCTTAAAAATCCATGAATGTGCTCAAAACTAGAAACAATGGGAAAGAGAAATACAAAGTTAAGTCATAATCTTTGCTATCAAAACATAGTTCAGAAAAAAACATCAAATTAAATGTTAGTGAACATGTCTGCAAATGGAGTTCAGGCAGGTCACATGTCAGCAGGGGCTGTGCTCAGCCTTAGAAATCTAGAACATAACCACAGCTCTGGTGTGGCTGCGCTCACGTGCTTGACCTCAGGCCCAGCTTTTAACTGCTCTGAGTCTCAACTACCTCACTTTAAAATGGGGATAGTAGTTGTGTTCTACTATTTTGAGGGCTAAACAAAATAATGTGCGTAAAAATGTTTTGACAACTGTAAGATGTCATGTAAATATTTATCTTTTTGTTAGTATTTTATTTCAAACTATAAATTATTATAATCAAGGAATATTCTTCATGGAGTTTGAGCTTGAATTGGGTTCTGAAGGATGTCTCAAGTCAGGGAAGTAGAGATGAATTGAAGGGGGAATTACCTGGGGATTATTACTAGACAGATACAGTATTATTTCCCTATTTCAATGCTACCTGATAAAATATCCCACTATATTTTGGCTATGGATATTGGCTTTCATTCTTTTTTTCTCATGGACTCAAAAAAGGAAACAAAATAAAACAAAACAAAAATCCATTCTGATGGGAAAATAATTAACTCTAGTTTCATTCATTCACTAAATATGTGTTGAGGGCCTACTCAGTGTGAGGCAGTGGTGAGACTTGCTTGAGGATGCTGAGTTTGAAGGGGAGGATGAGGGAGGCCAAGGCTGGAGACAGCCAGGAGCCCAGGGGCTGAGGGCTCAGTAGGATGGTCAGAGCAATGCTAAAGAGGGAAGAAAAACTCACCACTCAACTTTAGTAATGAGATAACAGGGTGTTTCTATTAAGGAAGGTTGACTTTAAGTCTATTTGTTTAGGGAATTGGAAAAAGGATGGTACTATTGATAGAATGAAATAATTGGTTAATATTATAGGTATTTTATTGAATGTCTTAAGTTTGTTCACTTATTCAAAGACCATGTTTAGAAAGTTCTTTATGTGGTAAGTGATAAAAAAAAAAAGAAAACTATTACTTTTCAATTTGTCTAGTGGTCTAGACAGAGTAACTAAATAATACAGTGTAATAAATTCTATAAAAGTAGTACTTAAATTCTACTAATGAAAAAAATGTTACAAGAAATATGGCAAAAAATCTAGTACATTCAGATAGAATAGTTAGACAGATAGATACAGATACTAATACATCTATAGCTATAGATACTAAGATATCTATATCTGTATCTATCTCACTATTTATCTATATTCAAATAATCCAGAAGAAAGCAAGAAAGAGGAAACAGAAAAACCAAAAACAGAGGGAACAAATAAACAAATAATAATAAAATGATAGCCGTATGTGCAACTAGTTCAATAATTACATTAAATGTAAAAGGTCTAAAAGGCAGAGATTATTAAATTGGATTTAATTTTAAAAAGACAACTATTTGCTCTTTCAAGAAATCTACTTTAATAACAAAAACACATATAGTTTTAAAGTTAAATGTTTTTTAAAAATTCAATGTAAATGCTAAACAAAAGAAATCTTGAGAGGCTATATTAATACCAGGCAATGTAGACTTGGAACAAGGAATATTACCAAGGATAAAAAGAGACATTACATAATAATAAAAAGGTCAACTCACCGAGAAGACATAACAATTCTAAACGTGACTGCATCTAACAACAGAGATTCAAAATACATAAAGTAAAACCTGATAGAATTGAGAGAAGAAATAGACAAATCCAAAATTATGAACTGAGAGAATTGCAAGAAAAATGAGACAAATCCACAATTATCACTGGAGACCTCAACACTCCTCTCTCAGCAAATAGACAGAACTACTACTTAAAATAAGAGAAAAAACCAGGAAAGACACAGATGAGCTGAATAACATGACCAACAAACTTGACCTAATCGACATTTGCAGAACATCTCACCTAACAACAGCGGGATGCATATTCTATTCAAGTGTTTATGAAGCATTCATTCACCAAGATATACAATTCCTGGCCATACAACAAATTTTAACAAATATAAAAAAAAACCCTCAAATCGTATAGAGTATGTCTCAGGTCATAAAGAAATTAAATTAGAAACAAATAGCATAAAGTTATTAGGAAAATCCTCTAAATATTTGGTAAGGAAAAAAAAAGACTTCTAAATAACTCATGGGTTAAAGAAAATCACAAGACAGATTGGAAAAATATTTTTAATTGAATGAAATTAAAAAATCACGTATGTTGCAGTTATCCACTTTCTTAAAAGAAAGTTTATAGCATTAGAATGTTTATATTAGAAAAGAATGAAGCTTTCAAATCCATGATCTAAGCTACTCTCATAATAAACTAAAAAGCAAAGAGTAGATTAAAACCAAATGAAGCTGAAGGAAGAAAATAACAAGAAGATCAGAAAATGATGGAATTGAAAGCATAAAAGTAATAGAAGTGAAATGGTTCTACAAAAAGATCAATGAAATTGGTAAACTTCTGGCCAGACTGACCAAGGAAAAAAGAAAAAACACAAATAATCAGAACTGAAATGAAAGAGGTGAAATTACTTCAGATTCTACCCAAATTAAAAATATAATAAGGAAATATGACAAATAGCGTGCACATAAATTTAGACAATTTAGATAAGTGAAATAGATATATTCCTCGAAAGACGCATACTACAAAAGCTCACTTAAGAAGAAACAGATAATTTGAATAATAATTTTCTGTTATAGAATTGATCTTCTAGTTAAAAACCTTCCCACAGAGGCCTCCAGACCTATATTACACCAAACATTTGAGGAAGAATAATTACTTGTAGTACACAACCTCTTCTCGAAAATTGAAAAGAGGGATCACTTTCCAACTCATTTTATGTGGTCAGTATCGCCCTGATAACAAAACCAGAGAAAGACATTATAAGAAGACTATAAACCAATATTACTCATGAACACAGATACAAGAATCCTCAAAGAAAGTTCCAGCAAATTCAATCCAGCAAAATATAAAGAAGATAATAAAACATAACCAAGAGAGTTTATCTCAGGAATGCAAGGCTGGGTCAACATTCAAAAAGCAATGCATGTAATTCACCATATTAGCAGATTTAAAAAGATAATTTCAATGAATGCAGAAAGAAATCATTTGACAAAACTCAACATCTATTCACGTTAAAAACTCTCAGCAAATTTCCTAACCTTATAAATTCCTTAACCTATGACATAACTTCTTAATGGCATGTACAAAAAGTCTACAACTAATATCACACTTAATGGTGAAAGACTGAGAGCTTTCTCCCTAAGACTGGGAACAAGGCAAGAATGGCCTGGACACCCAGCAACCCTGGAAGAGTCTGCTGGCCATGGCTCCTGCAACTTCTGCTCAGCCTGTCTAGACTTTACTCAGTTCTTTCTCCTCGGCCTCCCATCTGTCCCATGACACACAAGTGCAAGAGTCCTCACTTTGCTTTATTTTTCTCAATCAAATAAGCCCAACTCTCGGTGGGAGAAAATCAGGCCCAGCCATGTACTGAGACTTCTTCTCTCCTTTGCATGACTCGTGAGCCTTTGCTGATGGGGGTCTTCATAGTTCAAAAACTCTTTCAAGAATTGCATCTGGGGGGGCCGGCCCGGTGGCGCAAGCGGTTAAGTGCGCACGCTCCGCTGCGGCGGCCCGGGCTTCGCTGGTTCGGATCCCGGGCGCGCACCGATGCACTGCTTGGTAAGCCATGCTGTGGCGGCGTCCCGTATAAAGTGGAGGAAGATGGGCACCGATGTTAGCCCAGGGCCGTCTTCCTCAGCAAAAAAAAGAGGAGGATTGGCGGATGTTAGCTCAGGGCTTATCTCCTCACAAAAAAAAAAAAAAAAAAAAAAAAAAGAATTGCATCTGGGCTTCAGCTGCACTGAGTCCTGACATCCCACTCCAAGCCAAGTCTCTGTTGCCCACTACTTACTCTCCCCCATGCATGACTAAGCCCCCAGGACTGCCACCGACATTTCCAAAGCTGAGGCACTTAGGGTTTAGTTCTCCATCATGCATGCACCTCCCTGTTTCCTCAGGGGTGCTGTGGGGACCAGGGAGCAGGTCTCTGCCATAGAAGAGAACCCATCCTCTCCATCCCCCAGAACCATAGACCTAACCCTTTCTTTAGGGCTGTGCCTCTGCTCACAAGACACCACACCTTCAAGATGGCTTATCTCCCTGAGCCTTGGCTTCCAAATCACAAGTATCCCAACTCTCCCCCAGGGCAAGGAAGATCCAGCATCTGCACCACATGACTGTGTTGCCTGGATGAGCCTATGGGAACACAAGAGCTATTGTCTCACTAGGGCTAACATTAGGTTATGCCGGCATAACTTAATTCATCATACACATGCATCACTCTTTCAACTGCCCTGGATACAGACCTGGTGAGCCAGCCCTCATCCAATAGAATGTGTCCTGATGAGCTCTCACCACAAGCCCCCTCCTAAACCACCCAGTGTTGGTTCTGAGTCTGATGGAAAATGTATCTCTGCTCCTAGCACAGGAGACAGAACTTGGAACTTCTTGGAAAGGGTCTCTGAACACCAAACCAGACAAAGAACTTGGAAGAGTCTTAGGTTTACTAAAGTATCAGATTATTTTCAAATAATTAACTTGGGAGTTTTGCTTCGTTTTGTTTTCTACACTTACCAGTGAGTGCCAATCACAGGTTCCACCAAGGGTCAGTGGAGGTTCACACAGCCTCAGCCAGGACTCAGCCTTCCTTGATCTGCCCAAGGAGCAGGCACGAGGCCAGGGGGTGCTAGTGTCCTGGGAGGGTCAGGGCAGGGCAGGGAGGCAGGTGAGACGTGGGCGAGTGACCTCATTAACACGGGCATCATTCTAACCGACTTCCGGAGTGTGGATTCAGTAACTTAGGGCCAAGGAGCTCATGGGTGGGAAGCTGGCTTTGCTTTCAGAGACCAGATTGCCTAGGCTGGTGTGTGCTCATCCATACCACAGCATAGACACTGTAATTGTTGAAATAAATAAACTAAATAAATAAAACTGTTTTTCTTGTCTGCCTGTTGACCTCCAAATCCTCTAAATTTAGTGAAAATGCTGTAGATACATTGATGACAAGCAAGGAATGACCTCCACCACATCTTCACCTATCAGACACTTAGGGGATGCCTCAAGACACATGAGTCCGTTCTCCCCTCATTCTCTCTGCAGATATGGGACACTCACACTGAAAACGGAGGAAACTGAGGCAGAGAGAAAGGTGGAGAGATTAATCCCGTTGTTGATTCTATGGCAGCCTTGGTAGAGGATCATTAAAGTTCTGCCTATAGAGGGCCTGAGTTCCTCCGAGAAGGGTGGAGCCACATTTCGGGGTGTGGGGATGAGATGTGGTGAAGAGAACAGGTGCAGGCCAGCCCTCGGACACCTCCCTGCAGAATCCTGCTGTTGATACACACCTACCACTCTTAGATCACAGAAAGCTGCGTCAGTAGACGGGGCTCAGGACTTTAAGGAAAAGACAGTTTCATTCATGTCTGCCCGACAGCAAGATGTTTGGAAAAGGGCAGCCCTCCATGGATCCTGATGAGCTTGTCTGCAGTGGCAATTCAGGAAGAGCTTTTCCATTGGGCAGTGGACACTGGAGCCCACAAAAGGTCACTTATAGCAACACGCTGCACCCACAGCCCACCACTAATTCATGGGTGCTGAGTCCTAGCATTAGGGAAAGTGGTGGGTCAGTCCAATGGCAGGACCTGGGGTCAGTCCAGTGCTGCCGGCCACCTGGTCTGAGAATCCAGGGGAGGTTTAGAGCAGAGTCTGGTAAAGAATTCAATTGCAGTAAACTCAGTCAGCTAAGTTCTCACGTCACTGAGCGACAACAAAGGGCCGGCTGCACTGACACAGGGGCAGATGGTTGAAACGTAAGGTTTACAACGTTCTCGGGGCCACGTGCTGTTCTGTGGCTTAGGACTGAGGAGTGTGTGGAGCACCAAACACAACCATGACCCCGGCTCCGACACACAGAGACCCGGCCTGCAGCCAAAGTGCGTGGTGTTGGGTCAAGGGCAACACCATTACCTGCAGCCCTGGGAGTGGTGTTTGGAGGCAAAGGCGTCGAGGAGGGAGTGTGGAATGAAAGGCTCCCTGTGTGATGCTTAAGATGTTAATCTCTGGTGCAAGAACCGGGGACACGGCAGATATCAGTACTGGCACCACTTTACAACTACTTTTGGATAACTCTAAAAAATGAGTTAAAACCAAGTCAGATACAAACAGTCACTGTTCCTGATTTGGAAACGTGTTTTTCCCATAAATCCGCTGTAAAACACATTGTCATATTATCAGAGCTTTGTGGGGTCTGGTAGCCACTGAAGCCATGGATTTTACCTCTGTTAGTAGGTTCTCTGCATTAGAATCAAGTAACCACAACTAAAGGAAAGTCTCTGGTCAGCGCTCATAGCCCCAGCAATTCCAGGGGAGCCGACGGTCTTGTTTCTACATAACAGTAAGCAATACTCTCTGAAGCCCCGTGTGACTTTCTGCTTAAATGCAGAGCTGAAGATGGAATTCGGTTGTAAAAGCCATAAAAGAAAATAGGAAAAAAGGCCATTTAAGATGTCATGCCCCGGAGAAAATGCAGTATTTCCCCATTATTAGAAGGGGATTGAGGAGAATCCAGAAATTAATGATGGATGTCATTACAACATGTTTAATATGCTTTTTGACACATTTAAAAAAAATTAATGCTTCAAAAAAAGAAAGAAGTGGGAAGGAGCAGGCAATAAGAGGGGAGGCAGAGCTGGAAGAAAGGTCTCCAGATCTACATTGTCCGTGTTGACGTAGACTGGGCCCTGAGCTGCATCCCCGCTAAAATTGCTCGGGGCTGTTCACTAAGATGGCTGAGAACTCGCAGGAATTCTCTCTGCTGTGTGAAGGTGGACTGAGGATGCACCTTTGAAAGGGCTCCCTAGTCAGTGAGAATGGCGAAGGCCCAGAGAGGCAAGACCCCCACGGCAGCCTTCAGGTCCTCCTAAACATCCTGAGGGCCTATGGGGTCCTGGTGTGCTCAAGACCGAAACAGTCCTGCTGCCCGGACTGTACCCTCACCCACCACTGCCAAGGAGACCATGAGGAGAGGCCGTCCCAAGTGGAAGAGTGCTCTTTCCTTAATGCTCCAGCTCCCTGCTTGCACACTCTGCGTGCACACTCACCAGTTATTGTGGGAGATCCTTAAAAACTCCCCTTGAACCAGGGCCAGGGCCAGACCACATCTCCCTAGTGAGGAAACAAGGAAGATCAAGTGTGTTTCCATTAAGGAAAACACATTTACTCTAAGTGACTACCCTTTAGTCTGAATTTATGCTTACTTCTACATTTTTGCTGGTAGAATATCCATTTATTTATAACCACTTATTATCACAGAGCAAGAAAATAATAGCAAAGCTATTCTGAACTTCAAAAAGGCTTTGAAATTTTATGTGCCCAGGAAATCTCAGAATATATGAGCCATTAATTTGGAAAAAATGAAGAAGGTTGTCACTAGTCTCTTAGTGACTGAAAACAATCCACCCTCCGCGGCTGCTGAAAGCAGTTTCCCTGAAGCTGCTTGTTTTCAGTTCCGGGTCCTCGTGTCCTCATGAAGCTGTGTTTGTGGATGTGTCCAGCTCACCCAGAACCACGCTTCACTGGATGAGACCCACCTCGCTTCACGGGGACACCAATCAATGAGACAACCTCTGCATTTGCCCGTCACTGTCACCAGAGACATCTGGATGGCCCGCAGGCCTGGATTCCCAGCTTTCCATCTGCTCCAGGCATCTGAGGATTAAGCATCACTCCCAGATGGGTGGAATTGTTAGTCTTGCCCAGAGTTGTCGATCCTTATAATGACCAGAGTTACACTATGAAGTGAGTAGTGACTTGAAAACAGAATAAAATAAAAAGGGAGGGAGAATCCTGCAAATCCAGAAAAATGAAAATACTTCTACCAGGAACAAAGTTGGGAATGTATCCAACAACTGCCTTTTGCAGAGATTTAACAACCTCTGCATGGTTCCCCTGCCTCTTCTCCATGTTTGCACATTTTCCTTTGCGAATGCGGCCTTCAGGAGCAGGCTTAGTGCTTGAGGAACAGGAGAACGGTTCCCGCCATCCTGCCCATCTGAGGGCTGGGCTGTGGGCATCCCGCTGCAGTCGTGAAGTTGGCTTCTGGGGCCTTCTGAAAAGCCACTGGGCAGAACCCAAGGCAGGGAGGGGAAAGGAGTGAACATTGGGGTCTGTAGGTTTATAGCCCGAGGTGACGATGTCCTGGGGTTCTAAGGACTGACCCTCCACAGACCTGCAGCTGTTGGACCCTCCGCAGTGGGTGACCTGTGCCTGCTCACACTCAGTGACTCCCGGCAGCAGCCCAACAGGGGCCTTGGTGCACCTGGAGCTCTCTTCACCCTGGAGTGATGACACTGACGTCTGTGTTTCTCCGGGAGGGCTGGCCCCAAGGAGCTAGGCTCTACCGAGCATGAGCATGGGAGCAAGGACCAGCCCAAAAACAGAGGGAGCTGCGTGGGTAAGCTGCTGGGCTTCCATCCACAGAGGGCTTATAAGACGCTGTAAGTCTGTCTGACTTTCTCTCACAGTTTAGATCAGAGGCAACATGGGGCCCTAATATTCACAGTGAGCGGTGTTTGCAAATTTTGCTTGTACAAGTCACATCAATAACTACAGCCTGCTTTCTGCTGCCTTTATATTCTGCTGAGATTTTAAAATGAAAAATTCACTTTGGAATTTTGAAGAAAACAAGGATTTTGGTCATCCAAATGCTGCCCACCCCGTTGACCTAGGAGGTCTGGAGGCAGCCTTTGGTCTGACCTTCAGAGGCTGTCCTCCATGAACCAACTCTCTCTCTCCTCCCTTCCTAAGAAACCCTCACCCTTGAGTCCCCTGGTGTCCTGTGTGTGACCTCTGTCCCCATTCAGTCATTGTTGGTGTGTGAAGTGACTTTGGTGACTGGAAATGTCCCCAGGGGCTTAGTCACCACAGTGGAGGTCTGAAACAATACGTTCCGACAGGGTCCTAAAACACTATCTCTTATGCATCCGTGCTATCACCTCCGCTCCCAAAGCAGGTTTTAGTTAGTGGGTTCTCTATGTTGTTACCTAGAAAATGGAAATGATATCTGTTTTGCAGGGTTCTAGTAAAGTTCAGATTGTTTTAACAACTCCAGTATCAGACCCCTACTAGATTATTGAGAGCTAGTTGTGAACTCTAAGATACTAACAAGTATACATGGTTTTTATTTTCTTAGGAACATGAGTCACACAAAAGAATTTGCTTTGCACAAATATGAGCAGAAGTTTATACGTTAAAAATTGAAAATCTGTGGTCCTTGTTCTTTTCTGCAGGAGACACCCAAGGAGGAGTGTCCAGGGGATTTGTCTTCTAAGACCTTGAGGTCTCTGCGTGCAGGTGCGACACGTGGTTAGTGGCAGGACTGGGCAGTCTTCTTCTTAAGTCACTGAAAACACATTTCAAGTGCAGTTCAAGGAATGTTTAGGGCTTCATCTGACAGTTTACTGGAAATGACCATTCCTCAGGAAGATGCTACAGTTTATAAGGTTCTGATTGGCCACAATGTAGAAGCCTCTGGTCTCATCACTGTCTGGACACCGGGCTGCAGAGAGAAAATGGAACCATTGGAGGCCAAACAGACTCAGACTCTTAAAGATTTTCTCTCCACAGTTGTGAGACCTTCTCGCTCCTAGGCTTCTTCCAGAATACCAAAAACCATCAAACACCACACATCAGTTAATGGACAAAGACAGG
The DNA here is from genome assembly GCF_020826845.1 of Diceros bicornis minor. NCBI lineage: Eukaryota > Metazoa > Chordata > Mammalia > Perissodactyla > Rhinocerotidae > Diceros > Diceros bicornis. The sequence continues at coordinate 60,480,535 of NC_080759.1, forward strand.
CTCAGTGCATCTCTACTTTGTAAAACAATCTTGCTTGGCACTAGAGTGTTAAAAACAGTAGAACATTTTAATTAGATTTCTGTATTTCCAACCCCAGCATGCAATATAAGCTTTATGAACAGAGAGATGAGTAATCATTTCGACATTAAGTTTGGGGTGGAAAGAATGGATTCAATCACTTCCTTCATCAGACATCTTCAGGGTTTAAACCACACTCAGGGTGGCCAGGAGATTTTATCCTGCAGTCCCAGCTAGAGAAACTGAAATGGTGAGCAGGAAATTGGACTGTTCCTATACAGGAAATAACAGCACTCTGTCAACATCTACAGGAGAAACATGTGTTCAAATTTGCTGTCAATGCCCGCGTATCTGATCAGAGAGCGAGAGGGGATGAAATTACAGGAGCCGTGTACTGTCAGCGCAGGGCAGCGTCGCGCAGGGCAGCGTCCCACAGCGCGGTTTCAACAGCGAGTGCACACCAATTTGAAGAAACTGGCTCAGTGTAAAGTTTTCTCCAATAAACATAAATATGGCCTGTAAAATTTGCACGTATACGTTAACGTGATTTTAAATTCTATAGTGATTTTATATAAGCAGATTTTGAAAAGAATGGCCATAACCAGTAGTTATTCATGATTCACAACCAAAATAAAAGGAAGATCTCCAGACTAAAATGAGGCAACAAGAATTGGATTAAAAATTCCTGAAATTATATACATATTTGCGGCATTACGTTCGATGTAATATATTATGTAGTGTATATTATGTAATACATTATGATATATATTATATATCATATAATACATATTATGTATTGTATATTATGTAAAATACAATATATTCTATTTTATATTATATATATCCTGTATCATATATTATGACCACAGTGTGGTCACCAGCCAAGCAGCTGGACCCTAAGGTCCCATTTTTTTTTTTCTGCAGAGAAGGATTTGCCCTGAGCTAATATCTATTGCCAATCTTTCTTCTTTTTTTTTCCCCTCTTCTTACCAAAGCCCCAGTGCATGGCTGTATATCCTAGTTGTAAGTCATTCTGGTTCTTCTATGTGGGCCATTGCCACAGCATGGCTACTGACAGACGGGTGGTGTGGTTCAGCGACTGGTAAATGAACTCAGACCTCCAAAACAGAGCGCGCCAAACTTTAACCACTAGGCTATCAGGGCTGGCTCTGTAGTCCAATTTTTTAAAAGCCACACTAAATCTCTGGCTGTTCCAGCTAAAGCAGAACTCAGTTGCTGTCTGATGGTCCATGGGCTCCTCAGCCCACAGCCTGGTCCACTCTTCTGTGAGAGAGGCAGCTTTGGGTCCATCCCTTTCTACCAGCCTGCAGTGATGCTCTCAGGAAGCCCACCATGCCCAACGCAGCTTTCCTGGTTTTACAGATGCTTCTTGGCCAAGGACAGAAATGCATCACGGGTTAGACTCTGAGTAATGCCTTTATAACCCCTGCACCTGGCTTGTGGGGACGAGCACCTTGATGCTCTGGAGATCCAAGGCTGTGGAGAGGAGCTATGGGAGCAGCAAGTCAGTGCATCTGGCGCAAAACGACAGCAGAACCTTCAGACCTCTCTATTTTTTCATGTGCCCAATTAATGTGATGGATGCCCTTTCTAAATGAAATAGAGGTAATCCTCCCAAACTCACAACAATGGGAAGAGAAAGGTAAGGTTTTCCCAATAGACACGTACGAGGTTTGTGTCGCTTGAGCCCGGAGTGGCCTGAATGGACAACTGGCCCTGACAGCTAATAACGGCCAGGGAGAAGGCTCAACAGCAACTCTCCTTACCACTCACCACCTATGTTCCAGTGTGGAACTAGGACAGGTTGTCCCTCCTGATGCATGAGCTTCCTACCGCTGCTGTCACAAATTAAACAATTTCGTGGCATAAAACAAATTTATTCTCTTACGTGTTTGGCAGTCAGAAGTCTAGAATCAAGATGTCACAGGGCTGCCTCCTTCTAGCAGCTTCAGGGGACAATCTGTTTCCTGTCTGTTCTAGCTCCTTGAAGTCGTCTGCTCTTCTTGGCTTATGGCTTCATTCTCCGTCTTCAAAGGCAGTGGTGCAGCGTCTTCTGTCTCAGACTCTGCTTCTGGCCTTGAAACTCAACTTGGCTTTGCTGCTAAGTCCACACTTTATTCAGATTTCCTTAGTTTTTACCTATTTTTCCAGGATCCCATACAAGATACCACATTATGTTAGTCATCACCAAACCCAAGGTCATCAAGATTTTCTCCTATGCATTCTTCTAGAAATTTTATAGAAGGTCTATTATCCACTTTGAGTTAATTTTTGTGAAAGGTGTAAGGCATGTCTTGTTTCACCTTTTTTTTTATTTCCTTTTTTTGTTTTGGAAAGGGTGCCCAATTGTTCCAGTATCATTTTTTTGAAAAGACTATCCACTTTCCACTGAATTTTCTTTGCTCCTTGCTCAAGGATAAGTTGAATATATTTGTGTGGGTCTGTATCTGGGCTCTCTGTTCTGTTCCATTGATGTATGTGTCTATTCTCTCGTGAGGTCTTGATTACTGTAGCTTTATAGTAACACTTGAAACTAGGTAGTGGGTGTCCTCCAACTTCATTGTTCTTCCTCAGTACTGTGTTGGCTATTCCAGTTCTATTACTTTTCCATATAAACTTTAGAATCAGTTTGTAAATATCTACAAAGTAGGTTTCTGATATTTTGGCTGAGATTGTGTTGAATCTATAAATCAAGTTGGAAAGAATCATCCTGTTAACAGTATTAAGTCTTCCAATCCATAAACATGAATGTCTCTCTGATTTAGAATTCTTTGATTTCTTGCATCAGAGTTTTGTTGTTTTCTGCATATAGATGGTGTACATGTTTTGTTAGATTTATACCAAAGCATTTTAGTTTTATGGGTGAATTGTTGTATTATTTATATATATGATGTATATGTGTGTGTGTTTAAAATTCCAGTTGTTCATTGTTGGCATGTAGGAAATCAGTTGACTTTTGTATATTAATCTCATTAACTTTATATTCTACAGCTGTGCTATGCTTGCTTATCACTTCCAGGATTGTTTTCTGTTATTCTTTGATGTTTTCTACATAGATATTCATGTCATCTGTGACCAAAGACAATTTTGTTCCTTCCTTTCCAATTTGTCTGTGTTTTATTTCTTTTTCTTGTCTTACTGCACTCGCTAGAACTTCTAGTGCTACGTTGAACAAGAGCAACACAGGACACCCTTGAATTGTCCCTGATATTTGGGAGAAATCCTTCAGTTTCTCACTTCTAAGTACAGTGTTAGCTGTATGTTTTATGTAGATGTTCTTTATCAATTTGATAAAATTTCTCTCTATTTGTTGAGTTTTTATCAGGAATGGGTGTTGGGTCTCGTCTCTTGGTGAATGTCCCATGTAAGCTGGGGAAGAATGTGTATTCTGCTATCTCTTGATGGAGCATCCTATAAATGGAGTACTGTCAAGTAGATCAAGTTGGTTGATAATGCTCTTCAGTTCAACTATATCTTCGCTAACTTTTTGTCTCCTTCATCTATCAATCACTGAAATTGGGGTGATGAAAATTTCAACTGTAATAGTGGATTTGTCTATTTCTCTTTGAAGTTCTGTCAGTGATTGCCTCATGCATTTTGAGGCTCTGTGGTTTGGTGTACACATGTCAAGGGTTGTTTGTTATTTTGGAGATGTGACCCCTTATCACTGTATAATGCCCCCTTTGTCCCTGATTATTTTCTTGTTCTGTAGTCTGTTTTGTCTGAAATTAATATAGCTACTCCAGCTTTCTTTTGATTAATGTTAGCATGATATATCTTAATCTATCCCTTTAATTTCAATATATCTGAGTCTTTATATTTAAAGTAGATTTCTTGTAGTCAACATATAGTTGGGTCTTCTTTTCTCATCTACTCTGACTATCTCTTTCTTTTACCTGTTATGTTTACACTATTCATTTTTAAATTGGTATTAATATGAACTATATTTTGTAACTGTTTTCTATTTGTTCTTTGTTTCTTCTCACTCTCTCTTTATGCTTTTTCTGGCTTTTAATTGAGCACTATATGACTATATTTTATCTCCTCTCTTAGCATATCAATTATTTTGTAAATATTCACTAGTTGTCCTAGATTTTGCTCAAGGGCATTTTTACTAATCTAAGTCTACCTTGAAATAATGCTATCCCACTTCACATGTAGTGCCGGTACCATATAGCAGTGTATTCTCGATTTCCCATTCCCATCCTTTATGATTACTCTCACTCATTTTACTTATCTGTACACTTTAATCATTCAATGCATTGTTACTAATATGACTTTAAACATTTAGCTTTTAGATCAATTAAGAATAAGAAAAATGAAATGTTTTTGCTCTTTCTCTGATTCACTTACTTTCTTTACGAGGATCTTAGTTTCTGACCAATATTATTTTCCTTCTCCCTGAACAACTCTAACATTTCTTGCAGTTCAGGTCTACTGGCAATAAATTTCCATAGTGTTTGTTTGTTTTAGATTGTTTTTATTTCTCTTTCCCTTTTAAATATGAATTTGCTGGATATACAATTCTAGGTTGGTGGGTTTTTTTGATATTGTTGCTTCATTATTTTAAATATCTTCCTCCTCTCTTCTTACTTGCATGATTTCTGACAAGAAGTCTGATGTAATTCTCATCCTTGTTCTTCTTTAGGTAAGCAGTTTTGTTCTACTGTCTTCTTGAAAAGTTTTCTCCAAATCTTTAGTTTTCTACAGTTTGTTAAGATATGTCTAGGTGTAGAGTTTGGAGTTTGTTTGTTTTTTGATCCTGCTTACTGTTCTCTGAGATTCCTGGATCTGTGGTTTGGTGTCTATCATTAATTTTGGAAATTCTCAGCCATTATTACTTCAAATATTTCTTTCAATACATTCTCTCTTTTTTCTTCTTCTTCTGATATTCCAGTTATACATGTTACCCTTTTGAAATTGTGTCACAGTTCCTGAATGTTCTGTTTTGTTTTTCTTCTTTTCCTCTCTTTGTATTTCAAATTCAGAAGATTTTATTGACATATCTTGAGGTTTACTAATTCTTTCCTTGGATGTGTCAAGCCTACTCATGGGCCCATCAAAGTAGGCTCATTTTTTAAATTTCTAGAATTTCTTTTAAATGTTTTCTTAGACTTTCCATCTCTCTGCTTACATTACCCACCTATACTTGTATGTTGTATAACTTTTCCTTTAGGGTCATTGACATAATAATCATAGTTATTTTAAATTCTGATTCTTGTTATGTTTCTTCAGACTGTGTTTTTCTTTCCTTGACATTTCTTGCAATTTCTTGAATGCTGGACATGATGTATTGGTTATTAGGAACTGAGATAAAAGGAATGTATTGTAATGTTTTATGTTAATATCAGTAGGAGTGAGCTGTGTTTCATATTTTCTGTAGCTATAGGTGCCAGATACTTCAAATTCTCCTGGTGTGCTTATTTTTGTCTCGTCTCTTGATTTTGGGCTTCCCTAAGTACTTCTCCTTAAATTGACCCTGTGTCTTGCAGCTCTTTCTGCTGCAATCCACTATTGTTATTTGGGAGCCCTGGTAACAGGTGTGGGGTAGGGGAAGGTTCTAAATCTTATCATTAAATTTCAGTCTTTTAGCAGGCCTATGTTTCTGGCCTGTTACCATTACAAGTGTTTGTCCAGTGGCATGCCCTTTTCCCTCTTTAAATAAGACAGGGAGACTAGAAGAGGCTAGAGTGGGAGCATGCCCTTCCCCAGCATCTGATAAAGCTCTGGCAGGGTATTTTCCCCTGGAGAATAGGCCTTAGTTGTGGAGAATGCTTTGAGCATATATCACAATGGTTATTCTTTCTCTGTCCCTGCCAGAGCCCTGAGGAATATTTATCATATCTTCCTGTGAGTACCTAGTGGGGTTATTGAGGTAAAATCCATGAAAACGTGAGGCTTCCCTAAGAGCATAGCCCTTAGGACTATCTCGCAGTCAGCATCTAGAAATTCATCAAAATTCCTATTCATGTGTTCCCACTGGTTTATGGCTCCTGTGGCTTCTGCTTCACATAAGCAGATCTCAGCTGGATTCTCTACATGTGCCTATCTCTCCAGATTCCAGAGTCACAATTTTTTCCTTGCAAACTTTGTTTTCTTGTGGATCCAGAAAAAGTCATTGACTTTCAGTTTGCTCAGCTTTTTCTTGTTGTAAGGATGAGGGTGACAACTTCCATGCTCTTTATTTGTTGGTGCTGAAAACAGAAGTCTGCATGTATCTATGTTCATCTTCTTAAGTCATTGTTGGAATAAGAGGAGGTACCGATAAATAAATGGAAACATATACAACTCACAGTTAACATGTAAATACACATCTGCACTGCATGAAGCTTCTTGAACACCTGGAGTCCCTCTACCATCTGTCTCCATCTGCTTTTGTTTCGTTGACCTCCACCAGATCCCAGCACTAATTACATCCTCATATCAGGACCCTCAACTATCGCTCTCAAAGCTTTGTTCCACTGCTACTGTCCCCTCTACACAGAAAACCCTCCTTCAGCTCCTTTGGCTTGGCCTGTGGAGGTCTTGCACAGTCTTTAAATTTATCTCAGATTTTTAGGGGATTTCATGGTCCTAGCTCCTCAGCTCAAAACAAGAAGTAAAATTTTTGCTATCTGAAATGTCACAAAACGCATTGGTCCTGTGTTTTAATCATTTTAAAAGCCAGTTGACAATTCTTGAGGGCAAGACCTATGCTTTGCCAGTCCTTGTGTTCTCCCAAGCACACACTTGCTCTCTGAGAGCCCCCACGGTCTCCTGCTTGCTTGAGTTTGTAAGCACTGTGTTCTGGGAAGGTCAATCTTACTGTTTCTAAACTCCCTGACTACTGATATGCACATCGGGAGATTTGGTTGACTTGGGCTGGTTAGGCTCTCAAGCTGAATGCATATAAATTCAAAACTTATTTTTATATTTAGTTTATTTGAACATAAAAGAAAAATAAGAAAATACTGAAATAAACTCTATTGCAGCTATCCTAATAACAGACGTTAAAGAAAGATTTGTTGCTAGATGTAAAAGAAGGCTATGATGCAATGATAAAAAGTTTAAAAGAAAGCAATGGAAATCTTGTATTAGTATGCATTTAGAAATATAAAACTAAGAAATTTGAAGAAAAAAGTGATAGAACTATAAGGAGAAATAGATTTTATTTGTTATGAAATATGCAACTGGAGTACAGTGGCAAAAAGATGACCTACGCTAAGTAGTTTTGTGTAAATTGTATCTTCATATGGTTAAATATAAATAAATAAATAAATAAATCTGATGTCTACCTCACATAGTACATAAAAATGAATTCCAAGTGGATCAAGAACCTAAGGATAAAAAGCAAAGGAGTGAAAGTTCTAGAAGACAGCAACATATAAAACCAGTTAATGGGAATTTGGATCATTTTTAGTTTTTCGTGATTATCAATAAAATTTCTTTTGATGGGTAGAATAACATGTGCTCCAACCCCATGTCTTACTTCCTGAAATTTTTGAGTATTTAGGTTAAATGATGAAGGGGATTAAGTTTGCAGATGGAATAAGGTTGCTAATGAGCTGATCTTGACATGGGGAGGTGATCCTGTATCAGCCAGCAGGCCCAATGTAATCACAGGGATTTTTATAAGTGGAAGGAAGAAGGCGAAGAAAAGAGCCAGAGGAAGATATGACTAAGGAAGAGAGGCACAGAAAGACCAACATCAATGGCCCTAAAGATGGAGTTAGGTGCCACAAGCCGAAGAACATAGGTGGCTTCAAGAAGACAGAAAAAGCAAGGAAACAGATTCTTCCCTAGAGCCTCCAGAAAGGAATGCAGTCCTGTAGTTCTAAAATCAAGACGCCTGGATTTTAACCCAGTGAGATCCACATTGGATTTCTGATCTCTGGAACTGCCAGGTAATGAATCTGTGTTGTTAAGTCACTAAGTCTGTGGCCATTTGTCACAGTAGCTATAGAAAGCTAATGCACTTGTATAAACATTTGCATACGGGACCTGTGCCTTCATTTCAGGTGGGAAATGAAAGAGTGGGATTGCTGTGTTATAGGATAAATGCATATTTAACTGTATAAGAAACTACCAAACTGTTTTCCAATGTGACTGCACCATTTTGCTTTCCCTGAAGCAATGTATGAGTGTTCCAGTCACTCCACATTCTAACTATTTGGTATTATCACTTCATTCTTTGCAATTTTGAGCAAATCTGTTAAGGTATATAGGACCCTGTCTCCTTTAATGTAATTTTATATGTCTAAAATACCTTCTCTCCATTTGGATTGGGAAAAGAGACCTTGACTCTTTCATTTGCAGAGTTTAGTACAGTGACGTCCATGTGACATGGGATCAAATGATATCGATTGATGAAAATACCACGAAGAAATCAGCTCAAGTTTTAGGAAGACTTCTTCAATTCAATTAAATCCTACCTGGAGATTTTCTAATACCAAGAAATGATGGTTAGTTTCAGAGAGAGCCACACAGTTTGTTTTAGATCTGAACACCTTCTGTACACATGAAAGTGATGCTGCCCACAGGAGCCTGTGGGTGAAATCATCAGACACAGGGATGGATACGGAATTCCTTATTGACTGTTACTGCCTCAGTTCTGACAGGAAATTTAAAAGAAACTCAACAAAAGCTCCATGTCACATTTACTTACATGGTTTGAATCTATTCATTTGTCCATTCAAACAAAACTCATGCTGGAGGCTGTTCTTTGGGCCGGCACCGTCCCAGGCCTGGAGGTTAGGCAGGGAATAAGAGGGGGTGTTCCATAGTCTCACAGAGCTCACACACTGGCCAAGAGGCTTTGATCTGAAGGACAACACGCCAGCAAGTGGAGAGGGCAAAGTTAGATTGTGTCCTGGCTACATTAACTTGGGCAGCGAGGGGAGATCTTTCCAAGGAGATGCTATTTGAACTGAACCTGAGTGACAAGAAGAAGCCAGCCAAGCCAGATCTGGGTGGAGTGCTTTCAGAAGGCGTTGGGGGCAGCAGTTTGGGATGCAGAGCAGACCCACACAGCTGGAGTTGAGCGGGAAGAGGAGGTCAAGAACATGACAAGAAGCCGGACCAAGCGTTTTGATGCCAGGAGGGGCCAGGGCCTGGTTCACAGTCATTTGGCTGCAGTATGGGGGGGACACAGGGCCCAAACAGGTGGATGGCTCAGGTGACCCCAACACTATGGCAGCACAGGGGATGATGATGCAGCCTGGGGTGGTGGGGGTGGAGATAAGGGAAGTGGATGAAGTGGGCATCCACCGAGGATGACAAGGGTGCTGACAGGTGCCTGAAGGTACCGAGCTCAAATGAAGGGGGAGACTGAAGTTCTGGAAGTGGACGGGATGGGAAGACTGGATGAGAGGAAATCGAGAGTTTGGGCGATGTTTGATTTCAGATTCCCCAGGGGATGAAGAAGAGGGAGTGAGATTGTGAGCGGGTACATAGATGGTGCTTACAGCCTGAGACTGGTTGGTTCTTCCCAAAGAGTGGACGGAGAAGGAAGACAGGCAAGATCCTGTACTGGGCTTGGACGAGATGCCTGTGGCATCAGGGACTCATTCTTACTAAAACATTCATTCTCAAAAATAGCCTCGCTCTGCAGCCAAACACCATCTTCTGAGGGCCAAGCAAATCGGCCACGTTGTTAACTGGCTTAAGCCGGCTTGCTCTTGGGTTGGCCAATGGCCAAAGCTGATTGACAAGCACAACCAAGGCCCCCAGGAAGGTCTTTGTGAAGAAGCTGAGGGCTGGGAATGCAGTGTTTAACCTGAGCCCCAGGCAGTGTGTCCCCACTTCAGGTGAGGGGTCCCTGGCTCCAATGTGGTTTTGAGCAGCGTGCACCTCCCACAAATATGTTGACTTGCTCTGTAAAGCATCTTTATTTCTTGGCAAGCACTCAAATATTTGAAGACCAACATATCTGATTTACAGATCCTACAGATGCATATATACAAAGAGTGAAAAAGATGTGTGTGAAGAGAGAGGGAGAGGGAGAGAGAGAGAGAGAAAGAGAGAGATTGTCCAAAAGCACTGAAAAGAAGTCAACATGAGGCCTATGCAGAGGAGAAGAGGATTTAGTTTATTCTCTGCCTATCTCTTCTTTTCCTTTAGTATCTTCCTCTGGAAAGATGGTTGCCCCTGAGGATGTTATGTTTGGAAAAGCGGTGGGAGTGAGAAAGAGTTACCTTTCAAATCCTCAAGCAGGTTGATCAAATACAGCCTTCCCGTGTGTAGCTGTAAGGCACAATTACGCGTAAGCAGGACCCCCTCTGAGACTTCATGTTAGAATCCAGAACTGGAGATGGAATCGGAGCCCATTTGTCTCTTATTTAACATAATTATTCGAGTAGCTAATCCTCTGCTACCACATCTGTCCTTTTCTTTCTGTGCAGAAATAGGACATCACACACGGACACGTGTTAGGTTTTTCTGCTGTGTGCAAGTCTGTGTTTTGTTATCAGAACAACTCCTTGGGATTGCAGATCGCTCTGTAGCGCGGTGAAGCTGTGGATGTGTAATTGAGCAGCCCCATCACCCCTCTGTTTGCATAATGCTTCCCCTTTTTAAAGTGCTTGTACATCGAGTCACCCCTCACCCTAACCCTGTGCGCTAAACCTGGCAAGTAGAAATAATTCCACTTTACAGATTAAAAACAAATGAAATTTAGATAATCCAGATTAGGGTCCCACCACACTAAAAATGGCCTGAGCAGGCCAGCAGTCCTCACTCCCAGATGCGGCGCCCGGCACCGCAGCACAGGTGGGCGTCAGGATGGCAGCTGACGGTGGCTGCCAGGAATTCCGACTAGTCAGTGTCTCAGGAAGCCCAGGAGGAAACAGGATCCTCCTCCTCCCTCCCCCTCCTCTCCTCCTCCCTCCCCCTCCTCTCCTCCTCCCTCCCCCTCCTCTCCTCCTCCTCCTCCTCCCTCCTCCCTGGCTGACAGGCTGTTCTCCAGTGGCTCCAGCACCTGCTTAGAGCTGACCCCTGGGGCAAAGCCACACCAGGAGCGTTGGGACCTAGTAGCCCTGGCCTTCATGCATTACGTAAGCTTACACGCATCCCCTCAGTGTGAGCGCCGACGTAGGGCAGACCTACACACCCACTGGACAAAAGCTACATTTCCCTCATGATGCCACACCCATGATGTGCTAGAGCCAGCAGTGAGGCCTTGAGCCAAACCGCCTCATTTTCTGGCACTGTGGAGGGCGCCTAAGTTTCCCAGTCTTTGAAACTTTTCTCAGACGTGAAGCATCTGCCTTGAGCGTAAGACGCTTCTCATCTGTCAAATGGCGTATGAAACACCTGTCCTTCCCCACCTCACAGGATGCTCCCCTCTGCCCTTGCAGAAGGCCCCCTCCCTTGCAGGATGTTCCCCACCTCACAGGATAAGATGAAGTAGAAGAACAGACATCACTTTCCCATTTGTTAAAGCATCTTAAAACCCAAGAACCCTTGTGGATATTAGCTGTTGAGTGTATTGAGCACAAAACCCTAGGAGCTTGGATTTTTTTTCATTTTGTGAAGAATTTGTGAAGCTGACACAAGTCAGAGCCATTATAGTAAGAGTCTCAAATAATTTGATGATTTCATTTGCAACACTGAAAAAATTGAATCCAAGCTGACTGAGATCTGTGAGGGGGTGGTAAGGGATTCATCTCTGAGCGGGTCCTTGGTGGAGCGGGGGCATTCCTGCACATGGTGGGCAGGCAGAGGCCTGAAGGACAAGGGGGAGGGAAGCAGGGGTGCAGTCAAGGACATTCTGTACCCTTGTCAGGCCTCACCTACACTCTCGACGCCACTGGCCTAGGGGGGCAGCCCAGGCACCTGAACTCTGGCCAGGCCCCCCACGTTGGTGAGGTCCCTGCAGACAGACAAGCACAGTGACAGAAGCAGAGGGAAGCAGGTTTGCTCTGACTGCTTTTTGGAGGTCAAAGATCCCCTGAGCTTTTGAATTGGGTGCCTTTGTGCGCACATGACGCCATGGACATTCAGGGTAAGGCACCGTCCCACAGACTGTGATTGTACACCCCAAAATGAAGAGGGCCTGCTCCAGCTCATCCGCCTTTCTTCTCTGGAATACAACAATGTGGGCATTTTGTCTTAAGTCAGTCTGAAGACATGCAGCTTCACACAGTAGAATTTTACAACAAGATTCTTCACTTACCATTTTCTGTTTTAGAGCGTGAGAAACAGCTGCTCCTACGTGACAGATCAGCATTGCTTCTATTTACTCTGGACACTGCCATCTGTAGGTTCTGGCAAACCAAGGAGCGACCATCTCCAATGCTGTTCAACAGCCTCGTCAGAGCTGCACCAGAAGCACATGAGTGTAAACCTTTACCCCGAAAGCTCACACTTCATCCTCATCCTCCTCACCCTCAGCAGCCACCATTCTCACAAACAATTTGATTACTGTTGAAGTAATGATGGTTTCACAGAGCAAACTCTTTGCTCTAATGATACGAATGCATTACAACTACATTCACTGGCCACAAACGGGAAAGATGTATCGCATTTAACAGGTCAAATGCTAGGCAGTAGGTATGCGTCTGTGATCACACGTGTTCCTTGGCCCTGCTAGACTCATGAGTCAGTGGATGAGGGTGTTCGTGGATAAGGGCATGTGCCCTGACTCAATGGAGCAGGTGGCCTGCCCCACACGGAGGTGGTTACGTGTCACTTAGTCTCCAGGGTGTGGTGCAGGAGTGTTTCCTGTGTCCTCATTAGAGCTGAGCCATGGACACCCACTCCCTCAACTCCTACACAAGACTGGGCTCCATTCAGTTAGACATCCTAAAGGATAAACAAAGGTGGTGGGATGACATTTTGGAGATATTAAGCATATTTCCTGCCCACTCCCAGTTCATGGTTGCAAGGGGGACCTGTCAGAAGGGACCTGAGCAGTGTCACGAGACCTTGACTCCTAACACACTTCAGAAGCATCCACAGGCTTGTGTAGCCCAGAGGAGAGAGATCTCTCCATGCGGCCAGCAGACTGGAAAGACCCCTGGGGAAAGACCCCAGGCAGACGCTTGTGTGGTCTGATGGCACTACCTTCAGTGCTGGGAAACATCCTCATAATCCAGACAGAGCCCAGGGGAAGATGACGGCAGAGCCGTGGAGACACGTTTCTACCATGCCAGAGCGATAAGGCGCCACAAAAAGATGAAGCTGAGCTACAACAGGATGATGATTGTGTCTTTGTTGGCACCTGAATACAGACACTGAGTTTCATGTCCCTCATTAAATAAGCTGCCAACAATAAGCACTGGGGAAATAGCAGCTGGGAGTCCAGGACCTTCAGTGTTATCCAGGCCTTGGCTACTCACGATGTGGTCCATGGTGGTAGAGCATTGACATCCATGCAGGTTCTAGAAGACTCCAATTGCTCTATCATTCCATAACATTGTGTGTTTTGAATGGACAACTCATCCACACAGCTGCAGAATCCCGGACAGGCGGAAGATGATACTCAGGGAACCTAGCACGGGTCCAGGATCTATATAATTATTCACTGAAGGAGCCACTGATGGCATCACAGGCTTCCGGCCTGACAGTCACTGCCCAACACACAGAAAGAAACCCCATCACTAGAGGAGAAGATTACGTGAAAAAGAAGAGCACTTTACACGTTCTCAATGCTTTGTTACCTACATCGCTTATACATGTTGGCTATCATTCTAAATCTATTAAAGAAACATTTGGAATTTTTCTTCATTATGGTTTGCTAAAGTAATGGTATGAATAACTCATGATTTTGGATTTTGACTATTCTCCTCTCTCCCTGAACTTATAATATTCTTATTTTAAAATAACATTATCAAGGTATTTATTAATATCACAGGCCATAAAAGTAAATTAAAATATTAAGTTGAAATGAAACAGAACAGATGTCTTTCTCATCCATTGGAACTGAAGTCGTGAGACGCAGAGGAGGCCAAACTTTACAGACTTAACAATTATTCACGCAGAGCACACAGCACAGATGTAATGTGCTTAACCTTGTGAAATCACCCCATCTTTGTCTTTAGATATATCTAGACACTGTATTGCTGTCTAGTGTTGCATTTGAGAGCACCAAGCCCACCCAACTGGACAGGGGGTTGAAGGCATGGATTATGTTCTACTTATCTGCCATGTCCTAGGGCACGTGACACCATGACTTGGAAACAGGAGACAGTTGATGAACATATGAATTTGGTTTATTTGAGACATTTTGACTCATAAATGACAGTTTCCATGTGTTGCATGTCAACTCTGGACCTGTGTACACTGTAAAATTAACATATGCTCTTACCTGTATTATCTCATTTAATTCTCATAAAAATCCTATGAAGTAGATGCCAGTATCCATCCTCATTTTACAGATAAAAGATTGAGGCGTAGAGAGATGAGGTGGCTACTCATGGTCACAGAGTTATTTGATTCAGTGAGACAGATGTATTAAGATGCTAAAATGTGGTTTCTTAGGTGTGGGTTGTTAACAGTTTAAAGCAGGTAATTCGATAGACTAATGGAGGATTACATTGGTGAAGCATCATTCTCTGAAGAGAAAGTATTTTATAAGAACATGATGTGACCACGTGCTCTCGTGGGAAGAAGTTTCTAGCTCTCTTCTCTGGTGCACGACGTGGATGCACAGCTGCAGACTCAGGCATATTTGTTTCAAGAGCTTTGCTCACAGGATAATTTCTAATGACAAATCATTAACTCAGTCCTTCTTAATACACAGACACCAGAGGACGAAGACATTTGTGGAACCACCGCTGGGAGCCCAGTTGTCACTGTGGTTCAGGGAGTGCCCGGGCTCCACCACTGAGCATACGAGCTTCCCTTAGCCTGCTCAGGGCCATCTGGGGTTAGACGTCTGGCTGGAGCTTGTAAACTGGACACTTTCCAAGAGTGAAGAAAAGCTTAGCCGGTGGTGTGGACTTGTCCCTCTGGTTCAGCAGCATGCCTTAGGAATGGACAAATCCAGGAAGAGATGTTGAGGTCCCATCCTGGCACATTGCCTGCAATGAGTGGTTCAATTCTGGCTTCATCGACGTGAATTTGTCTTTTTCAAAGGGCAAACCTAATAAAGTACATGTGGTTTTTTGAATATCCCATAAGTTTTAGAAAAAGTAAATGTGCAGCATCAACTAACCACAAAACAAATGACCAGACGCAGATGAACATGAAGAGATTTACCCTGTCAGATTGAAGGATGCTCTCTGAGCCAGGTCCTGTCTTGGCAGAAGGTACCCGATTTTCCTGCAGAGGAGGGGAGTGAGCTGCTCCCTAGTGATTGTGCTATAAATGACCCATTATTTAATTTTATAATTGAAATAAGAGCTTTGTGCTAATAAAGACAAAATAGAAACAAAACTTCCAAAAGGGAAAAGTGTCATAATACATCTCATTTGGGTCTAGGGAGATAGATCATTGCTTCACTGGGATCCTAACTTAATACGCTGACAGTTTTACTTAAACTTTTCAAAATTTTCATTACTCTGAGAAACTCTCAATTTTGTTTTCCTGCATAAACCATCACAGGGCACATCGATTTTTTGGTCAGACTCAGTGCATG
Source organism: Diceros bicornis minor (assembly GCF_020826845.1). Lineage (NCBI taxonomy): Eukaryota > Metazoa > Chordata > Mammalia > Perissodactyla > Rhinocerotidae > Diceros > Diceros bicornis. The sequence continues at coordinate 60,496,130 of NC_080759.1, forward strand.
TAGTTTATTTCTCCTATTAATCCATCCACCACAGAGCATTGGCAATATTCAGTTCCTCCAGAAAGGTTACAGGAATCTTGAAGCTGCTTTTGCAGCAGGACTGCCAAACAGAAAATACTAAGTGAGCATGTTCATCTGGGGGCCGCAGGCTGCAGGAGACTTCTGCAGTGCGTGGGAGACTGTAACCTCCTTTCACTGGAGGATCATTTATGTTCACAGGAACCATCTCTATGTACTTTGTTTAGGACCCATTAAGTCTACAACTTGGCATCTGCCTTCAGGCCAGTGCTTGCTCTTCACCAGTCACATTGCATTACTGGGGTACGCATTGTTTTCACCTCACCCTTGACACTGGTCAGTTACTGATCTTCCTCCACTGTTACCACTTTTCTTCAGTCCAACCTGGACACTGCCCCCTAGACTTTTTTCCTAACCCCTTGAGTAATTATACTTCCCTTCTCTTGGTTAGAAACCTTCACTGAGATCGTGAACACTTGTCACTTATAAACTATAAGCTGCTTTATTTATTTAACTCAACATTATGGGTAACTCTCCAGGCCAATACAGATATGCATTGCTTTTCCTTTATCTTTTCAAAATTTTTTTTTTTAATTGAAAAAAGTACTAGGAGATTCTGGACAACCGGAGTAGGATGATTGCATGTGTTTATCTCAACTACACCCTGAAACTCCAAGATGTCAGTTAGAGATTAGGAAGGTGTAAAATAAAAAGGAAGATGAGTATGAGAGAGCAGACTAGAGCAGACGAAAGACGCTGCAGCGTCTTGGTGAATGGACAGCTGATGCTCGGGGCAGCCAAGTGAGCAGAGCAGAGGGATGCTCTCACAAGGGGGACCTGCTTGCAGAAGGGAGTGGAGATAGGCAGAGAGCCTCCTGGCACCACAGGACCCCAGGCGGGACCTGGGATTGGAGGGACAGATTTTGTGTCAGGTGGAGCAGGTGTCATAGACGGAGCCTGAACCCCCAGCCAGCAGAGGGAGTGCTTCAGAAAAGGCTGCAAACGGGGCTCTGGGGTCACCAGGTGAACCAAGGGTGAGAGTTCACTAGGAGGCCATCAAGACATGGCCTAAGCTGGGCTTCAGTGCAGGTAGACAACAGCTTACTTTATTTTTTTCCCAATTCTTCTTCCTCCCTCCCGAATCACTACTTGCGTTGATTCCCCAGCTTTTCAGGCCCCTCCTAGGGAGTCTTTACAAGCCCCAACCAGTTTAATATCAAAGCTTCCATCTCTTGCCCCGTGTCAGACAGCCACCCCCTTCTACATGTCCATGAAAGATGTTCCTGCCCCCCTCCTGGACGGAATGTTGAAGAACTCATGCTGTGATCTGAATGTTTGTGTCTTCCCAAAATTCATATGTAGAAATTTGATGCCCACGGTGATGGTGTTAGGAGGGGGGGCCTTTGAGAGGTTCTTAGGTTGTGATGGGGGAGCGCTCCTGATGGGCTTAGGGCCCTTATAAAAGAGACCCCAGAGAGCTCTCTTGTCCTTTCTGCCATGTGAGGACACAGTGAGAAGGTACCATCTGTGAACCAGAAAGCGAGTCTTCAAAAGACACACAATCCAAAGAGAATCCCCATCAGAACCTGACCATGCTGGCACCCTGATCTCGGACTTCCAGCCTCAGAACCGTGAGAGATAAATTTCTGCTCTCTATAACCCCCAAATCTAGTCTACGGTGTTGGTTTTAGTGGCTTGACAAAATGGACTAAGACAATTCACCTCTGAGGACAGCGACTAGCTCAAGAGAAAGGTCCTGCAGATACTGACACCCAGACCAATGGTCATGTCTCAGCCCCATGTGACCCACCACTAGCTGGTCTCTGCCTGAGTACACAGGTCAACTCAGCAATTTAGAGTCTACGTCTTAAACATGGTGGGCAGCCACGGATCAGCAAGTAGTGGAGGAAAGCAGCCCAATAGAACTTTCTGTGATGATGGAAATGTTCCTTGTCTGTGCTGTCTAATTTGGGAGCCTCTAATCACACTTGAACATTGAGTGCTTGAAATATGACTAGTGTGGCTGAGGAATGGAACTTAAATTTTATTTAACTTTTATTAATTTAAATTTAAAGAGTCACATTCGGTTAGTGGGTACCATATTAGCTGGCTTTTTAAAGAAAGCTTTTAACCAGAAAGACAGAATCCAAATCAAATACAGGAAGTAGGAATGTGGAGAAATCTAACTTTAATTTGCTCTGCAACAAGCGTGGAGTTTTCCATCAATGAATCAGGAACAAATGCTATAACAAAATTAAGAGAATTAAAAAAAATCCTAGATATTGGAAATATAAAGCTTAAACAGAATTAAAGGAGATTTGTAGGATAGAGCTGAGAAAATTTCTAATAAAGTAAAACAAAAAGACAGAAAGTAGGGGCCGGCCCTGTGGCCTAGTTGTTAAATTCTGCGTGCTCTGCTGCAGCAGCCCAGGTTCAGTTCCCAGGTGTGGACCTACACCACTCATCAGCGGCCATGCTGTGGTGGCGTCCCAGAAAGAAAACAGAGGAAGACTGGTACAGATGTTAGCTCAGGGGGAGTCTTCCTCAGTAGGAAAAAAAAAAGACAGGAAGTAGAAAAGGAAACAGGAAAGTGGAGGGTCGGTGTGGGTGGTCCATCTTCTCACGGAAGGGAAGTCCATGGAGGCTGAAGAGAGAAAAGAGAGAGCAGAAATGGAAGAAAGAAGTGAACATTCGAGGCAGACGTGTTTCCACATTGAAAGGGCCTCCTGAGTCTTCAATAAAACCTGCAGATATTAACAGATGGATCAATAGATAGATAGATGCTTATATGCATGCATGTATCTATATCTACCACATCATCCTGAAATTTCAGATAATCTGAGATAGAAAAGATCTTAAAATTTCCAGAAAGAGAAAAGTAGGTGTGTACCAAAGATCAGGCAATGCCGGAAACTAGAGGAGAGGCAGAAATTCCTTCCACCTGCCAGCCCATCAACGATGGGAGGGGCGAAGGCATCTTTAGACATAGTAGTTCTGAAACCCTCACCTCCCAAGCACTCTCTTCCAGGGAGGTGCTGAAGATTCCCTCCACCAAATGTGAGAATAACCAGAAAAAGCAAGGTGTCAGCTCTAAGAATCGGGAGTTAGATCCAGGAGAGGGGCAGGAAGCCCAGTAGGAGCAGGAAGAGCCCACTCACTGACAGCGCCCACCAGTCCGAGGGCAGCTTGTCTGGACTGGAGCAGGGGGCTGGGAGTAAACCTCCAATGAGGTCTCAGAAATAGCAGAAAGAAGGAAGAAAGGGAGGGAGAGAGTGAGAAAAGAAACTCCTAATTTATGAGAAGTGTTGACCCTATTGAGAAGTTTAGAGTTAGTTCTGAGATTGTGAAAAGTGCAAAAAGAGTAAGCAGGAAAAAAACAAGGCAATAGTCACCCTTCTCCAAAAGTTATGCGTGCCTCTGTCGCGCGCGCGCGCGCGTGCGCGTGCGTGTGTGCGTGTACACGAGAGAGATTGAGAGCCAGAGAGGGTGAGACAGAGAGAGACTGAGCAGGTAAACCCTGGATGCTGATTTTCCAAGCTGTGACACAATGACACTGGGGACATGGGGAAGTGAGAGTCTGGTGTCTGGGAGTGTGAAAGGACGAGGAACTCAGTGGAAAATGTCTACGACAAACACAATTTAAAGCCAAATGAGGGCTCGCAGAAGTCACTCATTTGAGAAGGTGGGGTCCCTCCCTGCAACAGGGCTGGCTAAAGAGGCAGCCCCGGACCGGCTGGGAGGGAGTCACCTGGGACCCTGAGACCCAGTGCAGAGCTGCTAAACCCGCAACCCCGGGAGCCCGGGTCTGAGTTTCCCTCTCTCCCAGATCCCAACTCTCAGTCCAGCTGGAGGCCACTCACTGGGCCACTCACATCCTTCTCTAGGATGGCGGGGGGCCCTCCACTGGGGACTGACAGGGGAGCGTGTGTCCTCTTCCGTGAACTTTGGGGCCCTATTTGATGTCACACACAAACACGTAATCTTGTGGTAAACTAATATTAGGTTTGTCAAGAATAATTTTTGGAAAAATCCAAACCATAAAATGCTGCCCCTAGTGTGCCACTCTTTGAAGATGTGACAGTTCTTTTCACTCCACTATTTTGGAAGAGAGCAGAATGCGGGTAGGCCAGAGCCGAAGCGCGGGAGGACCACAGCGGTCTTTCCTTTGCTGCTATGAGTAGCTCCACGCTGCTCTGCGCACAACACGCGGGCAGGGTTCTATAGTGCAGGAGCACTTGCGTTCACAGCCCTGTGTGCTTCCATGTGGGCCCCTCCCCTGTGAAGCCCTCCACTCTGTCCTTCCAGAAACATCACCACAGTGGTGTCCCTTCCCGGTGGTGGTCTCCCCTGCCCAGGCCCAGGGGTCCTGCCCACTTCCTGCCCCACCACAAATGCCCCTCCCACTCATGTATCAATGACTTGATGCTGTAAACACTGGGTAAAAGTGCATCCTCCATCAGGCACCCAACTCTGTAGTGGGGACGGGGTATACTGGCTCTGCACCCCAGAATCCACTGCCCCCTCAGAAGCACCTGGGTTTCCGTGTCTCTCTTGCTCTGACACTGGACCCCTGAGAGCAGGGGCCAGGGCCCACTGGACTTGATAGAATGAGAGGCCGATGCCAGTTCCATCACAGGAGGCTACACTGCAAGGAGCTGTCTTGTAGGGAAGTGACTGCGCCCATGACTGCCCAGAGACCCTCAGAGAAGCCCACTGCCCTGCATCTCAGCGCCCCTGGGGTCTCCTGGGATTGTATCTCCACTGGTCCAACCTTCTACAGCAGCTTTTGCTAAAATGATATTCTGAGAGGGGCCCGGCCACCTCTGTCTGAGCCCAGAGCCACACCTCACCCTGGTCTCTGGGGAGCCTGGTCTGAGGACCCCAGCGCCCATCCAGCACCTCCACCTGGCCTTGCGTCTTTGCTCCGTGCGGGGCCCAGGACAGCACTAATCCGACTGCACTGCCGAGCGCAGAGGCCTGCGTCCTCTCTAAGCATTTCAACGTCTCATCTGTATCCTCAGGCCTCACATCTGCTTTAATAAGCAACACGGTGCTTGAGAAGATTAAAGGAAGTGGTGTTTATAAAATTAAAAACAATAATAAAAGAATGCAGTGCACAATGCAAATGCAAGAATAATTATAAATAAACAATTAATAGGTGGAGAAAATCCACAAGTGGAAAATCATGTGCTTGTCCCAACAGTGAATGCTCAGAACTCTACATAATGCAATTAAATTACACAAACTATAATTAAATTCCCACCTACTACAGCAGTATCTAGTAAAGCCTTATTATAAAAAAAGCTTCCATGAGACATGTACTAAGGAAAAGAAATGCATGCTTTGCTAACTGCTCTGCTCTGGTTTGTAGTTGAACTTTCCAATTGATAAGGTCAACCTAATCAATGCAACCTAGAAAGACCTGAGTTTCTTACCTTGGCCCTGACACCCCATCTCACAGGTAAATGACCGGTGTAAATGCAGTCCCCGTGGCCACATACCAGCTCTAAGGTTATTGGCTGAGGAACCTCTTTTCAATGGAGAGGCTGACGTCGGCCGGAGGGACTCACATGTCAGCCAGGTGTCAGCTCTATAATTTGAGCAGGGTCTCCCTTATGCAGCCCACCTGTGCACTAGGTCTACACAGTGAACCATAAAGACCTCTGTCCCTACATAAGTCACATTCGAATGGAGAGGGCAGCAGAAGACCCAGCTAAACCTTAGAGAGAGATAGAGCAGGAGACAGGGGCGGTGGGTAGAGACAGAGACATCAAGGGAAGGACAATGCACGATGACATGAGAGGACAGGTCTGCAGGAAGTGGAGAAATGGTCATGAAGATAACCCGGCACAGAGCTTTCTGGTGGAGGGAACAGAAAGTGCAAAGGCCCTGAGGTGGAGTGTGCCTGGCCCGTCCCGGGAGGGGGTGAGAGGCCGCTGTGGCTCCAGCAGAGAGAACAGGTGAGCTGCAGAGGGAGGGGTTCAGGGTGTGACAGGGCACTCAGACAGGGCTAGAAGGTGACTGTGAGGACCCAGG